>NC_080022.1:16983055-17286666 GCF_030020395.1 Manis pentadactyla
GACATCTATGGAGCAACTGTGATGTACCAGCATTTTGCGAAGTGCTACAGGCAGATCTAGACCTGACCCTTGCCTAACAAATCAGATAGAACCAATTATAATACAACAGTAAAAAACCTCCCTGGCCATCTTATATAGCAGCCACTCTTTCACTCCCTATCCTCTTAACCTGCTTTCTTTGCTTAGCACATTTTACCACCTGATATATGTGCACTAGAAACTTACAGTGACTAACTGTGCCCAAGAGTGGGGTCTGGGAAGGAAACTGTTTATATTAAACCTCAGAAATTACAGGAAAGTAAAGGAAGGGTAGTCTCATCCTTTAATGCCAACATGCCCTCCAGACCACTGTCCAGCTCAGTTCCAATTCCTACTAGAAAGATACAGCACCAACTGTCTCTCTCAGTCAAGGCTCCTTTCTGCTGAAGTTCTTGAACCCAGTTCCAAGGGGCCCTACCCAGCATTTTGGAGGCTGGCTCTTCTTCCTGTCCTACTGGACCAGGAAGGTCTGAAATAGAATATAATCAACGTTGCCCTGCCCTTTCCCCCCACAGAGCTGCCATGATTCACTTCCTGTTCCCAACAGTCATTTAAAGTAGGGGGTCAGCAAATATTTTTAAAAGTTTGATAGTATACATTTAAGTATACAACTTAGTTTATAGTAAATATTTTAGGCTTATATTACCTAAAGTTCCCGTCCCAACTACTCAACTCTGCCACTGTAGCATGAAGCAGCCATACACAATAATGGGAAATGACATGGTTGTGTTTCAAACTTTATTTAAAAAAATAGGCAGTGAGCCTGTGGACCACTCCTGCTCTAAAGGAAAATGGGAGAACTATTTTTTAGTAGCTTCCTCCTGACCATTTCTAGTTACCTGTCTTAAAACTCTAGCTTGTCCACATCTCATCACCACTTCTTGAGTGTTTCTATTTAATTACTGGGCTTAAAAGATTTTTCCCAGAATCACAAATTCATGTTTTTTAGATATGTGAACGACAGGGTTAGTAGCCCAACTAGCATATAGAGATCTCCCAGCTGGAAAGGACTTAGAGATCATCTGATCCAACCTCCCACTCAATGTGCAAGTTACCTAGCAAGGAGTCACTCAGCTCCTATTCAAACACTTCCAATGACAGGAAGGACACTCATTTCCTCCCAGGGCAACTCATTCTATCTTTGGATGGCTCTAAGCCAAGATACCCTACTTATTTTCTTAGCATACTTAACCACTTGATTCCTTGTGAATTTGCTTACTATCTGACATTTTTTACTAGAATGTAAGATCCATGAGGTCAGGAACATGGGTTTTTTTTGTTTGTAAGCTGTTTTTTACTGCTGTCTCTCCAGCAATTTGAACATAAAGGGCATAAAATAATTGTTTACAAGAAGGAAGGAAGTAAAGAGGAAAGCAAGGAGGTAGGGTAGAAAGAAAAGGAGGGAGGGGAAGGGGAAGAACAAAACATCTGCTGTATCTGGGGAGCTTTAACTCAGCAGGACTGACATGAGACACAGGGGAAGAGCAGGGCAGGTAACTGATGAGGCTGGAGTGTGATCAGAGTGCAGCGCAGAGGCCTGTGAAATCTCACAGCAAGTGCAGAAGCTGAGGTGGCGATGTTGGAGGAATAAGTTCAGAACTGCCCCTTCCCTGCTCCCTTCCTTCCAGCCGCCCTGCCCCATTCTGATGGAGACCATCTCTCACTAAGCACTTGTTCTCTAAAGCCTTTCAAGCAGCCCCTCCCCCAACCAAAATGCACCTCTCTAAACTTTGTGGATACTTCTATTACCATACCAATGGTACATACTTGCTCATATATTTCTATTCCTCTACTGGGCTTTGAGCTGCAAGAGCAGGGACTGTGTCATCTATTTTTCTGTCCTGGGCACTGAATACCATGACAGGGCAGGTAGGAACCTTATAGATGTTTGATAAAGAAATGAAGATACCTCCTACACTGCTGGTGGGAATGTAAACTAGTTCAACCATTGTGGAAAGCAGTATGGAGGTTCCTCAAAAAACTCAAAATAGAAATACCATTTGACCCAGGAATTCCACTCCTAGGAATTTACCCTAAGGATGCAGGAGCCCAGTTTGAAAAAGACATATGCACCCTTATGTTTACCGCAGCACTGTTTACAATAGCCAAGAAATGGAAGCAACCTAAGTGTCCATCAGTAGATGAATGGATAAAGAAGATGTGGTACATATACACAATGGAATATTATTCAGCCATAAGAAGAAAACAAATCCTACCATTTGCAACAACATGGATGGAGCGAGAGGGTATTATGCGCACAGTGAAATAAGCCAGGTGGAGAAAGACAAGTATCAAATGATTTCACTCATCTGTGGAGTATAAGAACAAAGAAAAAACTGAAGGAGCAAAACAGCAGCAGACTCACAGAACCCAAGAATGGACTAACAGTTACCAAAGGGAAAGGGACTGGGGAGGATGGGTGGGAAGGGAGGGATAAGGGGGAAAACGGGGCATTACAATTAGCAGACATAATGTAGGGGGGTGGGGACATGGGGAAGGCAGTATATGCAGAGAAGACAAGTAATGATTCTATAGCATCTTACTACACTGATGGACAGTGACTGTAATGGGGTATGTGGGGGGGTTTTGATAATAGGAGGAGTCTAGCAACCATAATGTTGTTTAAGTAATTGTACATTGATGATATCAAAAGAAAAGAAAAGAAATGAAGATAATAGTCTAATTGCATTCTGTACTGACCAAACTACATCTAGGGAACTATTTTCAGATCTGGGTACTTCATTCTAGGAAAGATACTTAGCCTTTATGCCAAAGGTTGCAAATGCCAGAGATCAGGCCAATAGTGTAAATGAGTGGAAGGGACCTGGTAGAACAATGGCTAAGAGGGGAGATCATGCTCTACTTTTATATAAAATCTCTTAAATGTACCTAACTAATTCAATTTTGTCTAAAAAGTATACCACTGTGTAGACTTGCCAGACAGAACACACACTACATGCCTGGAGTGGATATGGGAAGCAAATTTCCAACTTTTTTGGACAAAGGGATTTAAGCAAGGAGCAAGGGAGTAACACAATCAGAACTACACTTTTGAAAGAATATTCTGACAGGACAAACTAGGGTGCTACTGTGAAGTCAAGGCAAGACACAGGATACGGGCCTGGACTAAGTAGCAATGGGGTAAGATGGCAAGAGTAGATTTGAAAGAAAACGTCATCAACCCAGTTTTAATAATGAAGCCCAAGACTACATGCGCAAATCCAGCAGCCACATTACCACTTTGTAGGTTCACACTGAATTTTTTCAAATTGCTATTAAATCGAATTAATTTTTGATAACCTAAATATTGAGCTTAATTCTTATTTCTTTTGTAGGCAGTATGGTGCAATGACTAAAGATTACAGACTCTGGAACCAGAGAGCCTAAGTTCAAACCCTGATTACAGACTCTGGAACCAGACAGCCTAAGTTCAAACCCTGATTTTGCCACTTACTATGTAACCTTGACTTCTCTATTGCTTCAATACCTGGCTTATACAGTCTACTGTTAAGTGTAAACAAGTTAATACTTTAAGTACTTAGATCCAATACCTGCAAGCAAGCCAGCCCAAAATTTTCTTTGTCTGGGGATCACATGAGAAAATGCTAAATACCTAATTTTAGCACTTAAGACACATTATTTTTATAACCTATTCCTGGATCCTCCAGCCTAGGAACCTTTTCAAAATGAATTGCCCTGATACACATCAAAGTGCTATATGGTAATTATCTCTGGATGGTATGTACTTTTCTTCCCCATTATTTTTGCTTACCTTTTTTTTATATTTCTATCATAAACTTGTGCTGATTTTACAGTTTAAATAATTAAATCATAGCAAAGCTTACAGGAAAAAGAAAAGAACTGTTATCAGTTAGCATGACTTACTCTCTGTGAACACAAGCTAGCTTCTATGGGTCACTGTGTTGTCATCCTCTGTTCAGTCAGTTTTAGAATTTTACCAGGGATCACTGTCAAGTTTCCAATGATATCCTCCAACCCATGTAACCTAAAGATTAATTCCAGGTAAATCAAACATCTCTACAGGGAGAATTAGAAGTTCACTCTGCCTTCAAAATATGTCCAAAATCCACTAGTTTCTGGCTATGCACCATCCCTAGTCCAAGCCACAGGCATCCCTCCCCCAGTCTACTGATTACTGCAAAAGCTTTCTACCTGGTCCCCCTGCTTCTACCGCTGCCCACCTTTCCCCAGCCCTCCACAGTCTATTCACCCACAGCAACCAGGGAAAGCCTTTTAAAATATAAGTCCAATCATGTCACACCTCTGCTCTCAACTCTCCAGAGGCTCCCATCTCAACTTAGATCTTACCCTGGCTCTGAGGCCTTACCTGGTCTCCCATTACTTCTCAGCTCTTACCCCCTACCGCTCTTTCCCTGCTCCACTCCCACCGCCACTGGCCACTTGTGGGTCCTTGGACATGACCAGTCACACTCATGCCTCAGGGCTTTTACACTTGCTTTTCCCTCTGTCTGGGAAGCATTTCTCCCAGATATCTCCCTGACTGGATTCCTCGCGTCTTTCAGATCTTGGCTTAAAATATCACTTCTTCAGAGGTCTTCCCTGATCACCTCACACAGCAGCAATCCCTCACTGTCTATCACCTTACCCTGCTTTTGTTCTTCTGAGCACATACCCCCTTAGTGGACATTACTTACCTATTTGTTTGTTGATATCTACTTACTCATTTATTTTTATGTTTCTACCCATTAGAATATAATCCTTGAGAGCAAGGCTTTTCTCTGCTTTATTTAATGCTGTATACTTAGCTCTAAGAATTGTGCTAGGCATTAGTAAGTGGTCAATTTTTATCATCAGAACATAAGCACTAGTGTATCAGCAAAATACTCCATGTATCATATGTGTGTACAATTTTTGTTGATGAAAATGGTTCTCTCCTCTGCCTCAAATTCACCAAGTATATTAAAAAAACATTGATGTTCCAATAAAAAGAAACTGAGGTACATCAGAAATCTCAGTGAACATATGAATACTGACTGCCACACCACCCAATCAGAAATTAATGTCATAACCCAGTCCCTGAGGTAGGAAAAATGCTCCAGGGGAAGGAATAAAACAAGAATTCTGAACCAATCAGCAGGGCAAGAGTTTGCCATGGAGTTTCCCACTCCCTCAACAAGAGCCTGTACTATTCCTAACTATGCATATTTCCCAGAAGGGGTTACCATGAGAGGAGGTCTCCCTAAGATTCCTTTCCTAGGTCCACTTGTTCCTATGCCTATAACCCAGTTCCCAGACACATTCTCTGATTACCCCATTGCCCTACCTTTCCAGAGAACCTTTCTCTATTATTCAACTGCCACTGGCGACCAAGACCACTAGGTCCTCTGGCCACTCATTGCTCAAGGTCCTTCTATTTCATTAATACCCTCACTACCTTGGTCAACAACAACCAATAAAATACTGGCACACAGAATCCAGAAAGGGCTAGGAAAAGGAGCTAGTTGTCAACTGGAAAGTTTTATTGTTTATTCTGCTTTGCTTTTTAAAAGTTAAGTCAGTCACTGCCTCAACTAAAAAAGTAACTTTCGAGGAAGGGGCGGAAGATGGCGGCGTGAGTAGAGCAGCGGAAATCTCCTCCCAAAACCACATATATCTATGAAAATATAACAAAGACAACCCTTCCTAGAATAAAGACCAGAGGACACAGGACAATATCCAGACCACATCCGCACCTGAGAGAACCCAGCGACTCGCGAAGGGGGTAAGATACAAGCCCCGGCCCCGCGGGAGCCGAGCGCCCATCCCCCCAACTCCCGGCGGGAGAAGAGTACGCAGAGCGGGAGGAAGAGGGAGCACAGGACTGCCGAACACCCAGCCCCAGCCATCCGGGCCAGAGTGCAGGGCCCTGGGTACTAGGAAAACAGGGCAGCAAGAACAGTGAGCGGGCACAGGAAGAAATAAGAAAAGCGAGCGACCAATTTTTTTTTTTCTTTTGCTGTTTTGTTTTGGCGAGCGCTTTTTGGAAGTCTTAAAGGGATAGGGACCCCAATACTAGGGAAACAGGGCAGCAAGACCGGTGAGCAGATGCCTGAGGTTGGTGCCAGAGAATAAAGAAAAACGAGCGGCCACCTTTTTTTTTTTATTAATTAAAAAAATTTTTTTTTCTTTTTCAATTTAAATTTTTTTTTTTAATTAAAAAAAATTTTTTTTTTCTGTGGTCTTTGTTTTGTTTTGGCGGGTGCTTTTTGGAAGTCTTAAAGGGGCAGGGCGGGACACTTAATCCAGAGGTAGGGAATCCGGGGATCTCTGGGCACCCTAACCCCTGGGCTGCAGGGAGCAAGGAGGCCCCTCACGGAGATAAATAGCCTCCAGGCCGGCCCCCCTCCAACGCGACTCCACCACTTTGGAGCAGCTGCCCGAGCCAGGCCACGCCCACAGCAACAGCGGAGATAAACTCCATGGCAGCCGGGCAGGAAGCAGAAACCCTGTCTGCGTGCAGCTGCGCAGCACAGGCCACTAGAGGTCGCTGTTCTCCCAGGAGAGGAGGGCCACAAACCAACAAGAAAGGAAGTCCTTCCAGCCGTCACTCGTCCCAGCTCTGCAAACTATTCCTATCACCATGAAAAGGCAAAGCTACAGGCAGACAAAGATCACAGAGACAACACCAGAGAAGGAGACAGACCTAACCAGTCTTCCTGACAAAGAATTCAAAATAAGAATCAAACATGCTGACAGAGATGCAGAGAAATACGCAAGAGAAATGGGATGAAGTCCGGAGGGAGATCACAGATGCCAGAAAGCAGATTGCAGAAATGAAACAAACTCTGGAAGGGTTTATAAGCAGAATGGATAGGATGCAAGAGGCCATTGATGGAATTGAAATCAGAGAACAGGAACGCATAGAAGCTGACATAGAGAGAGACAAAAGGATCTCCAGGAATGAAACAATGTTAAGAGAACTGTGTGACCAATCCAAAAGGAACAATATCCGTATTATAGGGGTTCCAGAAGAAGAAGAGAGAGGAAAAGAGATGGAAAGTATCTTAGAAGAAATAATTGCTGAAACTTCCCCCAACTGGGGGAGGAAATAATCGAACAGACCACGGAAATACACAGAACCCCCAACAGAAAGGATCCAAGGAGGACAACACCAAGACACATAATAATTAAAATGGCAAAGATCAAGGACAAAGAAAGAGTTTTAAAGGCAGCTAGAGAGAAAAAGGTCACCTATAAAGGGAAACCCATCAGGCTAACATCAGACTTCTTGACAGAAACCCTACAGGCCAGAAGAGAATGGCATGATATATTTACTACAATGAAACAGAAGGGCCTTGAACCAAGGATACTGTATCCAGCACGACTATCATTCAAATATGACGGTGGGATTAAACAATTCCCAGACAAACAAAAGCTGAGGGAATTTGCTTCCCACAAACCACCTCTACAGAACATCTTACAGGGACTGCTCTAGATGGGAGCACTCCTAGAAAGAGCACAGCACAAAACACCCAACATATGAAGAATCGAGGAGGAGGAACAAGAAGGGAGAGAAGAAAAGAATCTCCAGACAGTGTATATAACAGCTCAATAAGCAAGCTAAGTTAGGCAGTAAGATATTAAAGAGGCTAACCTTGAACCTTTGGTAACCACGAATTTAAAGCCTGCAATGGCAATAAGTACATATCTTTCAATAGTCACCCTAAATGTTAATGGGCTGAATGCACCAATCAAAAGACATAGAGTAATAGAATGGATAAAAAAGCAAGACCCATCTATACGCTGCTTACAAGAAACTCACCTCAAGCCCAAAGACATGTACAGACAAAAAGTCAAGGGATGGAAAAACATATTTCAAGCAAACAACAACAAGAAGAAAGCAGGGGTTGCAGTACTAATATCAGACAAAATAGACTTCAAAACAAAGAAAGTAACAAGAGATAAAGAAGGACACTACATAATGATAAAGGGCTCAGTCCAACAAGAGGATATAACCATTCTAAATATATATGCACCCAACACAGGAGCAACAGCATATGTGAAACAAATACTAACAGAACTAAAGGGGGAAATAGACTGCAATGCATTCATTGTAGGAGACTTCAACACACCACTCACCCCAAAGGATAGATCCACCGGGCAGAAAATAAGTAAGGACACAGAAGCATTGAACAACACAGTAGAGCAGATGGACCTAATAGACATCTATAGAACTCTACATCCAAAAGCAACCGGATACACATTCTTCTCAAGTGCGCATGGAATATTCTCCAGAATAGACCACATACTAGGCCACAAAAAGAGCCTCAGAAAATTCCAAAAGATTGAAATCCTACCAACCAACTTTTCAGACCACAAAGGCATTAAACTAGAAATAAACTGTACAAAGAAAGCAAAGAGGCTCACAAACACATGGAGGCTGAACAACACGCTCCTAAATAATCAATAGATCAATGACCAAATCAAAATGGAGATCCAGCAATATATGGAAACAAATAACAACAACACTAAGCCCCAACTTCTGTGGGACGCAGCAAAAGCAGTCTTAAGAGGAAAGTATATACCAATCCAAGCATATTTAAAAAAGGAAGAACAATCCCAAATGAATGGGCTAATGTCACAATTATCGAAATTGGAAAAAGAAGAACAGATGAGGCCTAAGGTCAGCAGAAGGAGGGACATAATAAAGATCAGAGAAGAAATAAATAAAATTGAGAAGAATAAAACAATAGCAAAAATCAATGAAACCAAGAGCTGGTTCTTCGAGAAAATAAACAAAATAGATAAGCCTCTAGCCAGACTTATTAAGAAGAAAAGAGAGTCAACACAAATCAACAGTATCAGAAACGAGAAAGGAAAAATCACGACGGACCCCACAGAAATACAAAGAATTATTAGAGAATACTATGAAAACCTATATGCTAACAAGCTGGGAAACCTAGGAGAAATGGACAACTTCCTAGAAAGATACAACCTTCCACGATTGACCCAGAAAGAAACAGAAAATCTAAACAGACCAATTACCAGCAACGAAATTGAAGCGGTAATCAAAAAACTACCAAAGAACAAAACCTCCGGGCCAGATGGATTTACCTCGGAATTTTATCAGACATACAGGGAAGACATAATACCCATTCTCCTTAGAGTTTTCCAAAAAATAGAGGAGGAGGGGATACTCCCAAACTCATTCTATGAAGCTAACATCACCCTAATACCAAAACCAGGCAAAGACCCCACCAAAAAAGAAAACTACAGGAGGGGCGGAAGATGGCGGCGTGAGTAGAGCAGCGGAAATCTCCTCCCAAAACAACATATATCTATGAAAATATAACAAAGACAACCCTTCCTAGAATAAAGACCAGAGGACACAGGACAATATCCAGACCACATCCGCACCTGAGAGAACTCAGCGCCTCGCGAAGGGGGTAAGATACAAGCCCCGGCCCCGCGGGAGCCGAGCGCCCCTCCCCCCAGCTCCCGGCGGGAGAAGAGCAGGCAGAGCGGGAGGGAGACGGGGCACAGGACTGCCGAACACCCAGCCCCCGCCATCCGGGCCAGAGCGCAGACACAGTACGTGCCCAGGGGGTCCTGGATGCTAGGGAAACAGGGCAGCAAGAACAGTGAGCGGGCACTGGAGGCTGGGCGACAGAGGACATAAGAAAAGCGCGCGACCATTTTTTTTTTTTTGCTTTTCTGCTGTTTTGTTTTGGCGAGCGCTTTTTGGAAGTCTTAAAGGGATAGGGACCCCAATACTAGGGAAACAGGGCAGAAAGACCGGTGAGCAGAGGCCTGAGGCTGGCACCGGAGAATAAAGAAAAACGAACGACCACCTTTTTTATTTTTTTAATTTAAAAAATTTTTTTTCTTTTTTTTTTTTTTTTTGGTGGTCGTTGCTTTGTTTCGGCGGGTGCGTTTTGGAAGTCTTAAAGGGGTAGGGCGGGTCACTTAATCCAGAGGTAGGGAATCCGGGATCTCTGGGCACCCTAACCCCTGGGCTGCAGGGAGCAGGGAGGCCCCTTACGGAGATAAATAGTCTCCCAGCCACTCCTGCTCCAACGCGACTCCACCATTTTGGAGCAGCTGCCCGAGCCAGGCCACGCCCACAGCAACAGCGGAGATTAACTCCATAGCAGCCGGGCAGGAAGCAGAAACCCTGTCTGCGCGCAGCTGCGCAGCACAAGCCACTAGAGGCCGCTGTTCTCCCAGGAGAGGAGGGCCACAAACCAACAAGAAAGGAAGTCCTTCCAGCCGTCACTCGTCCCAGTTCTGCAGACTATTCCTATCACCATGAAAAGGCAAAGCTACAGGCAGACAAAGATCACAGAGACAACACCAGAGAAGGAGACAGACCTAACCAGTCTTCCTGACAAAGAATTCAAAATAAGAATCATAAACATGCTGACAGAGATGCAGAGAAATACCCAAGAGAAATGGGATGAAGTCCAGAAGGAGATCACAGATGCCAGAAAGGAGATCGCAGAAATGAAACAAACTCTGGAAGGGTTTATAAGCAGAATGGATAGAATGCAAGAGGCCATTGATGGAATTGAAATCAGAGAACAGGAACGCATAGAAGCTGACATAGAGAGAGACAAAAGGATCTCCAGGAATGAAACAATATTAAGAGAACTGTGTGACCAATCCAAAAGGAACAATATCCGTATTATGGGGGTCCCAGAAGAAGAAGAGAGAGGAAAAGAGATGGAAAGTATCTTAGAAGAAATAATTGCTGAAAACTTCCCCACACTGGGGGAGGAAGTAATCGAACAGACCACGGAAATACACAGAACCCCCAACAGAAAGGATCCAAGGAGGACAACACCAAGACACATAATAATTAAAATGGCAAAGATCAAGGACAAGGAAAGAGTTTTAAAGGGAGCTAGAGAGAAAAAGGTCACCTATAAAGGGAAACCCATCAGGCTAACGTCAGATTTCTCAACAGAAACCCTACAGGCCAGAAGAGAATGGCATGATATATTTAATACAATGAAAGAGAAGGGCCTTGAACCAAGGATACTGTATCCAGCACGACTATCATTCAAATATGACGGTGGGATTAAACAATTCCCAGACAAACAAAAGCTGAGGGAATTTGCTTCCCACAAACCACCTCTACAGAACATCTTACAGGGACTGCTCTAGATGGGAGCACTCCTAGAAAGAGCACAGCACAAAACACCCAACATATGAAGAATCGAGGAGGAGGAACAAGAAGGGAGAGAAGAAAAGAATCTCCAGACAGTGTATATAACAGCTCAATAAGCAAGCTAAGTTAGGCAGTAAGATACTAAAGAGGCTAACCTTGAACCTTTGGTAACCACGAATTTAAAGCCAGCAATGGCAATAAGTACATATCTTTCAATAGTCACCCTAAATGTTAATGGACTGAATGCACCAATCAAAAGACACGGAGTAACAGAATGGATAAAAAAGCAAGACCCATCTATATGCTGCATACAAGAAACTCACCTCAAACCCAAAGACATGTACAGACTAAAAGTCAAGGGATGGAAAAACATATTTCAAGCAAACAACAACAAGAAGAAAGCAGGGGTTGCAGTACTAATATCAGACAAAATAGACTTCAAAACAAAGAAAGTAACAAGAGATAAAGAAGGACACTACATAATGATAAAGGGCTCAGTCAAACAAGAGGATATAACCATTCTAAATATATATGCACCCAACACAGGAGCACCAGCATATGTGAAACAAATACTAACAGAACTAAAGGGGGAAATAGACTGCAATGCATTCATTGTAGGAGACTTCAACACACCACTCACCCCAAAGGATAGATCCACTGGGCAGAAAATAAGTAAGGACACGGAAGCACTGAACAACACAGTAGAGCAGATGGACCTAATAAACATCTATAGAACTCTACATCCAAAAGCAGCGGGATATACATTCTTCTCAAGTGCACATGGAACATTCTCCAGAATAGACCACATACTAGGCCACAAAAAGAGCCTCAGAAAATTCCAAAAGATTGAAATCCTACCAACCAACTTTTCAGACCACAAGGCATAAAACTAGAAATAAACTGTACAAAGAAAGCAAAGAGGCTCACAAACACATGGAGGCTTAACAACACGCTCCTAAATAATCAATGGATCAATGACCAAATCAAAATGGAGATCCAGCAATATATGGAAACAAATGACAACAACAACACTAAGCCCCAACTTCTGTGGGACACAGCAAAAGCAGTCTTAAGAGGAAAGTATATAGCAATCCAAGCCTATTTAAAAAAGGAAGAGCAATCCCAAATGAATGGTCTAATGTCACAATTATCAAAATTGGAAAAAGAAGAACAGATGAGGCCTAAGGTCAGCAGAAGGAGGGACATAATAAAGATCAGAGAAGAAAGAAATAAAATTGAGAAGAATAAAACAATAGCAAAAATCAATGAAACCAAGAGCTGGTTCTTCGAGAAAATAAACAAAATAGATAAGCCTCTAGCCAGACTTATTAAGAAGAAAAGAGAGTCAACACAAATCAACAGTATCAGAAACGAGAAAGGAAAAATCACAACGGACCCCACGGAAATGCAAAGAATTATTGGAGAATACTATGAAAACCTATATGCTAACAAGCTGGGAAACCTAGGGGAAATGGACAACTTCCTAGAAAAATATAACCTTCCAAGATTGACCCAGGAAGAAACAGAAAATCTAAACAGACCAATTACCACCAACGAAAGTGAAGCGGTAATCAAAAAACTACCAAAGAACAAAACCCCCGGGCCAGATGGATTTACCTCGGAATTTTATCAGACATACAGGGAAGACATAATACCCATTCTCCTTAAAGTTTTCCAAAAAATAGAGGAGGAGGGGATACTCCCAAACTCATTCTATGAAGCTAACATCACCCTAATACCAAAACCAGGCAAAGACCCCACCAAAAAAGAAAACTACAGACCAATATCCCTGATGAACGTAGATGCAAAAATACTCAACAAAATATTAGCAAACCGAATTCAAAAATACATCAAAAGGATCATACACCATGACCAAGTGGGATTCATCCCAGGGATGCAAGGATGGTACAACATTCGAAAGTCCATCAACATCATCCACCACATCAACAAAAAGAAACACAAAAACCACATGATCATCTCCATAGATGCTGAAAAAGCATTTGACAAAGTTCAACATCCATTCATGTTAAAAACTCTCAGCAAAATGGGAATAGAAGGCAAGTACCTCAACATAATAAAGGCCATCTATGATAAACCCACAGCCAACATTATATTGAACAGCGAGAAGCTGAAAGCATTTCCTCTGAGATCGGGAACTAGACAGGGATGCCCACTCTCCCCACTGTTATTTAACATACTACTGGAGGTCCTAGCCACGGCAATCAGACAAAATAAAGAAATACAAGGAATCCAGATTGGTAAAGAAGAAGTTAAACTGTCACTATTTGCAGATGACATGATACTGTTCATAAAAAACCCTAAAGACTCCACCCCAAAACTACTAGAACTGATATCGGAATACAGCAAAGTTGCAGGATACAAAATCAACACACAGAAATCTGTGGCTTTCCTATATACTAACAATGAACCAACAGAAAGAGAAATCAGGAAAACAACTCCATTCACAATTGCATCAAAAAAAATAAAATACCTAGGAATAAACCTAACCAAAGAAGTGAAAGACTTATACTCTGAAAACTACAAGTCACTCTTAAGAGAAATTAAAGGGGACACTAACAGATGGAAACTCATCCCATGCTCGTGGCTAGGAAGAATTAATATCATCAAAATGGCCATCCTGCCCAAAGCAATATACAGATTTGATGCAATCCCTATGAAACTACCAGCAACATTCTTCAATGAACTGGAACAAATAATTCAAAAATTCATATGGAAACACCAAAGACCCCGAATAGCCAAAGCAATCCTGAGAAAGAAGAATAAAGTAGGGGGGATCTCACTCCCCAACTTCAAGCTCTACTATAAAGCCATAGTAATCAAGACAATTTGGTACTGGCACAAGAGCAGAGCCACAGACCAATGGAACAGACTAGAGAATCCAGACATTAACCCAGACATATATGGTCAATTAATATTTGATAAAGGAGCCATGGACATACAATGGCGAAATGACAGTCTCTTCAACAGATGGTGCTGGCAAAACTGGACAGCTACATGTAGGAGAATGAAACTGGACCATTGTCTAACCCCATATACAAAAGTAAACTCAAAATGGATCAAAGACCTGAATGTAAGCCATGAAACCATTAAACTCTTGGAAGAAAACATAGGCAAAAACCTCTTAGACATAAACATGAGTGACCTCTTCTTGAACATATCTCCCCGGGCAAGGAAAACAACAGCAAAAATGAGTAAGTGGGACTATATTAAGCTGAAAAGCTTCTGTACAGCAAAAGACACCATCAATAGAACAAGAAGGATCCCTACAGTATGGGAGAATATATTTGAAAATGACACATCCGATAAAGGCTTGACGTCCAGAATATATAAGGAGCTCACACGCCTCAACAAACAAAAAACAAATAACCCAATTAAGAAATGGGCAGAGGAACTGAACAGACAGTTCTCCAAAAAAGAAATACAGATGGCCAACAGACACATGAAAAGATGCTCCACATCGCTAATTATCAGAGAAATGCAAATTAAAACTACAATGAGGTATCACCTCACACCAGTAAGGATGGCTGCCATCCAAAAGACAAACAACAACAAATGTTGGCGAGGCTGTGGAGAAAGGGGAACCCTCCTACACTGCTGGTGCGAATGTAAGTTAGTTCAATCATTGTGGAAAGCAGTATGGAGGTACATCAAAATGCTCAAAACAGACCTACCATTTGACCCAGGAATTGCACTCCTAGGAATTTACCCTAAGAATGCAGCAATCAAGTATGAGAAAGATCAGTGCACCCCTATGTTTATCGCAGCACTATTTACAATAGCCAAGAATTGGAAGGAACCTAAATGTCCATCTATAGATGAATGGATAAAGAAGATGTGGTACATATACACAATGGAATACTACTCAGCCATAAGAAAAGGGCAAATCCAACCATTTGCAGCAACATGGATGGAGCTGGAGGGTATTATGCTCAGTGAAACAAGCCAAGCAGAGAAAGAGAAATACCAAATGATTTCACTTATCTGTGGAATATAAGAACAAAGGAAAAACTGAAGGAACAAAACAGCAGCAGAATCACAGAACTCAAGAATGGACTAACAGGTACCAAAGGGAAAGGGACTGGGGAGGATGGGTGGGTAGGGAGGGATAAAGGGGGGGGAGAAGTAGGGGGGTATTAAGATTAGCATGCATGGGGGGTAGGAGAAAAGGGAGGGCTGTACAACACAGAGAAGGCAAGTAGTGATTCTACAACATTTTGCTATGCTGATGGACAGTGACTGTAAAGGGGTTTATAGGGGAGACCTGGTATAGGGGAGAGCCTAGTAAACATAATATTCGTCATGTAAGTGTAGATTAGTGATACCAAAAAAAAAAGAAAAGGGCAGTTCCTGTGTGGTAACCTCCAATGAGTTCTACACAAGAGTATAAAGAGCATATAAAAGTGTAGGCAAAGGGTCTGTTTGTGTTTATACAGAGGATCAAAGCCTAATTGGGCTACCCCGAAAATGAACTAAGATATGATATGAAAAAGAACTTCCAACATCTGCACTCTCTGGAAGACTCATGCCAGAAGATGATCATCAAAAAACCCCAACAAAGATCCACGCACTGCTACAGCTGTAGATGCACTCATCCCACCAGTTCCTGGACTTGCCATGGGAATGAGGAAGGAGATATCTAAGCTGGCCTGTGCATACAGTAAAACAACAAATTTGACTGGATCTATACTGTTGGAACTCAATCAAGAATTAGGAGAAGTGCAAATTGTAGCGCTCCAAAATCTTACAACTACAGACTATTTACTGTTAAAAGAACATAAGGGATGTGAACATTCCCCAGGAATGGGTTGTTTTAATTTGTCTGATTTCTCTCAGACTGTTCAAGTTCAGTTGGACAATATCCACCATATCATAGATAAGTTTTCACAAATGCCTAAGGTGCCTAACTGGTTTTCTTGGTTTCACTGGAGATGGCTGGTAATTACAGGTATGCTTTGGTTATGTAACTATACTCATATTATGTTAATGTGTGTGCGCAATTTAAGTAGTAGCTTAAAACCTATACATGCTGAAGTTACTCTACAATAAGATATGTCAAAGAAATAATCAATCTTCCCATGTTTTCTGCCGCCTGCTACTTCTATAGCTTTTCTTCTTCCTTCCTAATTACAACCCTTAAATAGAATTCGTGCCTCATATCAAATTTACCGAGTATCATAATTCTTCCAAGTGGTAAAGATACCTCAAGACAAATGCTGGGCATAGAAGCCACGGGGCATAAATATGCAAAGAAGTAAAAAGCTAACCATTTCAAACAATAAGGCTTCTCTCTCACTTACCAACTTTACATTTCCCTGTATGGCCCCGGAAGATGACTGGTTAGCCAGAGACGGTAAGATTCCTCAAGGGAGGAACAACCTAAGACAGGCACAGTCGCAGGGGGGCCATCAGGTGAGAAATTGGGGATCAACAGAGGTGAGGCTTAGAACCTCACCCCCCCTGTTCTGAGAGAAATCTTCTGCATACGTGGATGTTTTATTGCCCTTGTCTAGCTTGGATTAACACATAGTCTACAGGCACACACCTGATCATCTACATTTGCTCTCTTACAACACTAAACTATGTTTTCTACCTTTATCTTGTATCTACCTACCACTTCAGCATTTTATTAAAAATAATAATAATAAAGAGAGAAATGTGGTATCCACATATAAATCAAGTATAAAAACCAAATGAGTATTCATATTTGAACTGACTGTTTATAGTTCATAATGCATGAGCAAAACCGAAGGTTTCTGTGATGGCTGCCCTTGTACTGTTCACCATGTAAGAACATATTCACTATGTAAGAATTTGTTCTCCATGTAAGAACTTGTTTGTTATGCCTCAGAAGATTGCAGACTGACGAAAATTAGACTTGGGGTTGATTAATGATTGTGCATTGAGCATTGACTCCCCTATACAGAATTTTATTGTTGTTAACAACCATTTGATCAATAAATATGAGAGATGCCCTCACAAAAAAAAAAAAAAAGTACACACTTCCAGTGGTAAAATAATAAGTAACCAGGATGTAATGAATATAGTCAAGATAGTGTAACAGCTTGGTATGGTGATAGCTGGTACCTAGAATTGTCATGTATATAAATGTTGAATCACTATGTTGTACACCTGAAACTAATGTAATGTAATACTGTGTGTCAACTACCCTTCAATAAAAAATAATTATCTACAAAAAAAAAAAAAAAGTAACCTTCTCAAAGGAAAACACAGTACAATGAAAATAACCCACATTTGAAATCAAGTCCTACCATTTACTGCCTGCGTGGAACTTGGAGAAGTTATTTAACCTCTCCAAGCCCATCTCCTCATCATGAAAATAATAATGCTTACCTTATAGGGTTTGTGTAAGTATTAAGGGAGATAATGTATGTGCAATAGGACTATATGCCTGGCATATAGTAAGTATTCATTAAATGGTAGCTAGACCTACTTCTGAAGACTGTTGACTTCATGCAAGGATTTTTATTCTCCTTACATTGGCTGGTTAGTTACCCTGAGAAAACATGTGAAGTACTTAGCATAGTATTTAGTTCATAATAGGTCATCAACAAATACTGGCCTTCCTCCCTCTCCTGCAATGGTGGAAAAATTGTAGACTTCAGAAACCATTTAATTCTATCAGTGTGGCCAAGTTATGACATACTTAGCATTTAGGAAATTTAAGCTTTCCGTCAATGCCTCTGGCTGCTCCCCTGATGCTTGCTATGTTGCTAACAGTCATACACTATCTTTCAATGCCTTCTGACCTGGACACAATATAAACAGAAAGGAAGAGATAGGTAAAACATGAAAAGCACCAAGACTGATTTGACCTGAAGGCCTGTCCCATAGACATTCATACAGTGTAGTGTCAGAAAAGAGGTAAGGCAGGATCTGAATCCAGATCCTGACTCTGAAGGAAGATGGCTATCTCTCCCCCTCAGAGGAAAGGAGTTTGGCCCCAAAAGACTTCCTCTTTCCTATGACATGATATGGACCTAGGATACACACCACTGTCTTCCCTGAAATTAACAGACCTATACATTCCCCAAAGTCTAAAAATTCATGTAATTTACAGCTTGGATAGGATCTCAGAAATCAACTAGTTAAATGCCCTGGATTTAAGGAAGGAAACTGAAGCTTGGGAAGGGTGAGTCATACAACTGCTTAGGGCTAAAACTGGGATTCTACTAAAAATAAGATGTTCTGGAAGATGGTTAAGAAAAAAACCCAAACATCTGTGGAGTATCTACCACACCCCAGGCAGTATGTTTTATGTTTTACATAAAACAATAACACAAAATATCACCCTCTTATAGATAAAGAATCTAAACTTTAAGCTGTCAAGTGACTTGTCCAAGGTCTTACAGCTTCTAGTAAATGGCAGTCAGGATTTAAACCCAAATCTGCCTGACTACAAAAACCCCTTCAAAATGCTGACTTTCACTGGTTTGCCTTCTAGACTTAGTCCTCAAAAGTGCCCTGAAGGTCCCACTGTCCATTAGAACTCAAACTAGAGCTTCTTTGTCTGCAAACTTATTCCATGGTTTTCTAATGAGCACTCTATAGGACAGCTAAAAAACCAAACTTAGTAGTCAAGAATGTCTTCACTAAGATGAGAGAAGAATTACTGGAGGTAGAAGATCAGTTCCAACTTCTGTCCATGCTAATCTTGAGGAAGAATGGAAAGATAGCTTCTAAGCTAGTAGTAAAACAAAAGCTTTTGTACATGGTCTATATTTGAATGATCCCCACCTTTAATCACAACTTCCCATCACTCCCTTACATATCCTGCAGAACACTTTGTGGCCTCCTTCCAAACCCTATCTGGTTTCTACATGTCCACTACCAACCCCATAACACACATATAAGGGAAATCATCCCTGCCTCTCTCTTCCTAGAAAGCTGGAAGGTTCAAATTAAGACAGAGAAATGATAGTCTTTTTAATGGCTTAAAAAAAAGATGACCTGAAGAGACCTCAAGAGAAAAGAATTACCGATAAGCAATGGAAATAGAAGAGTAGAAAAAAAGGAACTGTACCAGGAGCAGCACCCGAGAAATGGCTTGGGCAGCTACGGGAAAAGCTTTAGCTCTCTACTTGACCCACCACCACACACACACTTCTAAAGAAAAGTCAGTTGAGTATGGCTGCCATTCAAACAGCTTCAGAACTGGCCCACCTTCTGTCCTACCCCATGCACCACCTGTCTCATTCCCCTCTTCACCCACCTTTCACACACCTTCCCCTGCACAGAACCTCTTCTACATAAAAATTCTCAACTCTAAGAAATGGCCGCGTAAGTCTGGCCTATCTCCACGAACCCCAGCAACCACAGCAGCACCCCTGCTTGAGAGCAACTGCCCTTCCCGCCTACTGCCAAATTTGCTGGCATAGTACTAAGGCACAGGGGGCTATCCTCTCCAAATCGAGATAGAATGCACTGCCAAAAATCAAACAAACAGGAACTGCAGATGATCCTGATTTGTTTTCAACTGTCTACATTCTCTCCTGATTTCTGAGGAACAGAAACAAGCAGCAGATGATTTCTTTCCTTTGCTTCTGAATGTCATTTACTTCTTGCATCCTGAGCGTACTGGCCCTCTGTCCCCAGGATGACTAAACATTCTCAAACTCTCTAGTGCTGCCCCTTCAGAGGGCTTTCTGACAGACCCACCCACACCACCTTCCTCACGCATCTCTTCTGCTGTTTCGTGTTACTGTTGGTGGTAACAGTGGTGGTAGCATGTGTGCGTCTGTCTAGAAACCGATATGAAAGGCCTCTTACAGATCATGGAGAGTCCAATGATCTCATTTACCAGAGGAGAGACAGTGGGTCCCAAGCAGAAAAGACTTGCCCAAGGTTGCAAAGCAAGTTAAAGTGGACGCAGTTGAGTCCTCCTGAGGTAATTAACAAACCATACTGATGACATGCATCAATCCATCCCCATTTAATTGCTGAAGACTGAAGCTCTCTTAAATAGGTATCACTTTTGTTCCCAAAAACTTCAGTAATGGATAAAGATGCTAGTAGGGAATTCTGCTTCCAGTGGATCCTCTCACAGATAGCAACTATAAACTCGAGATAAAATATTTAAAAAACTGTCTGAAGTGAAAAAAGGCTAGCAGATTTTAGAGAGAAGTTGAAAATTGGAAGGGCCTGGCAAAGAGTGAAATCCCCATTTTTGGAGCTTTGACCAGAGGGTTGTCCAGCTGAAGTTCCAAACAGAAAACAAACCCAAGCCAGCCTTTCTATCCAGAGGAACCAGAAGAAAGCAGAGCGCCAGGAAAGGGGAGTCCCAGATGCTGTGTGTAAACTCTGCCCAGATCTCTAGCTGACCCACAAACCATGCCTGCACAGAATCCAAAGGCCTGTTAAGGACAGAACTGGACTGATATTTGAACTGCCGCGCACTGCAGAGGCAGACAGAGTTTGCAGTTTTGAGTCTAACCAAGTTAACTGCCTGCTAAAATACAAACATTAAGAGAAACCAGAGTCTCCACAACCTAACATTCACATACATTCATGTTCAAGATACAATCCCAACTTACACAAAGAAAAAGCAAAATTAAAGCCATTTGCAAGGGAAGAGACAATCAGCAGAGGGCAACTTCAAGATGACCCAGATGTTGGATTTATCAGATAATGTTTTAATAATATTAAAGCAGCTATTATCAACTAAACAGAGAAACTGAAACTTTTTCTTGAAAAGTCGAAATTTTGGAACAGAAATGCAGTATCTGAAATTTTAAAAAATTCTCTGAAGGGGCTTAAGAACAGAATGATGACTAAGAAAAGAAAGTATCCACACTGAAATAACTGTCGATCTTCTGCAGCCTCTACAACAAGCACCCTCAGGCACTTCACCTGAGTGTACACAGTGACAACTTTACTTTCTGTTTTCAGACGTACTGTTATCAGAGAGAACCAGAATGCCTTGGGATTACAGAGAAACCATTACCTGAAATTCTGCGGGACGAGGCCACTGCTCCTCTAGTGGTTAACCTCTCACCTTCCGGACAGAAGCAAAGTAAGTGTGAGGGTGGAAAAGGAGAGGGCAGGATAAAATTTAAACCTGAGATAACCATAATACCTAAAGTCCTAGGGGTCAAATCTTGCACCCCACTGTGTGTATCGATTACCAAGGAGTCAGTCTTTTTATCCCCCTATAATTGCTGAGGTAACATTCTCAGTATTGTTCAGGAAAAAAGCCAGGAGAGATTTTAATTTTTTTTCCTTAGTGTTTTTTCTGCTCTATGCAATTTCTTGACCAAAAACCCAACCTGGTAAACAGGCTGATGGCAGAATGGGGACCAATCAGTGGGTCTGGGGCTGAAGAATACCAGCAGCTTGATGAGAGCAACCTAGTGCCACTGAGGCTGCTAAAAGTGGCTAACCTGAATGCCATCACGGACCGGCATCGCACACTCAGGTCACCTTATGCTGGAGTTCAGGACCCTCCAGGTAAGAGCAGAGGAA
This sequence comes from Manis pentadactyla, assembly GCF_030020395.1. Taxonomy (NCBI): domain Eukaryota; kingdom Metazoa; phylum Chordata; class Mammalia; order Pholidota; family Manidae; genus Manis; species Manis pentadactyla. Next base: position 17,004,726 of record NC_080022.1, read on the forward strand.
AAAACATCAACAGCAGAAGACCTGTCAATTTCTGGAAGCCCTGCCCTTTTCTTACCCCCCTTCTCCTCACCCACCTGCCACAGGGGAAGAGTATCCAGAGCAAGTGCTCTTCTCTGACTAAAGCAGGAATCAGGAAAAGCAGAGGTGCCCTAAGTATCAAGAACCTTGGACACAGAGTTCTTCCACTAACATATCAGCCCTCAGGCAGTCTTTTGCACTCTCTGAGTCTGTTTCATCAGCTGAACAAAAAAGTCAGATGAAATGATATCTAAGGTCCTCTCCAATGACATCCTTATCCATGCTCTCTGCATCTTCCCTTGAAGAAACTAAGTAATAGGTCCCAACAGGCAAAAGCAGAGACCTGCCAATTCACTTGATTCATTAGACTACCTCAGTTATACAATTATTCAAAATTTTTAAAGAATAAATTAAGCTCTTGTCATTAATTCATAAACTCTGTTAATAGAGATTTTAATACCTAAGATAGAGGGCTGCTAAAATAATGTCTTTGTTTGTAATTCTCCCAGGATAACTTTTTTATCCATGTGACTCTTGGGATGAGAAGACAGATACTCTTATCCCCCAAAAGACAATGAACAAACAGACTAGGAGACTTATGACCCTTTTAGGAAGCTAGTAACAGAGACAAGACTAGAATTCAGTAATCCCATCTCAGAGCCTCAGAGGTTTTTTTCACAGTACCAAAGAAACTTACCTAACAAAGAACTAAGAGTATAAACAAGACTGGAATTGGGAAGAAAGGATTTAAGAACTTCCACTTTGGAAGCACTTATTAATAAACAATGGTAAGACTAGCTTGCAATTAAGGTATCTATTTGAAAGCAGGCCCTCCAGGACTGCCACCTGCCTCTACTGTTTCCTCTGCTAACATGTAGCCTATAATTGGGACTAGGCTTTCTTGCAATTAGCCCATGTTTGTGGAGTTTAGCAATAGAAACACATGTCTAAAATCGTTGGTTATTCACCTGCTTTAAGAAAGTTGGCTGGATGAGAAGAATACACTGGCTCCCTTTAACCTCTAGGAGTCTATAATGAGGATATCAATGGGCCACAAGGATTATAGCAGGTAATGGTAAATGCAGTTAAACAGCAAGTCGCAGTAATTACCCTAAAGAGTAAGGAACCAAAATCACTTTTATTACCTTATTTAATCTCCATAGTAACCCTATCAGGTAAATACCATCTGATTATTTTATAAATGAGAAAGAAATAAAGGTTCAAAGTCACTTAGCTGATAAGTGGTAGCTGGTAAGTGGATTCTCACTTAGGTATTTCTGTCCCCAGTTTTTCTTTCTCCCCTCCACTGTACTACCTCCTAGGGAATTCCTTCTCAGGTATTACCCCCAAGAAAGCCAGTCCTGATCCAAAGCCCAACATCACAAACTTACATGATGGGTAGCTTATTTGTTCATTCTTTCATTCATTTATTCATGCAAATACTGCCTAATGACCCACAGTGCACCAAGCTCTGAGGTAAACCACAGATAACATAGTGAACAGAGCTGTCTTCATGGCATTTATTGTATGGTGCAACAGAAAAACACTGATTAAAGAATCATACTATTAAATATAAATTATATGAAATACAATTACTAGAAACTGACCTACTCAGGGAGGTCTAGGAAGGCTCCCATTAGTGGTGAGGATGTTCCAAGAAGAGGGAGCCCGGTAAGCTTGAGGCACTGAAGCAGATCTGTGTGACCCAAGGGAGAAAAAAAGTAGATGCATGAGGCAAGGGGAGACTGCAGAGGTGTGGATGGCAACATTCCGCACAGGCCCTTGGAGGCCAAATTACAGACTTACATCTTTATCCAAGGAGCTATAGGAAGTCATTTCTGTATGAAATAGTGTATGTTTCAAAAAGATCAGTTTCAAAAAGCATCAGGTGGGAGGAGGTAAGAACGATGCCAAGAGATCAGTAAGGAAGCTAGTTCTGTTGGCCAGGAAAAATTATGGAAATAACAGCTGACAATATTGGCTGTAAACCAGGTACTTACTATGTACCAGGCACCATTCTACACGTTCTATATGAATTAATTTAATCCTTGTAACAATTCTGTGAAACAGATACGATCATCCCCATCTTATAAATGAGGAGAGAGGTTAAATAATTTAAGAGAATCACATGCCTCCCTTCATCTTCTCACTTCCCTCATAATCTCTCCCTTGCAAACACCTTTTAATTCACTTGCTCCCACATCTCCCTTCACCATATTCAACTAGTAAAACTTCATTCCTCATTAAACCAAACTATCAATCTCTCCAGGCTTACACCATGGCTAAGTCATAAATTAAGTCATGTCTCTAGAAAAACTACACTTAATGGTATCATTCTAGATTTATCACCACAAATTTCAAACAGGCCCCTCCATGCTGCCAGCAATCCTGCTACGTTTCCCTTAGTAAGTTCACTTTCCTACTCTCCAAAATGACTCTTTCACATCTTTTTCTTTCTCAGTGACCCTCTAGGACCCATCAGCTAAAGACTTTGCCACCAAGAATCAACATTCAGACCCTCTTCCTAATTCCAGATCTAACAATATACCAGCTTTCTGTTTTCCCTACTGTTACAATGAAGAGTCTTAGGACATTTCATATCTACTTGGACTCAATTCCCTCTTATTTTCACATGCAATTAACCCTACTCTTCTACATTATCATTTTTCTGTCTTTAGACTCATGCCCATCAGCAAAACGTGCTCTAGAAAGGGGCTACTCAAAGTGCCTGTGGTCCACAAACCCCCTGGCTCACAAACTGTTACCATGATAAACAGAAATCAAAAGTAAGTATTTAGACATTTGTGTAGCAAGTTGACATTGCTGCAACATCCCAGCACATGATCAGTGTACGTCTCAAAAGCGAGTCACATGAGCAGTAAGCTATGGCCAAATCACATGTAGCAGTACCACACTAGGGTACTGGAAAGATTAAGAAAAAACTGATCCTGCATCAGAGACGGCTTGAGAAGCAGCCCTCTAGAACAGTGCATCACAAACTTGAACATACATATAAATCAGGGGGAATCTGTTAAAATGCATATTTTGATTCAGTAGGTCTTGGTTGGGGGACTGAGATTCTGTTTTTCTAAGTGGTTCCCAGGTTGATTCATAGGCCACATCTGAAAAGGAAGATTCTAGAATTTCTCATCTTAAAAAACAGAACAAAACTACAAGACACTCATGAGAGAAATTAAAAAAGATACTAATCAATGGAAACACACCCGATGCTCATGGATAGGAAGAATTAATATTGTTAAAATGGCCATCCTGCCTAAAGCAATCTACAGATTCAATGCAATTCCTATCTAAATACCAACAGCACTCTTCAACAAACTAGAGCAAATAGTTCTAAAACTCAGAGGAAACCACAAAAGACCCCGAATAGCCAAAGCAATCCTGAGAAGGAAAAATAAAGCTGGGGGGATTATGCTCCCCAACTTCAAGCTCTACTGCAAAGCCACAGTAATCAAGATGATTTGGTACTGGCACAAGAACAGAACCATAGACCAATGGAACAGACTAGAGAGCCCTGATATAAACCCAAGCATACATGGTCAATTAATATATGATAAAGGAGCCATGAATATACAATGGGGAAATGACAGCCTCTTCAACAACTGGTGCTGGCAAAACTGGACAGCTACATGCAAGAGAATGAAACTGGATTGTCTAACCCCATACACAAAAGTAAACTCAAAATGGATCAAAGACCTGAATGTAAGTCATGAAACCATAAAACTCTTAGAAGAAAACATAGGCAAAAATTTCTTGATAAACATGAGCAACTTTTCCCTCAACACATCTCCTTGGGCAAGGGAAACAAAATAAAAAATGAACAAATGGGACTACATCATGCTATAAAAAGCTTCTGTACAGCAAAGAACACCATCAGTAGAACAAAAAGGCATCCTATGGTATGGGAGAATATATCTGCAAATGACAATTCCAACAAGGGGTTAACATCCAAAATATATAAAGAACTCACACGCCTCAACACCCAAAAAGCAAATAAACTGATTAAAAAATGGGCAGAGGATATGAACAGACACTTCTCCAAAAAAAGAAATTCAGATGGCCAACAGGCACATGAGAAGATGCTCCACATCGCTAATTATCAGGGAAATGCAAATTAAAACCATAATGAGATATCACCTCACACCAATTAGGATGGCCAACATAGAAAAGACTAGGAACAACAAACGCTGGCAAGGATGCAGAGAAAGGGGAATCCTCCTACACTGCTGGTGGGAATGTAGACTAGTTCAGCCATTGTGGAAAGCAGTATGGAGGTTCCTCAAAAATCTAAAAGTAGAAATATCATTTGACCCAGGAATTCCACTCCTAGGAATTTACCCTAAGAATGCAGGAGCCCAGTTTGAAAAAGACATATGCACCCCTATGTTTATCGCAGCACTATTTACAATAGCCAAGAAATGGAAGCAACCTAAGTGTCCATCAGTAGATGAATGGATAAAGAAGATGTGGTACATATATACAATGGAATATTATTCAGCCCTAAGAAGAAAACAAATCCTACCATTTGCAACAACATGGATGGAGCTAGAGCGTATTATGCTCAGTGAAATAAGGCAGATGGAGAAAGATAAGTACCAAATGATTTCACTCATCTGTGGAACATTAAGAACAAAGCAAAAACTGAAGGAACAAAACAGCAGCAGACTCACAGAACCCATGAATGGACTAACAGTTGCCAAAGGGAAAGGGACCAGAGGGAGGTGGGTGGGAAGGGAGGGAGAAGGGGAATAAGGAGCATTACAATTAGCACACATAATGTAGTGAGTGGGGCACGGGGAAGGCACTATAGCACAGAGAAGACAAAAAGTGACTGTATAGCATCTTACTACGCTGATGGACAGTGACTGTAATGGGGTATGTGGTGGGGACTTGATAATGGAAGGAAGCTAGTAACCACAATATTGCTCATGTAATTGTATGTTAATGCTACCAAAAGAAAAAAAACTAGTATTATTAAAAGAGATTCTACAGTTTGAGACATAATCACATGCTTTAATCAATCTATAAACCCTGTGTCTTTCATATATCATTGGTATTTTTCTGGAGTTGGAAATTTCAGTATAATCTTACTGTTTTTAAGTGTTTTTCACAAAATTATCTGAATTTTTCTTTTACATAGATTTTTGGTATTTTTTTGAAATTGTTGACAACTTTAGTTGAGTCTTTTTTAGAGACAACAGTATTTTTAAAGGAGAAAATAGTCTTTTACCAATGCTGAGGTACTTGATTAATATAGATCAAATTCTATCAGATGGACGATATTGTTAATTAAAATTATTTTTATGCAAAAAAAACCCCAAAAACCAGAAACAGTAAACTCATTTGATCTCAACACTCCCTTTCCAGTTACTCCAGCCCTGATGTCTCTGATCTCTTCACAGCAACACCTCTTGAAAGAGTCTTGTCTATACTCCTCATTTCCTTACCTCTCTCGGTTCACTCCAATCAGGCTTTTATCCTCAACACCCCACAAAAACTGTTCATCAGGGTCAAAGGCCTCAATATCGCCAAATCCTATGGTCCCTTCTTTGACCTCTAAACAGAATTTAACACAAATAACTGCTCTATCGCCACTGAACACTTCCCTCCTTGCTTCCAGGACATCATACTTTCCAGTCTTCTTCCTCTTCCACTGGCTAATCCTTAGTCATCTCAGCTGGCTCCTTCTCCACTTGGCCAGAGCCAGTCTTGGGACCTCTTTTCTTTATCTGTACCCTCCCTTCTTTGGATAATCTCATCCAGTCCTATGACTTTTAATATCGATGACTTCTAAATTTTTATCTCTAGCACTGACATCCCTGACACCAACAGCCTACTTGACACCTCTGCTTAGATGTCTCATTGACCTCATATTCTTAAGGGTATTCACCTTCCACCCTTCTCTTTCCCCAAGCCTATTCCTCTTCAAACCTTCCCCTCAGTTCACAGCACCACCATTCACCCAAATCTCCAAGCCAAACACACAGTCATCCTGGATTTTTCTTTCTCTCACATCACACCCCATATGCAAATCCATCAGCAAGACCTATCAACTCTACTTCCACATTTTCTTAAGCCTGTCCCTCTGCTCTCTACATCCCCTATTAAGTACCCTAGCCCAACCTACTGGACTCACCCTACCTACTACAATAGCCTCCATAAGCCTCCCTGCTACTTACTGTCCCCTACATAGACTGGTCTCCAAATAGCAGTAAATTAATTCCTAAAAACTTAATCAGATCAAGAATCTCTCCTGCTTAAAAACAACAAAACACACACAAAAAAAAACACCTCTAACAGCTTTCCCTTTCACCTAGAATAATCCAAAGACCTCACCACTGCCTATTAGGCCCCATGTGGCACAGCCCCTACTTACCTCTCTGAACTCATCTCCCACCAGGTCCCCTCCTCACCTCCTGTTCCTTGGACACACTGTATTCATTCTTGCCTTAGGGCCTTTGCATTAGCTGTTCCCTCTTCCCTTTGTACAGCTGACTTGTTCCTGAAGGGTCAGCTTAAATTCTGTACCTCTGTAAAGACTTGATGAGCCAATATAAAGTAGCTCTAACCTATCACCCTGGATTATGCTCCTTAGCACTTAACCCTACCTGATACTTTGTTTATTGCTTGTTTCTTCCTCCCTACCCCATCCTCTCTTCTGTCTAACTCATCACTGTCTCCCCAGTGCCTAGAACAGTGACAATAAATAAATGGGTCAATAGCACAGGGGAGCGATCTGAGCTAGAGACATAAATTAATGAGTCATGTGCATAGAGGTGTGGTTACTAAAACCAACAGGGTGAGATCACCCAGGGAGAGTGTCTACTATGACAAGAGAGAAGAGCTGGGAGACTAAAACATTTAATACCTATAGAATGGAGGATGAGCCTGGAAAAACAACAGAGAAGTAGGAGGAAGAAAAGGACACTGGAGCCAAGGGAAGTTTCCAGAAGGAAGGAGTGGTCAACAGTATCAACTTCACTGAGAAAATTAAAGACTAAAAATGTCTGATGAATTCAGCTTCATGATGGACATTAGTGGCCTTAACAAGAGGTATTCCAGTGAAATGATAGGAGTAGAAGCCAGACAGAAGCAGGCTGAGTGAGTGGAGAGAGACAGTGAATAGAGAGGGATGTTTAAGAAAAGTTTGGCTATTAAAAAGCGAAGATGATGGGTTAAAGAGAATGTAGGGTTGAGGAAGAGTTGTTTTATCTGTTTTTGTTAAATGGGGGCACAATCCTAGCACTGTCACACGTATGAGCTGCAAATTCTAGATACAAATCACCCAAAGGTCTCAAACCTTTTTGCCCTCACACCCAGCTTAGAACTCCACTTCCCTTGGACTGACTCCTAAGTGCCTAGTATATCAATCGGGAAGTTTTTGTTTATATATACATCTAATCTCCCTTACTACAATGGAAGATAAAAATGTCCTTTTATACATTTTTCCTCCATGCTGTCAGGAACAGAATATGGGGCTGTACATACCAGAGGGCCTGAGTTTAAAAGGTTTTATGCTGCTGTTTTAATTTCAGGGCACATTTTTGAGGAGTCAGTGTTATTCCTACCCTCGGCAAGAAGGTACTTTCCATTTTATAGCCTGTAGAGAACTTCCCTTTGTCTCTATTCCATACTCCCTTTCTACCCTGCCTGCTGCCCAGGCAACATATGATATAGAAAATGCACACATGGTCTTGGAAGTCAGGGAATCTGGGTTTCCCTTACAATTCAGTCACCTATCAGCTTAAGTGGTTCCACAATTTCAGTTTCTTCAAATGTACATAGAGATTACAATATCTAAACTTCACAGGACTGACAGAATTATTATATGAAAATATACATGAAGTACCTAAGCACATAACAGATACTCTTTAAATGTTAATTCAATTTTCTTCTCATCACCATTCTGATTAAGTCTTACATCCCCAGCACATTTTTATTTAGTTTATCTTCCCCTCTAAGTGTACCACAAAGCCCTGGGAAAGGAAACTTAGGAAATTACCTTGCCCAGTTCCTACAGAAATAATTTTAAAGAATTACTAAGAGAGGTGGGTGGGAGGAGCCAGAGGTGTGACCAAGCACCATGTGAAAGGGCAGGGAGCACATCTGAGTCAGAAGAAAGAGGCTCCCAGCCAGGTTCTCGTCTCCCCGGTCCAAGTTCCTTCTTGTAGCTTTGGCTGTGTCTCTATCTCATTCTCTTAGTAAGTCATGCTTCCCAACAGGTTGCAAGTCAGTGTCTTTCATATTAAAAAACAAAACAAAATGGCACTCCCAGGCACACACATATGGGCAGTACAAAGGGCAAGGGAATCCTTGTCTCTCCATCTTACTGCTTCAGTGACCCTTGTAGAATTATTATAATTCTCTGAGTACAAGTTTTCTCCTATGTAAAACAGAAATGACAGTATGTCTTGACCTCAAAATTACAAGGACCAAATGAAATAATGTATGTGAAAGTACTTTGTACACCATAAAACATGGTTATTGCTATATTACAGGTACATAAAGCAGTTACAGAGCCTACCTTTGGCCAGCTTAGGTTTAAGTAAACTGGGTAAGTTCTCAGTTCTGGAGTACTCTATCCTATGATCTACAGCTACCTATTTCTAGTTCAAGTCCTCCTGCCCTCAACTGAAAAGTTTATATTTTTTCTAATTTCACTTGATTCCTGTATCTTAGTGAGATTTTTTTTAACTTCTCTGATGAAATAGCTCCATGTTTCTGAAACAGTAAAAGACCTCGTCCTGATGATCTCTAAGGCCCTTCTTTGGCTCTAACATTCTAAGCCTCTCTATCCTATGCCCCCAAAGTCCTCTGGCCAAATCCCTACTTGAGCAATTTCCAGCCTTCTTTGCATTATAGCTTTATCTTATATCAACTCCTAAGCAGGGAGCAGAAGGCAGTCTTACTGAATTTTATATGCCCCACAGCACTGAACATGGAGCTTTGTACACAGAGCTTTGTACTCAGAAAGTATTGAACTGACTTGATGCTAATTTATTTTTTTTGCACATATTGTCCACACCACACAATAATTAAAGACTATCTTATCATTATTTTATACTCCCTGTGTGCCTCCATAGGCCTGGCAATGTGAAACACACAGTCAATATTTTCTAAAGGACCAGTGACTGGTTCATTTCTTGATCAAGGTGAAAAAGCTCACAGCCAATCAATCTATCCCATCTATGAGTTTTAACAACTGGCTCTGGTCACTGACTTATACAAACACGACATTTATCAGAGTGTCAAAGAAGGAAACTGCCTAACAAAGTTGTTACACAGAAAGAGACAAATGAAGCAGGGATTGATGGCCTTTTTCTCCCCAGTGGCATCAATAATGTGGTAAAAAGGCAAATATATTGATAGTCAGCCGACCTGTACTCTAGAGTTCATCTCTAGCAGGTGGGCAGTCTTCTAAAATGACTCCCAATGACCTCTACCATGTTCTATGTGAGATCCTCTCCTCAAGTATGAGCTGGACCTAATGAGTTGCTTCTAACAATGAGAATACGGCAGGTTAGAGATGTCACTTCTGCAATTAGGTTATAAAAGACTAAATTCTCTCCTGCTGGCATGCTCCCTCTCTCACCATTTCTTCCTTGCTTTGATGAAGCTAGATGCTATGCTGAAGAGGCCTGTATGGCAAGGAACTGAAGGTGGCCTTTATTCACCAATCAGCAAGGAACTGAGACCCTCAGTCCAACCACCCATGGGGACGGACCTGGATCTTGCCAAAAACCACTGAGTGAACTTTGAAGCCAGACCTAGCCCAGTAACACCCTGAAATGACTGCAGTCCTGACTGACACTTTGATTGCAGCCTTATGTGAGATCCCAAAGCAGGGGACCCAACTAAGCCATACCAAGGTTCCTAACCCACAGAAACTGTGATACAATAAATGTATAGTGTCTTATGCTGCTAAATTTTGTTATGCAGCAACATTTAACTAAGATACACTATATATACTAAAATGGGGATGGAGGAAAAGAACCTATGGATTAAAAGATTCTTGAAAGACATTATCAAACAATCACAATGTATGGATTTTAATTGGATCCTTCAAACAAACTACAAAAAAACAAAATAAAACAGAACCATTACAGTGATTAGAAAACTAAAATTTGAATGACTGAATATTTGATGATAGTAAAGAATTCCTATTAATTTTTTGATGTGATATTAAAATTGTGGAGTTTTTTTTAACTTAAAAAAGTTCTTAACTTTTAATATACATACTGAAATATTACAGATGATATGATGACACAGGCAGGGGTTAAGTGGATGAGAGTATAGTTGAAACAAGACTGGTCATGAGCTCATAACTGTTGAAACCACGGGTGGGTATATGTGAGTTCATTATGAAGTTGCCTTTTGTATGAATTTGAAATTCTCCACAACAAAAGCCTAAAGGGGAAAGAGGTGGGAAAAATCCAAGAGCCCAAGGGCCCTTCCAGTTCTGACAATCCATGATCCCACATTATCTCAAAGCCTCCACTACTACAACCAGTCTGACCTTCCCTAGCTTTCTTGAACTAGATATACCACTTCAGTCCATGCCAGGCAGTGACTGACTCTGTTGGTCCCATAAAGACTCTGTTGAGTACTTATATCTGATGAGTTACTTAAAATAAGATTATTTGGACAATTTGGCCCTGGAAGATAAAGAGAATGGAGTAATATGGTGGCTAATTGCTAGAAGGTACTTGGCACAAAATAGGAGAAATCACCCTAGGACTTCCTAGTGTAGGAAATGATCACCTGTTGCATCTTATTGTGCCCTCCCTCCAGTTTCCTGCCTGCAAAGGAATATTCACATTTCCTCCCTATGCTGTGTACAGACTTAAATTATTAATCCCTTAAAGTTTTCTTTCATTAATCCTCAAGTCTCTCAATTGCTGTTAATGACCTATTTTCCAATTTCCAGTTTTGTTCAGCTCATTAAAAAAAAAAAATCTCATGGTCTACAGTTCTATAAGAACTGCAGCAGGGAAGAAATCATCTGTGCTTTTTCTTGTCAGAGTCTCTGATTCTTAAGTTACAGAACCAACCTTTGAAGTTCCTAATAAACAAGAAGATTCACACAATAAAGTGACATTGGGATAGATGAATGGGAACTTAGTAACTAGTCCCCACATTCTTCCCTGGGGTTTCCTGCCATTCCTACTGTCACATTCCATTTTTGTGTAAGTTGTCCACATTTTAACCTATCAAAGGAGCTTCAATCACCCACACAATATTTACATTCTCTCTCCTATCCTTCACCCTCTCTTTAAGAATAGCTCTGAAATATACACTGGGAAGTCTTCAACCTTGGCTAAATATTTAAAAAAATAGAGGAGCTTTCGAAAATATCATGACTATCTGACAGCTGACCCAGTTTCTACAATGAGTAAATGATATGAAAAAAGGGAAGCAGGAGAAGAGGGACTGTGGTAGATGTAAAGAAACTTCAGGAACCTAACAAACTAACGTACTGTATAGACTGTGGTCAGACCCTTAGTCTAACAAACCAACTGCAAAGACGTTTGTGAGACAATCAAGAAAATTTGATTATGACCTAGGAATTAGATATTTTAAGTTGTTAATTTCCTTAAATTGATGACAGAATTATGGTTATGTGAGAAAATGTCCATACTTCAGGATGCATATTGAGATGTATAGGGGTAAAATTATGTTTCTGGGATTTGTTTTAAAATTCTTCAACAAGTGAAAAAAAAAGGAATGAAGCAAATGTAGCAAAATCTTGAAAATTATTGAATCTAGATATATATATATATGTCGATTCACCATATTAAGACCCCCTCCCTACATTTGTGAATGCTTTAAATTTTTCATAACAAAAATTTTTAAAGCTAACACCTAATAACCACAAAACTGTTTAGCAGTATCTATCAAGGCTGAACGTATGACCCAGCAATCTTATTCCTAGGTGTATACTCAAGAGAAATGAGTGCATATATCCACCAAAAGACACATGCAAGACTAAGTGTTCATGGCAGCTTTGTCATAGCCAAAACTGATGTACACGTCCATCAACTGTACACCCAACCAATGAAATATTACATACCGCTACACACAACATGGATGATTATTGATATGCTGTTGAGCCAAAGAAGACAGACCCAAAAGAGTATCTGATTCTATTTATACGAAACTCAAAAGTAGACAAAACTAATCAATGGAGACAGAAGTCAGAATAAGTGGTTACTTTGGCAGCCAGTACTGACAAGGGAGCCTTCTGGAGTTCTTAAAATGTTCTGTATCTTGATGTAAGTCTTTACATGACTATATACATGACTGTATTCATACACAAAAAATATTTGTGTTTTATTGTAGATGTCTCAGTAATGAACAAATATGGGAGTAAAAATCAGAACCTTAGGTATCAGTATTTTACAAAAGCTCTATAAGCAATTCTAATGTGCAGCCAATTCTAAGAACCATCCTTCCACCTCAACAAGCTCAAGCTTAAGACTCCCAGGTATTCCTACTACTTTTTCAATAGTAACTGTGAGACAGACAAGGTAAAAAGAACAGAAGCTTGAAAAGATGGCGGAGCAGGGAGAGAGGAATCTCTTTGAAAAGAGTAAGGATTTGGGGTGAGAGAAGAAAAGTCGAGGAAAGGGCTGAGGGAGCCAAAAACATAGCTGAAAAACACAGTAAGTGTAACACCTCAGATTTCAGTTCTAGCTTTATTACTGAGTAGCTACGGGTACGGCCTTAGGCAAACTGCTTCATTTCTCCAGGCCTCACTAGATCTCTTACAGCTTTTTAACAAAGTCTGCACGGGAAGTTGGGAGGAGTGGATTAAGACCAGGCTCTTTTGAAAGACCCTATATTTACCTCTCACACAGCACTTACCACTCTGTATTTAAGTATCTACCTGTTTGTTTCCCCCCAACCCCCAAATCTCAAGCTCTTCAAAGGTCATTATGTATTTTATCTCTGAATCCAAGCACATGCACAGAACATGGTACAGCAGTATTTCAGTAAATGTTCAATGACTAAATAGCTGAAAACTATGAGTGCCTACATAGACATATATGACTTATATATACACCTCCCACATGTACACTCCTTTCAAATAACACTAAATAATATTTTCCTTATTAACACCAACTAAAGGAAGCCGATTCTAGGATACCCAGAATCATCAGAAAGACTTCCTTAGAAATATCCTGCCAGTCCCCAAAAATCCATGACTCTTCCCTAAATAATACACCTCCTAATGCTTATGCATTATTTCATAGTTCAAAGTGCTTGCACCCCCAAATTCTCAATCCTCACAACTCTATGAGGAGATATTATCAAATACAACTTATAACTGAGGAAACTGAGGCTCCTATTTTAAATATTTTGCTGACCTAAGTAAGGCAAGCTGAAAGCAACTAAAGGAGGGCTTTCATATGGAGGCTCTTCCTTCAGTGCCCAGGAGGAGAAACAGGAACATCACCACCTCCACCTCCCTGGCCTCCCCAAAAGAGATGGATCAGTCTACCAGTTGCTTGGTCTTATTAAGCTAATAACACCTTTTAAGTGTTCCTTGCCCCCAGGAGAATCAGCTATACAGGTTATTTTTTTACTATGTTTTAGGCAAAAAATAAGACCAGCCCAGGGAGAAAAATCCCAAGACTACAGACACTCAAAAGCAGCTGACTAACATCCTTGTGTATAAAGCTGAAGAAATAAAAGCAAAACTTGCTCCAGCAGGGAGCTGTAAACCCTTCTGACCAGAGAGCTCTGCAGTACTCCGGGTACCAGTTATAAACAGCTGGTCTAGACTGTACTTGCTTCTCTATTTTCTTCAATAATTTGTTTATTGTTTTTCTCTATTATAAATTTCTCAAGGACAAAGGTCACATCTTCCAGTCAGGAAGCTCCATCTCCTGTGAATGAGGATATAGTACCCAAACCAAAACTGGACCACTAAACATGTTTTTCTGGCCCAGTAATTTATATAGACTGTCTTTCCCAAAGTTAAAAATTAATATACTTTGAGTAATTAACAAGCTGACATTCTTCAACAGAATAACATAAGGATGCTTAGCACCTACAATGATGCCAGGCACACATTTAAGTGGGCACTCAATAAAGGTGTGCTGAATGAATGAAAACTAGGAACTTAAAATCCATTAAAAATCACTCTAGGCAGAGTAAAATAACCAAGAACCAAGAAAGATGGACAGAGAATGCTAAGTTAATTGGAAAAAGAGCAAATCAGATTCTAAGGCAGTTCCACCCAAAGTCATGCTTGCCATCCCACCAGGGAACACTGCATTTAAGCATCATATTACATCTACAACAGAGATCTATCTACAGCCCAAGTACATGCATTAGGGGAGAGGCCTAGCACACAGGCTCTCTCCCCTTGAGGAGCATCTCCATCAGCAATAGTTCACAACTTCCCCCATTTACTCCCCACTATCAATATACCCCAGGCCCAGCAACAAGACTGCAGGAGTTAAGCCAAGCAGTACTCAAAGTCAGAGGGAAATCAGCATGCCACCTGACACTTTTCTGGCACAGACTAAGCTGATTAGTTTAGGTTACAAACACAACTGCACAATTCCACTGTGCTGATGAAACTCCTCTTTTTCTGCAAACTAAAAATAACCTATTTATCAAATTGGAAGCATTCTCCAAGTTTGTTTGTTTGTTTTTCCCTATCAGCAACCCAAAGTTCCATTTCCTCAAATCCTTTATCTAGTTTAAGTGTTTTCTTGGATCCAAGAAATTTTCCCACCTCTCCCAGCTTTTCCCACTCCTCACCCTAATCTTGTGAATACAGTAAGACTTAAACCCCTTTCCTAACTCAAGCTTCTAAAGTTTTTTTCCAATTATAAACATGTACAAAGCTTCATGGCTCCTGCCTTGTGTAAAGCCACAACTAGAAGATGGGCTGAGCTGCAGCAAATAATAATGAAAAGCAAAGAAAAAGTGAAGGACAAGACAGGGCATGACCAGGAAGTCAGCTAAATGCCTTTCATTCAAGCAGGAATGGGAGGAACCCCACCCACTTAGAAGAATAAAGCATAAGGACAAATGGTTTCCAGTACACAGTCAGACAGTCTTTGGCTTTACCACCTTACTTACAACATAGCCATCAAGTCAAGAACTAAGGACCCTACAAGAATCATTAGGCAGTCCTGGGGTTAAAGTGACATTTTCAGGGAAAGCAAACTCCTATAATTTAAGCCAAAATACGCCAAGCTTAAATTGCAGATTTTCTAGTCACACAGAGCTGAGAGAGGTGCTCAAATCATACCACTAGGAAGTGGGAGTTCCCAGGAAGCTAGAAACCCTGTCCTCAGTTGCTCTCCCTACTCTCAGGCCCTGGGGTAAGCCAGCACTCCTTTTCCAAAGGTGGAAACTAACTATGGACTCTGAACTTCCTCATAGTCCCTTGTTCTTTGCAGTAGCATCAAGAGAATGCCACAATATTGTGCCACCCTGTACAGACCTAACAAAGCATCTGCTATTCTAGAACAGGATATACATTGGGATATATATTAATGTACTTCCCACAGATCCAACTTTCAAGTCTTCTCTCAATCTTATTTTTAAACTTTTCTCTCTCTTTGAAAAAAAAAAGCAAAAACCTGCTTTATCAATAAAATCCACACTCCCAGGAACATTCCTCCTGAAAAAAAATGGAGCCTGAGACCACCCAAGGTGCACTGTAGTAAAATCCAATGCAAAATCTATGCTGTGTGTCAGAGCAAACTGCATGCTGTGGTCTTTAATCAAACAGCTTCAGTAGCTTCCAGGATTCATGAAATCAAAGAATATCAGAGCTGGAAAGATCCTCGGAGATCAATTATTCAACCTTTCATTTTAAAGAGGGGGGTAATAAGGCCTGAAGAAAGGAAATAGAGGTTTGGAGAAAAGTCGGACCTAAGATCTAGGTCTCCAGACTCTCAACTCAGGCCTCTTAAACCATACCATATCTCTTCTTAAGACACCGTATGGGAGGCAAGTAGCTAAGGAAAAGGAGGGAAAAGAAAGAAACATACGGCACCAAGCAGAGAGACCAAATCTGTGTGCACTCTCCTCCTCCTCTGCTCTGTGGTGTGACTCAGGGCGAGTTTCTACTCCTTCGTATGCCTTAATTTCAAGAGCTTTTCTCAATTATTACATAATTTTTAGTAAGAAGCGAGATATGAATTGCCACCCACACCCTAATGGGGCCTCCCAATCACTGGAAAGTCACAAAACAACCAACTTCTAGAATGAAATGACTACAGGAACCCTTAAACAGAAAGATAGCATCCTTTGGGGGAAGGGGACACATTTTAAAAAGAGGAATCAATTAGATGACCCCATTGAAGAAAACCACACTGCCAGACTTCATATTCTAGTATCTAGTAGCTAGGCCTTGGAAAAAATTTCAGTTCTTTGAATCTTGGTTTCTATAACAGTAAAATGAGAAGTATAGACTTTCATTCATTCTAACACCCCTTCAAGTTCCAAAAGGCCCAACCTCTTTCCAAGAGGTCCCTGCTAAAGGAAGACAGTAGCCTTAATAGTAGCCAAAAGGCAAAGTACTGAAGTCTTAAACTTGGCCACCAGCCTGGAGATGGGTCCTGGCAGATAGGCTTCCTAGCTTCTTGTCTTCCCACAACCTGACAACGAACATCAGTGGTACCACTAAAATTAAACCTAAGGGAAACAGTACATCCTTTCTTCAACAGTGTGTATGCCCACTAGAATGTCAGCTGTGACACCATTAAGGATCTACTTTGACTGTCTACAGATGGTTTAAATTTTCCATTGCTGATTGTTTCCATCCTCTCCCTTAAAATCAAATTGAATTATTTATTAAGGGTCTATTACTAAATATATTAAATACTTTTGTAATAACCTCATTCTGTTTTCTCTTCATTTAGCATTGTTAGACATTTAAAACCCTACAAAAAAATTTTGCAATCTTAATCACAAATAAACAACTAGAGTTTTCAATTTATAAAAAACAAAAAGATTACTAGGTATAATTAAGTTTTTTTCTAAAGCATATCTGTCTATGTAGCCAATGCAGCATTCCCCTTTCAGAGGCTGCTCCTTCCCAGGGATGTGGCTGATGGTGAAAATACAAAATAATGTAAGCAAAGAGAAGAGTTCCATTTTTTGCTGTGTCATCAGCACATCTTAATATGGAGGCTGCAGTGTAATAGAGAGTAAAGCCAAGAATTAAGTCAATGCAAAAGGAAATGCAAGCTCCAGTATAAATTATGAAAAGTAATGAATCTTAAATAAGCAGGCACTTGTCTGCCCACCCACTAAGCCTGGGATAAAGGTGATTTCAATCAACAAGACTACAAACAGTAATTTTCAAACCTCAGTATGGATACACAATTACTTGATAAAATCGCACCTTCCCAGGTACCATCCTCAAACATTCTGATTAACTGGACCTGTCATAGAGCCCACAGGTTTGCATTTGTATTCTGATACAGATGGCCCAAACACTATACTTTCAAAAGTATTGTGAAGGGAAAAAAATTGTTAGGTCTCCTGGAACACCTAAATGTACATTCCGGAGTGGTGTGACCTGCAATATGGGTTCCACAGATGGCAATGCAGGCTGATTTTCAGCAGTACCAGACCCACTCCCTCTCTTCAATAGACACATGAGAATCAGTGTGGGCTGATTTCAACCACTTAATAAGGTAATCCTCCCTTCCACCTCTTAAAGCAACTTCTGAAGTCACTGCTACCTTCATTCCTCATAACAAAGACCCTTCTGACGGGTTCCTAAAACACACCATTTGGGCTCCTTTTCTTGAGGTCACTCACTGGCTTCATTCTGGGCTATGTTCCTTTGCTGCCTCTCAGAGAAGTCTTCTGTATCATCCTATCTAGAAATAAGTACCCCTTTTCTAACTTGCTCCTTCTTCTGTTTTATTTCTCTTCATGGTACTTAGGATTACCTAAGATTCATTTTATTTCATATAATTTGCACTCTTCCTCAAAGGAATGTAGGCTCTAGTAGAAAAGAGGCTTCCCCACAACCCCCATTGCATTCCTAGCACCCAAAGCAGTACCTAGCATACAGTAGGTGCTCAATAAATGTTTATAAATGAATAAAGCAACATTTCAGAAAACAAGTTCTTGGTCCTTCATCCTATTCAGTTTACCTGCCATACTTAATATCAATGGATTTTTTACCTTGATGGCATTTCCTCCTTTAGATGGCTACATCATTCAGGAAAATGAACCTAGGTGCCAGCCCAGAGAGGCACCCTGCCATCTGACTTTCACTACAGTCACTCCCCTCAACTGAACTGCAACAGAGGTTTAATGGTCCAGACTACAGATGTTTCCAAATGACTTATGCTCCATAGGAATGACTTGGCTTCCATTATGTTAGAAGTCAAATGCAATGTTGGCAAACACCAGTCTGAGTACTGGAAGTTTCAACAAAAGCAGAACATAGTATGTTGGCAGCCAAAATCACTTCACTATTTTGCATTAGGTCAGCCAAACACTTTTTGTCAAGACATAGCTAACTCTCACCACCCACATTTGTCTATTCATTTGCTTATGGTCAGTAATACCTTACAAATCACATACTATACTAAGTGCTTTATATACACCACCCTAATCCTCTAAACAGTCCTACAAAATAGGTATTATTATCCCCATTGTATAGATTTGGAAATTGAAGCTCTGAGCAGTTAAGTCATTTGCAACTATGAAGTAGCAGGCTGGGATTTGAACTTAGGTCTGACCTCAAACTCTTGCTCTTCTTATTGTACACTTTCATTCCTAAGGTTTCCCCCATCTCCTACCCTTTTACTAAGCCTAGAAGATAGAAGACATTTGATAAATGTTTGATGAATCCATGAGAAATAAATAGGATACTTTAATTGAAACTCAAGAATCTGCCTAAATCAAATTCTTCAGTCCAACTTTAGTTTCAAAAATTAAAAAAAAAAAATCAAGTTCATTCAACTCCCTTTGAATAATAAGTAATGGAACTTTTTTCGTTTAAAAAAATACTGAGTTTATTCCAAAATGGAACCTATCAAAACATAACTCATTACTATGGAAATCTGGATATGAAACAAGTGAAATCATTAAGTCAGTGTTGTTTAGTACACTAAGAGGTAGATATGAAATAAAACCTGAGTTCAAGTTTCAGCTAAGTTTTAATTAAGTTTCATCTGTGAAACAGTGATAAATGCTCTTGCCTCCCCACCTAACAATGATGCCCTAAAATTCAAATGTGATAATGCCTATAAAAACACTTCATAAACTGTAAAATGCTATACAGAGATAGTAATTATTAGTGTGATTTCAACCTTGATGACAGAATGAAAGCCTGATATAATACTTTCAGCCTTAAGACCAGCATTTTTTAAAGTCTCACTATATCTGGAGCATTGTGAGAGGTAAACATCCTAAATTCCAATTCATTTATCCTTAAAAAAGGATGTGGCTTATGAATTACTAATCATTTTATGTCTAAGTCCTATTTTTCCATCTGCACTATTAAGTCTCTCAATGGCAGGGAACTGGGATATAAGCACCAATATATTGTTTTGTTTCCATAAGGACCAATAATGACCTCACCACAATGTATGGGGGAGTAAGAGGAGAGAGACTGGGCTCCTCCATATCCAGAAAATAATTCCCTCCTTTCATCTAAGGCACATATCCATTTGGAACAGGAGTTATCACATTTATTAACAGCATAATAAAAAAAAGGGTCCAGATAATTTCTCCCAGCTATAAAAGCTATGATTCTTAGGGACAGCCATAAACACTATCAGCATAAGCCTATATACATTGGCTTGGTCCTTCATAAGCTAAAGAGAAAATAAGGTACAGAAAAGACTGCTGATAATATTAAATAACAGACTACAGAATTAGTTCTAATAAGTCCCATCAAGTGCATTTATCAATGACATGGCTGAGATTGGTAAGGAATGATGGAATCTTTCTAGAGCTATTATGGTTTGGGTAGGTGATAAGAGTTCATGAGGGTTAAGAAGCTACTGGGATTGCATACATATATATGCATATACGCATATTTTCAAGTTAAGAAAATCTCGTTAGGCTCACCATTTTCTTATTTCAGCCCTTAAACATAAGTGACCATTGCCCTATCAAAATCCAGATTATAAACATAACAATGAGATTTGGAATACTGCAACACTTTTTTAACACCGGCATTGCTTCCTTACAGTTTCAACATTTCCCCCATCCATCTCTCAACAGCAAAATCCTCCAACTACTCAGCACATACTAGTGATACAAACCCCACCCCAACAAGCTTTCCCAAGGAAATAAGATCACTAAAAGAACTTTTTTTCCTGGTTCATTCATCTTCTCCATCTGTTTCTATATCTATACACAAACCATGTGCCAGAATCACGATTCAGTTTTACATCTGCAAGCGATTAAGGCTGGTAGAATTTCAAAGAATAGAAGTACACATAGTAGACAGTAAATATTAGTTGAATAATGGATTTAGAATACAAGTGACTAACACAAATAAAATTTATGAGGAGTGCCCACTACAACTACAGACTGAAGTCTAAATTTCTTAGTCTGTCATTCAAGGCCCCAGCATGCTGGCCATTATCTTTTTTCTTCCCTACTCATTATTTCCCAAGGACAAATTCCTTCATATTATACCTTTGCCCAGACTCTTCCCCCGCCTGGAATGACCTCCTTCTCATCCGACCTATTCAAGAAACAATTCAACGTCATCTCCTCTTCAATGGAACCCTTCTACACCCACTGCTCATTAACTCTTCCGTCCCTGAGCACCTCCACCATTTAGCATATAAGTATATACTACCATGCTAGATGCATTGTTCTCTTACACAATACATTCACACATTTTTTACATTTACACCATACTACTCCAACTACGATGCAGAACTCCTTGAAGTAGAAGACTTGTCATTTCTTTGTATTCCCAATGTTATGAATATACATTGCTATACAATACAATGTTATGAATATAATGGTTATTCAATAAAGATCCATTTAAGGAAATGAGCAAAAGGGGGAAGGAGTTATAGTTAAAATCAAGCCCTTATCAATGACCTGAATCCTTCAGTTATTTTATTATTTTATTTTATTTTGTTTTGTTTTAATTGTTTTGTTTTGTTTTGTATTTCTCAGTGGTTTCCTATCACTGGAAATAAAAACCCTACAGAAAAAAAACCTACAAACCCTACGCTGCCTTCCTCTCCTACTTCACCTCCTATCATATACTCTTCTACCTCTCTAATACCTCTTACGCTGCTCCGTACACACTGGCCTCCTTGGGTCCTCACACAGGCCAGCTCGTCTCACCCTTAGGATCTTTGTACCTGTAGCTTCTTCCCATGGCTGATACCTCCTCATAATTCAAGTCACTTCCTCAGAAATGCCTTCCTGACAATCCTAGCTAAAGCAATCTCCTCTTCCCATTATTCCCTACTATCAAAGTGTTTTATTTTCCTCCATCTCTATCTGAAATTATTCTGTTGCTAAGTTCATTGCTTGTCTCTCCCAAACAGTATGTTTCATGAAGGCAAGAATTTTGTCAGTCTTGTTCACCACTGTATCCCAGTGCCTAGAACACTACCTGGCATGCAGAAGACAGTGAACAAATATTAACTAAAAAAGAATGAGTTTGTTTCCTCTCAGCTAATAGTGTGGTTCTCCTCAAGAGCATGGATACTGTTTTCTACTTCATCTCCCATAGCACCTAACAGACAAAATGTACTGTGATCACTCAATAAATGCTCAAGTATATATAGTCTTGTCAGGTATACCCTTCCAGTTACATCTTTAATTAAGTCAACAAATACTCATTAAGTATCTACTATGAGCCAGGTACAAAACTAGGCGGCATTTAATTTTTCAATTTATCATGTTTGCCATTGATACTCTGAAAGGTCAAACACATGATCATAAGCTAAAGAAGCCCTGAACCCTTCACCCCCAGTTGGATAACTTCATCTAATTGAACAATGAAATGCAACTAACTGCAGCATTTCAAACTTAGGGTGTGTTTTTTTTGTCAGAGACCACACAAAGCAATTCACTGCTCAACTGTATATCAATCTCTCACCTGATATTGTTCAAGAGAATATTTCTCAAAAACAACTATAAAAGACATTCTTAAGAAATCTGGAGACATTTGAATATGGACTAATACTACATATTAGAAACATGATTTTTTTGGTGTGATAACAGTATGGTAGCAATGTAGTGGAATGTCTTGTCTAGGTTACACAACTGCAGATTGATTATCAAAGTTAAGAAAAAAATGGATACATATATACAGGTATTTGTAGCTACATAAGTATATGGCAAACAGTTAACAATCTCTGAATCCAGGTTAAATATATGAGTATTTAGTAGACTGTGATATTAGCTTTTCTATAAATTTATTTTTCCTAAGTTGGTGGGGGAAAAAAGTTTCCCTTAAAAGATTAGTATGTGTATTTCTCTATGCTGTAATAACTTCTTGGTTGGTTTGCAACACAAGCTTTAACATATAATTAGTCAAAAATTGATCCAGAGAGTACTATAGGACCCACAAACGGAACCACTGAAACACCAGAAATATTGACAGAAGTAGTAAGAGACAGGAAACACTACCTCCGGCAAAGACAACTTCCAATCCAGACTAGGCCAGGTCCCTTCCTCTTATGCAGCCATGGGCTCAGAGCTGTTGTTTCTTAAGCAGATGTTAAGAACTATAATTACAACCACCAATGTAATAACTGGTTCAAGCAAGGATCATCAGTGGACACTACAACCATTTGGTAGGGGAATAGAATACTGACATTGTCTCACTCACCCCACAGACTACTTACAAAAGGGAGTGGGTACCTTTACAATGAAGAGATCAAACTTAACATCAATAATAATGGGGCAGACTAACATCACATGCCTCTCAAAATGACACAACAGGAAGTACACAGAATCATCTATGTAATACTTCTTACCAAAAATGTTTGTCTTGCATCTAAGCATGAGAAAACAATCAGACAAATCCAATTTATAGGACATTATAACTGTCCTGGACTCTTCAAAAGAAAGCACGTTACTGAAGAAACACACAAAAGTTAGAGTGGGGCTCTTCTAGATCAGAGGTCTTCAAACTAAGATTCACTGAAGTACAGCCATGCCCATTCACTTACATCCTGCCTATGGCTGCTTTTCTCTTACAAGAAACAGTATGGCCCACAAAGCCAAAAGTATTTACTATCTGGTCCTTTACAGAAAAAAGTTTGTCAATCCCTGTTCTAAATTAAAAGGGATATGACAACCAAATGTAAAAAGAAATCCTTAAAGTGGATTCTGAAAGGGAGGGAAACTATAACATTTATAACATTTATGGAACAACTGGAATATTTAATATGAACATAAGACATTGTAGTATCAATGTAGAATGCAGAAGTACTTAGGGGTTACAGATCATGACATATGCAACTTGCTTTCAAATGGTTCAGGAAAAAACAGTAAGACAAAGCAAATGTGACAAAATATTAACAACTGTGAACCTGGGTCAGTAGTTTTCAAACATTTTGATCTCAGGACTCCTTACACCCTTTAAGAACCCTGAAGGGCTTTTGTTTGTATGAGTGAAATCTATTATTTCAAAAATGGGTAAAGGATTAGCATAGGCATTTCTCCAAAGAAGATACACAAATAGTCAAATAAGCACGTGAAATGATGCTGCGACTTTATTAGACATTAAGGAAATGCAAATCAAAACCACAATAAGATACCACTTTGCACCCACTAACATGGCTATAATCAGAAGGACAGTAAGTTTTGTGAGGATGTGGAGAAATTGAAACCCTCCTACACTGCTGGTGGGAGAACAAAATGGTGCAGATACTGTGAAGAAAGTTTGGTAGTTTCTCAAAAAGTTAAACACGGAGTTACCATGTAACCCACCATTTCCACTCTAGGTATATATATCCAAGAGAAATGAAAATTTGTGTCCACACAAATATTTGTACAGCAATCTTTATTCATAATAGCCAAAACATGGAAACAACAAAAATGTCTATCAATGGATGAATAAACAGAATGTGGTATATTCATGCAATAGATTATTACTCAATCCTAAAAATGAATGAAGTACTGGTACATGATACAGTCTTGAAAACACTGTGGTTAAGTGAGAAAAAAAAAAAAACACAGAAGTCTGCATATTGTATGACTCCAATTATATGAAAATTCCAGAATAGGCAAATCCAGAGAAAGCAGATTATGGTTACCAGGGACCAGAGGTAGGGGAGAATGGGGAGTGACTGCTAATGGGTATAGGGCTTCTTAGCGGGCAATGAAAATGTTCTGAAATTAGTTAGTGATGGGGGCGGAGCCAAGATGGCAGCGTGAGTGGGACAGTGGGAATCTCCTCCCAAGAACATATATTTTTGAAAATACAACAAATACAACTATCCCTAAAAGAGAGACCAGAAGACACAGGACAACAGCCAGACTACATCCACACCTGCGAGAACCCAGCACCTGGTGAAAGGGGTAAGATACAAGCCACAGCCCGGCAGGACCCGAGGCCCCTCACCGCAGCTCCCAGAGGGAGGAGAGGAGTCAGAGCAGGTAGGGAGAGGGAGCCCAGGACTGCTAAACACCCAGCCCTAGCCATCCGCACCAAAGCGCAGACACACAGTGCATGCAAGGTGTGCTGGAAACTAGGGAAGCAGGACAGTAAGACCTGTGAGTGGGTCCCGAAGCCAGCGCCCCTGTGACAAAGAAAAGCGAGTTCTTTTTGAAAGTCTTAAAGGGACAGGGACCACACAGCTGGATGGAAGCATCCTGGGTCACAGTCCAGCAGCTGGAAATTCCAGGGAACTCTGGGTGCACTAACCCCCTGGGCAATAGCTCTGAGACCCCTCACGGAGCTAAAGAGCCAAACAGCCCCCCGTCCATTACCCCTCCGGGGCCCCGCCATAGCAGAGGAACAGCCTGAGGCTAGCCACGCGCACAGCAAAGGAGCTTCCTCCATACTGGCCGGGCAAGATACAGAGACCCAATCTACATGCAATTGCCCAACACAAGCCACTAGGGGTCACAGTTGTCCCAGTAAAGAAAGGCCAGGAGCAAGTGGAAAGAGTCTTGACTCTCCCAGCTGACAGACAAGTCAATAGCATTCCACTGCACCTATCAACATGAAAAGGCAAAAAAATTTGATCCAGACAAGACTAACCCAGACAGCTTCGACATCTTCTGTACCTTCCCCTGAGAAGGAACCTGGGGAGATAGATTTAACCAATCTTCCTGAAAAAGAATTCAAAACAAAAGTCATAACCATGCTGATGGACTTGCAGAGAAATATGCAAGAACTAAGGAGGGAGAATACAGAAATAAAACAATCTCTGGAAGGACTTCAAAACAGAATGGACGAGATGCAAGAGACCATTAATGGACTAGAAAACAGAGAACAGGAATGCAGAGAAGCTGATGCAGAGACAAATAAAAGGATCTCCAGGAATGAAAGAATTTTATGAGAACTGTGTGACCAATCTAAACGGAACAATATCCACATTATAGGGGTACCAGAAGAAGAAGAGAGAGAAAAAGGGAAAGTGTCTCTGAAGAAATAATTGCTGAAAACTTCCCCAAACTAGGGGAGGAAATGGCCTCTCAGAACACAGAGGTACACAGAACTCCCATGACAAGGGATCCAAGGAGGGCAACACCAAGACACATAATAATTAAAATAGCAAAGATCAAAGACAAGGACAAAGTATTAAAGGCAGCCAGAGAGAAAAAAAAGGTCACCTACAAAGGAAAACCCATCAGGCTATCATCAACTTCTCAACAGAAACCCTACAGGCCAGAAGAGAATGGCATGATATACTTAATGCAATGAAACAGAAGGGCCTCGAACCAAGAATACTGTATCCAGCACAATTATCATTTAAATATGAAGGAGGGATTAAACAATTCCCAGACAAGCAAAAGTTGAGAGAATTTGCCTCCCACAAACCACCTCTACAGGGCATCTTACAGGGACTGCTCTAGATGGGAGCACTCCTAAAAAGAGCACAGAAAACAAAATACCCAACATATGAAGAAGGGAAGAGGAGGAATAAGAAGGGAGAGAAATAAAGAATCATCAGACCAGGTTTATAATAGCTCAATAAGCGAGTTAAGTTAGACAGTAAGATAGTAAAGAAGCTAACCTTGAACCTTTGGTAACCACAAACTTAAATCCTGCAATGGCAATAAGTACATACCTTTCAATAATCACCCTAAATGTAAATGGACTGAATGCACCAATCAAAAGACAGAGTAATAGAATGGATAAAAAAGCCAGATCCATCCATATGCTGCTTACAATAGACTCACCTCAAACCCAAAGACATGCACAGACTTAAAGTCAAGGGATGGAAAAAGACATTTCATGCAAACAACAGAGAGAAAAAAGCAGGTGTTGCAATACTAGTATCAGACAAAATAGACTTCAAAATAAAGAAAGTAACAAAAGATAAAGAAGGACGTTACATAATGATAAAGGGCTCAGTCCAACAAGAGGATATAGCCATTATAAATATATATGCACCCAATACAGGAGCACCAACTTATGTGAAACAAATACTAACAGAATTAAAGGAGGAAATAGAATGCAATGCATTCATTTTGGGAGACTTCAATACACCACTCACTCCAAAGGACTGATCCACCAGACAGAAAATAAGTAAGGACACAGAGGCACTGAACAACACACTAGAACAGATGGACTTAACAGATATCTACAGAACTCTACATCCAAAAGCAACAGGATACACATTCTTCTCAAGTGCACATGGAATATTCTCCAGAACAGACCACATACTAGGCCACAAAAAAAGAGCCTCAGTAAATTCCAAAAGACTGAAATTAGTTAGTGATGATGTTTGCACAACCTTGTGAACATACTAAAAAAACAATGAACTGTACAATGAACTGTTAAAATGGTGAATTTAATGGTATGTGAATTATATTGATACATTTTGTTTGTTTTGTTTTAAAACACATACACAGACACCAAAGTGAACTTCCCACTTATGCTCTTTTGGGTTGGAAAAAGGAAATTACCAACACAAAATTAATGCATCAAAGTCTCAATTCAATATTTACTAAGTGGGTAATATGCTACAAAATGGGAATATAGAGAGATAAATACATTGTTCTTATGATATTCATAATCTATTATAAAATAGACAAGATAAGCAAATAATTATAGCACAAGGTGTTAAGTGGAACAGCAGAAGATATACAAAGTACAGAAGAAGCTGATTCATATATCTGGAAAGGTTTCATAGAAGAGATTATATCTAAATTAGACCTTAAAGAATTAATAAAAGTTCTGTCCAGGTAGATAATGGGAGCAAAAATGCTATATATCAGTGCATTCTAAGTGTCATAACAGCATTCAGAAATGGGACAATCAGTGAAATTTAGGCTGATCTTTGAGAATGACTAGAATGATTATGTATAAAAATGCTACTGGACTTTGAGCTAAACTGAGGAAAGAATGAAAATGGGTAAAAAAAAAATTGGAAATGCACATATCTCGCTCAGCACAGCAAGAGGAGCCCAGATTGCTAAAATAGCACTGAATAGCTCACTGGTGTTGGTACGAGTGGGAAAGCATTTTAATTTGCTTCTTCCAAATGAATATGCCTATAGTATTTCAGCTGCTTTCAGTTGTGTTTTGCACATAGAAATCTATGTGCCAGCCTATCTCTCTTTCTAGCTATTCTCATTTAATCTTTACAACAAACTTGAGCTAAGTACTAATATCCCAATTTTTACAAGGAATTCAGCTTCAGAAAGGTCAGTAACAGCTCACAGAACTATATGCATTCTGCTCAGTGTCATAAATTCATTCTCTCAATTAATCTTTGAAACAACCCAAAGACCTAGGTATTACTAGCACTTCTATTTTGTAAATGAAAAAACTGAGATCAAGGAGGTAAAGCAATTTGCCTAGGGTCACAATGGTAATAAAAGACAGAACTGGGAATTAAATCCAGGTCTGCCTGATCCTAAAGCTCTCTTCCACTAGCTATATTGCTTTATCCATCTTTAATCATTATTCAGTCTATTTCAATATGCTTCAATTTTTATACTGTGCATTTTCAGTGCCTAACAGTAGTAATCTCTTGCATATGCATTTGAAGACACTGTTTCTATGTATTAAACTTAAGGGAAGGCTAACAACTGGAGAAATTGTAGCCAAGAAACCCCAACATAAGGTGATGTCTCAAAATCTTTTTTTTTCTCTTCAAGTTTCCCCAAGTGGTAGGAAAAAGCCTCCAATGCTACAGCAGACTAGCCTGAGGGAGAGCTGCAAAGAAATCTTTTCACCAAAGAGAAGGAAGGAGCTAGTCTGACAAAGATCTGGTTACAGCAGTGCCGAGCAGAGATCATGCAACATACACTGCAGCAAAATCAGGTGCTCAGAGCTGACAGATATCAAGCCACTTAAGGCTGGTAAAATAAAAAATAAAAACTAGAAGCACTTAGATCCTAAAAATGCCTCTAAACTGTAGGAAACTGACACAGGATAAGAGAGTGGGATTCAGTTGAAGCAATTCAAGAGTTAAATCCATGAAACTCACATGACAGCAACAGTTCATACTAGTAGCTCACATCTCCCACTCATTTTACCTTTTTCTCCACATAGAAAAGGTAAGCTGTTTTCTCAGTTTCTAGTGAATCTGATACCCTTCAAAGGCTGTTTCTCAGCTCGCTAGATGGCTAGACCAGGACTCGGGAATGACGCAGCAACATCCTCTCCATCTCCCCTCTAACAGCAGAAAGAGAATCAAGGACTACAGAAAGATGAGTAGCTGAGAATGACCTTCCTTCTCATTCCAAACATCACAGGTCTGTCCTACTTCTACAAGACATGTGACTATTATGACACTCACCCCAAACCATTTATTTTTCTCTTTCAGACTGGGGTTAAATAATCTTTTCCATTTTATTCCATTTAGTTTTGTTCTAGTGTCCTTTGACAAGTTCCTTCATGGATTGCTCATTTGTAAAATGGAACTAAATATAAATATGCTAAACCCTAGACCCTACCTCTCTCACAGGAATATTATTTGAAGGAAATGTTATGTAAAGTATTTGAAAAGTTAAACACATAATATAATAATAGCTAATATTTACCGTATGTTTACTTTGTGTAATTCTAAGCCCTTTGCAATGAACTTGTTTATATTTCACAATAGGAAGACATGATTTTTGAGAAGGAAATGATTTTATGATATGACATGATTTTTTGAGAAGGAAACAGTACTGAGTAAAATACCACTTTTTTGCTGTTGGGGAGCAGATATCATTTTTCAAATCAGTAAACTGAGACACAGAGAGATAGAGTTCCTCTCCCAAGTTTACACAAAAATCACACAGTAGACCCAGAATTCAAATCCAGGCCACAGTGATCAATAAATGTGAGTGTATATTACTAAATTAACATACTTGTAATGTGTAATGAAAATTACGTTAGAATATTACAGCACATGGTTTAACAAGGCAAAGACAATACCTAGTCAAACATTCAACAAATACTTGAATTCTACTTGGTTTCCACCACCATATACCATTATCTATATGTACTTTGAGATTAACATATAACAGACACATTTATGTGGAACAGAGGCTCTGAAGTCACACATACCTAGCCACACGATGTCACTTAAGAGCAATATAGGCAAGTTACTTAACTGTGTCTCAATGTCCTCATTTGTAAAATGGGTAATACCACAGAGAATTGTTTAAGGACTCTCATCTGAGTATAATGGCTGGCATAAAGTAAGTACTAAGCCAGTGTTGTTAGCTACTACTGTTAATATTATTTCACTCTGCCAATTTACCTATTACCCACGTAAACAAACACCTAAAAAATTTTGCCTTAAAGCTGTCATATAATCTTGAAATGTACATATGTATTAAATTTCACATTTCAGCATCTCTACACTTTGGTTATTTTTTCTAGTTAATTTATAATCCATGAACATTGATACTGATGTGAGCATCTACTCTACCATTTCAAATTTATAGCTACATTGTATTTCTTATGTGTCAAATGTCATACTGCAAACTCTTTTCTCTTAATAGAAACTGTCACAAACTGCTATCTCAATACAAACTCACATTTCTGATTAATTGGTAAACTGACTGAGAGTCACTATGTGTGACACTTTATCAAAACCTAAAATTAAAACAGTGGCATCTTCTTAGAAATTATGTGCTCTATCTTTTCATTTGACAAATCTGAAGCTCAAAGAATAAAGTAACTTGCTCAAGTTTATATAGCTAGATAACAACAAAGGCTGAACCAGAACCTCCAGACTCAGTCCAAAGGTCTTTATCATCTCTCTGGTCTGAAAAATTCCATTTCCTGTAAGGGAAGGTAATAAACATCTGAGGACAGAGAATGACTCAAATCTCTAAGGATAAAAAAAATTTCAGGCAGTGACTGCAATGGGGTATGTGATAACATGGGGGAATGTAGTAACCACAACATTGTTCAAGTGAAACCTTCATGAGATTGTATATCAATGATACCTTAATTTAAAAAAATTTCAGGATACATGGCTTCACTGACCATTTAATATAGCAAAACAAAACAACAACAAAGTGGCATTACTCGTACTGCTTCCTTCTCAAAAAAATCATGTCACCTCAAAAATTTGGTCTACTAAATTTGTATTAGCCTAACCTACATTTGTACATGCTGTTCCTTCCCAGCCATCTCTGCAACTTTCTAACACTGTCTTGGCAAATTCAGGTCAAAATCCTAGTAACAAACTCCAGGGAACTGTCACAGTGCAGTGTTATTAAAGCAAATACTCCTGAAAATAAGTGGGGCTTGGAAGTCCTAATATATTGGGCTTCTCAGTGTAACTATTTTTGTTGTGATAGGATTGATATTTTTAATTTCTATTTGAGATCTTCGTGATTTTGTGATCTTTTTCATAACTTTCCATGAAAATCACACTAAGAGAAAAAGCCATAAAAATTTTCTCATTAAGGCCACTAATATTCATTAAATTTTCCCAAAAATTTGGGTATCTCAGATCTCACATGAGTTTACAAAAGAACTTAATACTTAATTCATATCACTCTTTCCAAAAGTCTGCTCTAGAACAGACATGTCTTGTATTTACCCAGAGTCAAGACCATAAGTGGGCAATCCATTTCACACACAAGCCACAGCAAGATCAGGGAGAGAGGAAGAGAGGACAGGCAGACTGGCAAGTCAAATCAATTATTTACTTAAAAGCCCATAAGGTAGAAAGCACTATGAGATGAACAGTGCCAATCTGCTCCACCCCTTCTATGCTAGTCAGTACAGGCCAACACCAGAGTCCAACAACTAGCCAAGTTACAGGTAAAATGGTCTTACCAGGCTAGCTGAGGCCAAACATATATTTTTAACTCTAGTCAAAGAACAGAGGTTCAAGGAGGAAGATAATCAATAGCTTAAATATTGCAGAGAGATTAAGGAAGGCAAAGACTATGAAAATGCCTGAATACATGGCCATCGGATCTTCTGAAAGAGCATTTACAGTAAAGCATAGGGGACAGAACCAAGACAGGAAAGTGTTAAGAATGAATGAGTGTAAAAGAAAGGCTGCATACAGAATGCCCTTTTTTTAGATGTTTGAGAATAAAGGAAAAAATAAAGATGGCAATAACTCTAAAAGA
The DNA here is from genome assembly GCF_030020395.1 of Manis pentadactyla. Taxonomy (NCBI): domain Eukaryota; kingdom Metazoa; phylum Chordata; class Mammalia; order Pholidota; family Manidae; genus Manis; species Manis pentadactyla. The sequence continues at coordinate 17,036,457 of NC_080022.1, forward strand.
TAGAAGGGCAGAGGGATTTTATTTATTTGTTTTAGGATAGGAAAGACCTCAGTGTATTCACAATCTGAAAGGAAGGACTCAATAAACAATGAAACTAAAGATGCAAGAGAGAAAGACAGCAAATGATAAGAATAAGGTACTAGACAAAGTCGGTGCTAGGGAATAGGATGGAGAAAAAGTGATCCACGTGGATCCTGAAAGTCACCAGAGAAACGCAATGAGAAATGAAAATGGAGAAAGGATCTGGGAGGGACTCTAAAAAATTAGAAGCCATGCAAAAATGGCAAATCAACGATATGGAAATAACAATGAAGGACTAGTAATACTTTGTTCCCCCATCCAAGGATTCACAGAGTATTCAACCAGCAAAAATAGGAATAGTAGTATTCATTAGAGAAAAATCTTGTTTTCAGTTATGGATTAGGAGATGGAGGAAATGTTAGGAAAAGAGATTAAGAGCCTAGGACTTTGCTCACATTTGTGGCCAGGTTCCACCCAGCACAGCAGAAAGAAGCAGCTGGTAAAGGAACATCAGGGATGAGGTGGAGAGGGGTGAGGCTGAGCTTTATAATACTGAGGAGATAGCAAAAGACAGAACTTTGAAGTAATTATCAGTGGTAAACATGAAGAACAACAAGCTAAAGAATTTTATACCTACAGATGATGGGGGGAAATGAAGAGAGAGGAACATACAAAAAAAAGTACTTAGTATCACTGACAGTGAGTCTCCAGCCCTAACAACATTTGCAAGTGGAATGAGTTCAATCCCACTTCCCCAGAAGCTGGACCCTGAAACTTTCTTAATTTCATTAGCCACAAACAACAGTTTGTAAGGGGGTTTTTTGCTTTCTGATTCAGACATTTGTTTTGAATAAGAATCTATTGAAAGCTCTTCAAAAGGATATTAGGGACATTATTCAAAAGATAACGTGAATGTTCTTAACAGAACTAGAGCTATAGATCCTATTTGGTCTTTTAATCCTTCTCCCTAGCCCCGCACACACACACAGGATATGAAAGGATCGATAACACCAGTTAATATTTCAGTAGTAAGTACTTCATTGATTTGAATTACTGCCTAATTAATTATCTCAACTAACCCACTCTTTATTCCTATTCTTATGACATCTAATCCAAGGACAGAGTAGCAGAAAGAACATAGGCTTCGTGTCACAGTGATCTAGAATCCTAACTCTCCCAGTCCCCCAGGGACATTTCTTAAACTTCAGTTGCCTCATCTGTAAAGTAGGAACAATACCTACTTCATGAGGTAGTTGTAAAAATTAAAGAGTTAATAGATGTCAGGTACCTGTTACACAGTATATGCTAAAGAAATGGCAGATAATATATTCTACTATGACCTGTTGCAATGACGGAAATTAGACTATTTTAACTAATATCATTATAAAGCCGTCCAAGGTAAACCAATTTATTGCCACATTGCTGTTAATGTACATAAGACAAATTCTGTTAAAAAAAAATCTCTAATAAATGCATTCCAAAAATTCTTCTGCACTTGCTATTTAATCTAAGGATGATGTTATTTACTAGAGTACAATTTCCATAACTAGGAATTTATACAATGGTTAGTGGTTTGAAATGTTTTTGTTGTTTTTTTTCAAATAAGTACTTCCAAAATAAAGGAAACCTTTTAACTTTCAGCTCAATCCCAGGGCAATTTTAGAGACTCTGAACAGATCTCAAGTAAATGGAGTTGTAAAAGCACTAGGATGTAGAGTAACATAGTTAGCAGGGAATTGAGGCAAAAAGCCTTTTGCCCCACTTACCAATTTCAATTAATTCAGTATCACAGATGCTCCTCAAATTTACCCATCTCAGAATCTTAGAGGTATCTACTTTCTTTCTCCATGTCATTAGGTCCTATCTCTTCCTTCTTTAAAAGTTCTATCCAATATACTCCTTTTCTTAACTCCCTAAATTCAGGTCCTGATAGTGTTTGCACCTAAATATCTGAAACATCTTTAATTGGCCTCTTTTCCAATAATCTACATAACACCTCCTGAAATCAGTCTATAATTCTAAGTTTATCGAGTCACTGCTGTACTTATAAACCTTCACTGGTTCCTAAATGTTGGCAAGATCAAGTCCAAATTCCTCATTATAATGTTCAAGACTGTTCATAATCTGAGTGAGCACTACATCACTAATCTTATCTCCTCCTAGTCCATAATCTGTACTATATTATTGGATCAGACAAGTATTCTTGGGTTCAGTCAATATAGAAGTTTATTCCAATCTCACTACCTTGGTTCTTGCTTTGCCCTGGACTAGAAAACCATCCCCTGCCTTTGTGCCTATTCAAATCCTATCCATCTATCACTGTAAAACTCTAGTATAAGTGCCTTCATGAAGCCGTCATACACCACTGCAGACCTGACTAACAGTAGTAAACTATAACATGTCAAAATAACATGTTAATAGCATAACAACAGACCTCTTAGAGCAGTTACCACTGTACTGTAGATTCAGTGGCATTCTCACCAAAGAATACTAAAGTAAATTTTTCATAAGGCTAAATTATTCAGTATAAAAAAATCCTTTCATCTGAGATGACACCCTTTCACATCTCTATTTTAAAGTGATCCCTCTTTTATAAAATGGTGATAGTGGATGAGAAGGTTGTTTTTCACTTTCATGTCCTTGGAAAACAAAAGCTTTTTTGAAATATGACTAGTTTATGAAACCCAAGCTCTGGAACCACTAGTTAACATCCCACATTTTGGCATTTATATACTGTATGGACCAATATTGTTATGGAACTGTTTGAAAACATGGGCACTGTCTCCCTAGTTAGAAGTTTAAAACTCTATATAGCCTTTGTTTTGTCTTTTTGTTTTACCCACATTAATCAGCCCTGAGTTAAATACAAAACAAGTACTATAAACTGAACAGAGTTAACAAAATTATTGGCTTTTAAATTTGATGAGAAACAGTCACAAAAATGTAACTGAAGTTAGTGTTCCTTCTCTCTTCTCCACCTCTCTTCCCTGAAGATTCTCTTCCCTGAAGATTCTCTGCACTCTTCTGGATGGTACCCACTTAATGAACAGCCATCTACCTCCCAATATTTCTGCTCTAATCCAACTCCTCTTGCCAATCTTTATGACTTTTATCCCTCAGTTGCTGTATTATTTCCTCCCTGCTCCATTAACTGCTTCACTATCCACCTACTTTTCTATCACACTTCTTTAAGATCTTTATAGTCTCTTTTTTGTCTTGGAATATAGTCATAAAACAAAACTCTAACATAGTCATCAGTCCTCAAATTCTTTTTAAAAAATTTAGCTTATGCTGGAAAGTATGTAATTTTATTATCAAGTTATATTAAGAATATGTCATACTGCATTCCAGCCCACCTGTGGCAGAAAGCATAAAAAACTGATGTTCCTGAGATAAACCTAACAAGGACCACTACATTGTTAACAAAAACAACCTAGTTATATGTATTTATAATATATTCTGTATACTCTGAAAGAGTCTTCCATTTTAAAGTCATTTAATACATCTTTTAAGTTTATCAAGACCTAAAAATGGTACTCTTCTTATCCTAGGGAACATAAGCCAATGGCTGACCTAATTTACTTAAAGGAGTAATGATCGTAAACACACACATTTCATAAAATCTTCATGTACTCTTAAACAATGTAATGTCCAAGAGCTGTTCAGGAATCAAATCCCAGCTTGGCATCCACAGGTTGTGTTGACTTTAAGCAAACAGATTCTGCATCTTACAGATTTTTCATCTACTAAATGGGGATAACAACAGTATCTAACCCAAAGGGTTGTTGAGAGGGAGATTAAATAGATATAAAAGCACTTCAGTACAGTGCCTGGCACATGGTCAATAAATGTAGGCTTCATTATTAGTCTTCAGTGACTAAGAATCCATAGAAAAATTTCAATTATAAGACCTAAATGAGTTGCTTATTCACTGATACTTAATACAAATCACTAAAATGGCCTAAATCAGATTTTAAAAACCCAGGTACTTAGAAAGACAGAGCATTTGTGATAAAGCTGTTTCAGAGTTTAAAGAGCCAAAAAGTTAATTTCATTTCTCTTGCTCAGCATTTGCCTCTTCCAGTTAACTTGAAATTGGATAAAAACAAAGATTTCTTTATGTTTAGAAACAAGAAAATGCTGTCAGACCAAGGTGAGGATACCATTTTTCTATCTGAATTCTTTAGGCTCTGCAAAAAACCTACAAAAATAATGCCTTGGTAAGTGGGTCAAGAAAATACATTTCACCTTTTAATCATACATAAAAGTTCAAGTCTGGTCCTATACAGATTTGCTTTGCAACAGATTAAAACTGTTACGTTTTTCCCTTTTTTTTTAGACCAAAAAAAATAGACTAATTTTTAAAGGCTATAAATAAAACATGTTGATATTAAAACAAAGATAATGCTTTCATTGAAGAATTTCAAGTCAACCATAACACAAGTTTAAACAAGTCATATTCAAGCAATGATTTTTATTTATAGAAGTTCAAAATGGGTGCTGTCATTCAAGTCATCTTGGGAAGCAAGACTCTTCCCAACAATACTGCCAAATTCAGAATCTTTTTGAAACTACTTATAAGCTTCTCAAAGACAAGCCTCACACATCCAAAACTAGTCTCCAGCTTTTGGAATTACATCTAATTAGTGACCCAAAACAATACTGATTACTCACTTCATTCGCCAAACTTGTTTATCTCCAAAAGTTAAGCATAACTCCCCCAAAATGACAATTTCTAGAATTAAGAATATGCAGTATGCTTTCTAAAGACAAATTCAAAAAAGTATGTCAAATATTTCACAGTTTGGAAGTCTCTTTAAAATAAATACATAACTACTTCCTATTTTGGAAACTTCTGATACTTGTTTAAAAAAGCACAGTGACTGCAATGGGGGGGTAAGGAGTTGATAATATGGGTGAACACTGAAACCACAATATTGTTCATGGGAAACCTTCATAAGATTGTATATCAATGATATTTTAATTAAAAAAAAAATTTTTTAAGCAATCATCATATTACCTTACAGACACCCCTCTGAAGGAGCATTGTTTAATATTTATATCCATTCCTCTTGAAATTTCATACTTTGGTCATACTAGTTAGGTAAACTGGAATTCTCCAAAAGAGGGAACTTCAAAGTTTTTTAAAATTATTTTACTGTTGTTGTTTTAAAGATGGATTTGGGTTATGAGAGGAAATTATCCCAGCCTAGCTTATCTAGCCTAACACACCCTGCTCTAATCACCTTGGCTGTAACCTATCTATCAGAAACTTCAAAATTTGATTAATGCCCCATCCTAAAGATAAAAATCTGGCACTCACGTAATTCCTGCCACGATTTCAGCAATTGGCATTCTAAAAAAAACCCAAATCTGACCCTCAACAGCTTTGTGGGTCTAAACAAGATATATAGCTTCTGCCCCAGTTCCTCATATGGGGCTAAAATAATAAATGTATACCTATTTCATGGTGTGGTAAGTATTCAATGAGATTATGTGCCTGGCACATGGTAGGCACTCAATAAATATTTGTTGAATGAATGAGTAAATCAATTAATGCATATGAAATGCTCAGGAGAGTGCCTGACAAATGGATATTATAGCTAGCGTTGTAACAGGCACCTGAGATCTGTACCTAGAATATGCAAAAGTAAATATCTAACAGTATTTATATCACCACCCAAAAACTCAATAACCAAACTTAACATTTAAAAATAATTTTCAAAAATTAAAATGGTCTGAAAAAGTATATATTATCTTACCAACAGTCTCAATTTCCAGTTGCAGGGTCTCTCTTAACTGATGAGGGAGGGTTGGCTAAAATATCCAGAAATTATCTCTTCCTTGTACCAATTACAATCATATAACCAATATTTGGGCTAAGGTTGAGCCATCCAGTCAAGAAAAACAAATATACCAAAGGAAATTAGTCACTGAGAAAGCTGCTTAGCTTCATCAAAAATCAGTAAAGTTCTAAAAATTCTTGGGTTTCTCCTAGTTTGCCAGTATATTGAAATGTTATCTGACTTTAGACTAAGTCATATTAATTTTAAAAGTAATAAAAAGAAGGAATTTTTCATCCACTCTTCGAATAAACAAGAATGCAATGGTAAAACTGAAATAATGACTAATATTTACTATGTGCCAGCATTATGACCTAGGAGATTTTGTTTTGTACATTAAATTATTTAGTCCTCACAACCACTCTCACTATCTTAAAGATGGAGAAACTGAAGCTTTCTGAGGCTACAGAACTGGAACTATATAGCTTTTAATAACCTTATGAGGTAAAATGCTATTTAACCAAAATGTTCAAAAGAATGAGACACAAATGGATAACCAATTGTCAAAGAATCAAACTACAACAAACCACAGTTAATAGGGCCTTACCTGAATAAAATGTAATGATTCAGAAATGTCCTCTAAGATCTCAGGATGCCCAGGAGCCAGGGTCATGAAAAATCCTATTGTGAATGTGTGTAGAAGTGTAGGAGATTAGGTTATGTACTAGCATTGTGATCCATTCTGAAAATTACTTTTTTTGTAATGAATAATTTATGATTTGTCTCCTTACATTTCAAAAGAAAACTTCTAGTTATTGAAGTTTTAGTGTTGGTCTGAAGTATGGATAAATGTAAATGCATTCTATCTATACTATTTATTTTGACCCAGGTGTAGTAAAAAAAAGTTAAAAAGTAAATAGGCTGATTTCAAAAACTATTTCTAAATTGTTAAAAAGATAACAGTCAGATTATGAAAGTTAACAAAATCACTCCAGTGTTTCTCAGAAACTTCCTAAGAACCTCTGCTCCAATGTTTCCATAAAAACTTACTAAATTATGCCACAATCTTCTCACACAGTTCCATCATGAAAGTCAACATGATCACTGCTTTAAAATGCATAGTATTTAAAGCATTTTTAAGTTTTATATTTACCACCCAACTGTGCAATTTGTATATTAAGTTAAATCATTCCAGTTATTACTAATTTAAATTTGCATTTAAATTAGCTTTAAGTGCATACAAAATTAATACATACGTTCTTCTGCCTTTAATGAAAGAATACTGAAAGAGATTACTGACTAGTCAGAGAAGGTAGCTTTAAATAGATTTAAATGGTGTAGAATTTTCATGATTGACATCAAAATAAAATGTTATTCAACAGAATATTCAAATGAGGCATTACTAGGTATTTCATTTCAGTTAATAACTCCCATTGGAGAGCATTAGACAACCAAGAAGGAACTGGGCATAGTTAGTTCTTTGCCAGTGACAGATTCCAAAGATGTACTTTGTGGCACCAAGCCTATACTTTCACACCCTAATAGTTGATGTAGCATCTGAAGCATTAGGGGCACTCCCAGTCTTTGGATTGAAGAAAAAGCTAAGAAGAATTCTAGTAAAAATAAAGTTCATGTTAATAAGAATGAGAAATTAAAACTGCTACCTATAGATAAGCATCATTATGACAAATCATCAAAAACTCTACTGAAGACCTACTACGTGCAAAGCTCAGTGAAAGGAACTGAGGAGAGTACTGGCTAAGACAATTTAGCTTCTGACCAAATTAGATAATTAAGATACAAACTAAAACTAACCAAGAACATGAGGGGTACTGCATTACAAGCTCCAAGGTTTTTTAGAAAGAAACTTTTGATCTAACCAGGTAGGTAAGATACATGTTAGTGTGACTTACCAAGAACATGAGGGGTATCAGCAATAAATGTTACAAAATTTTAGAGGAAAGAGATTTACTACTGCTAAATCAAGAGAGACTTCACAGTGGGCAATGAGCTGAGCCTTGAAGGGTAAAAGAGACTATATAGTTAAACAGCCTAAGAGGAAAAAAAAGGACAAAAGTATGGGAACAAAGGTGCTGAACTGGGATTGTGGTCATTAAATATTTATTGAATATCTATTACATGTCAGTCACTGTGTTAGATACAAGTTATAAACTGGTGAACAAAATAGGTGAGTTCCCAGCTCCTGTGAAGTCTGATGGGTAAGACAGATAATTATCATGCAAGCAGATATATAATTTTAAGTTATAATAGGTGCTATGAAGGGAGTCAACAGACTCCAATAACAGGAATAATGGGAAAGGACTAGCAAGATAAGATGATGGGGGTAAGTATCTCTGATAAATAAGCTGAGGCTTGGAGGAGGCAGTCAGCAAAAAGCAGGGGAAAGAATGTTCAAGGAAGAGAGAGCCAGAAGCACAAAGGGCCTGAGGTAGAACTTAAGTTTATAAATAAATAAGAAGCACAATAGCCAAGAAATGGAAACAACCTAAGTGTCCATCAGTAGATGAATGGATAAAGAAGATATAGTACATATACACAATGGAATATTATTCAGCCATAAGAAGAAAACAAATCATACCATTTGCAACAACATGGATGGAGCTGGAAGATATTATGCTCAGTGAAATAAGCCAGGCAGAGAAAGACAAGTATCAAATGATTTCACTCATCTGTAGAGTATAAGAGCAAAGAAAAAACTGAAGGAACGAAACAGCAGCAGACTCACAGAAGCCAAGAATAGACTAACAGTTACCAAAGGGAAAGGAATTGGGGAGGATGGGTGGGAAGGGAGGGATAAGGAGGAAAAAGGGGCATCACGATTAGCACGTATAATGTAGGGGGAGGGGGACACGGGGAAGGCAGTATAACACAGAGAAGACAAGTCGTGCTTCTACAGCATCATACTATGCTGATGGATAGTGACTGTAATGGGGTATGTGGTGGGGACTTGATAATAGGGAAGTCTAGTAACCATAATGTTGTTTATGTGATTGTACATTAATGATAGCAAAATAAATAAATAAATAAATACATACATACATACATACATAAATAAGAAGCTAGTGTGACTGAAGCATAATGGACAATGAGACTGGCATAAGATGAAGTTGGAAAGGTAGGCAGGGGCCAGGTTATACAAGGATTTATGGGCCAAGATAAAGAGTTTAAATATGGGTTTTATTCTAAGACCAGAAGATAACCATTAAAAGTTTTTGTATACTCACAAACATACTGTTGAATAAAAGAAGCCACATCCAAAAGTATGGGTGTATGATTCCATTTTTACAAAAGTACAAAATAGACAAAACTGAACTATGCTGTTAGAAGTCACCCTATCCGGTGAAAGGGTGGCAGGAACGGAAAGGGAACTCAAATGAGGGGGTTCTAGGTACTGGTAACAGTTTCTTGATCTGGGTGCTGTTTACAAGGGTATATTTATATACTTTAAAAAAAGGTTATGATAATTTTTTAAATATTATTCAAACTTTTAATAATAATGTTTTTAAAATATTACTCTGTCCAGATGGGGATACACATGCCAGAGAGGAGCACGTGCAATTATGAAAGGTCTTGATTGACAGATTAACCTGATAGAAACTGTCAGACACATATAAAATAAGGGAGGGGTAAGTCAAACAGCCAGTGAATACAAAGTACCCTGTTTATAAAGAATAAATGTTGAGTCTGGGAAGGGAATATGCAATAAAGGATGAGCTATGAATTTCTCAGAATGTAAGGAAGTATCTCTAGAAATTAAGAAAGGAATAGATGAAAACAGCAATGCCTAAAAAGATTAGCAATGCTCATTATCTTTTGGCTTATATTTTAATATGCTATTTTCAAGTTCTTCCTTTGCTCCCCCAAACCCAGTACACTAGAAAGTAAAATGAAACAAAGATCCCAAACTTGAGCATCAATCATATCTGAGCTCAAATCAATGCTCTGCCCCTCACTAGCGCTGCAATAACTGCTCTGAGCTCAGCTCCCTCATGTATAAAGCAGATAATAATGACTACCTCTTAGAGTTATTATTTTCTCCCTGTCATCACCCAAAATGTTGAGTTGGTAGACTGGTATTTTAATTTAATTATTATTTCCTAACAGTATATGGAAAGCTGATGGTTGATGAGTTTCTGTTCTCAAGATTCAGAGGTGGGAGTAGGATTATAAATGGTAAACATATAGAAATAGAATGGATAAGGAGAAACAAGGAGTAAGAGGTAAAAACGAGGCTTCTTCTAACAGCTCAGTAACAGAGGTTTCAAGCATTTTCTAAGACAGAGACTTGAGCTAAAAAACCAGACTACAACAGGTTTATGAAAAGGAAAAAATAATCTTATGTCTTCCCAGCAAGACACACTTTCTACCTAATGTATGCCCTTTATGGAATATTAGCTAAAACAAGATAGACAGAGAGAATCACAAAGAATATTCTGAATATTCTGTCACAGGTGGAAGACCTTCAATCATTTTATTGTATCCCCGCCCTTAAGAATTATTTGAACAACCATAATGTGTAAAGCACATCTTAAGTATAGCCAAAGACATTAAGTTTTATATTTCAGGAGCTACCATTTAAAAAGAAAACAAAAAAGTACAACTCCTTAACAAATTTTTGGCTAATTTTTTCCCCCACAATGTATCCCCTGTCCTAAAAGTAATGAAAACCCAGTTCCTCACAACTTTATCTTTCCCCTGATCTTATAAGTGTTCCCATCTCTGCCTCTCTTATTCTTCCCATGCTTCTTACCATTAAATACCTAAGGTTTTCCTATTTCCTATGAAGTTGCACACCGATTCTCTAGTATTCACTCGGATCTCACCAGTCTGAATCTGAACACAGCAACTTCACAACATTCCCAGGAATCAGTCTGCTAACCAATACCAAAAAAGATAATGCACAGTTTAAACAAATGATGACAGATGTGGTGATTATACATGACTGTACATATTTGTCAAAGCTCATCAAACTGTACACTTAAAATTGGTGAAATTTATTGTAAACTATACTTCAATAAAGCTGATTTTTTTTAAAAAAAGAATGTATGCATTCATTCATTCAGCAAATATTAACTGAGCATCTAAGATATGCATCAAAGTTTATACCAAATCTTTCAGCTTGACTATCTAGGTCCTACCTGTATGTAATGTGCTTTACTCACAAGCTGATACTGACCCAAAAAAGCTGTGTTATATGAAAAATGGTTCAGTTTCTGGCCATGAATGTCACCTTAATGATGCCCTCAACAGTGGAAAGACATTAGCTACCCAATCATCTTTCATTACATAAACGAAATCTATGATCACCCAGGTACTCTATATCTTAGCACAAGTGCTTTCATCATAAGAAAAAAAGTATTAAGCACATATTGCATACAGGACATACCACTACCACAACTTTATAGGTTTGTCTTTCTATTGAAAACCTACATCTCAAAAGCATACTGATAACACTGCTGGAAGAAAAGGAGGCAACATTATTTGGGGATAGACTTAACTGACTTATTCTAGGATTCACAGTGACCCAGTGGCTGAGTCAAAGGCCTAGATAATAACACAGTATGCATAGCAGAGATAAGCATGGACCTTAGAAACAAACTTGGGTTTGAATTCCAGCTCCACTTCTTCCCTGTTGTATGCATAAACTTGGGTAACATCACTTTACCTGCTGACCCCCAGCTTACTCATCTGTGAAACAAGGATGCCAGCTACCACTTCACAGCATTATTGGAAAGATGATACAAGATATATACTACCTTGCACAATTACTGGGCACAAGGTAGGCAACTCCACAGTATTAGTGCCCTTTCTTAGTCTTACATTACAAAGAGTAAGAAAACACCTGTCAAGGTTAATTCACAATCCCTATAAGAAATGACAGGACAACAATGAATTTGTACTTGCTGCCTTCATACTCTAATCAACTCCCTTCCCCAACCCCCTATTTCCAGTTTTTCAAACATTAAGTTACTATGTTTAGAAAAGTGATTTAATTTTAGAAACCTGGGAAATTCTTCTGAGTAAATTAAGCAAAACGTTAATCTGCCCCAAGGGGAATTCTGAGCAAAAGAATTATTTCTGACAAGAGAAGAATTTTCTATGAGGTTATTCAATTTAACCACACGAATGCCATCAAAGCTGCACACAAAGTGACAGAAAGCAATCTGGAACATACTGTACAGATTCTCCAAAGGGAAATATCCTCCTAAAACCCAAACCCCTCCCTCCCTAATCTGAGGTAGTAAAATCTTACTAGGTGATCTGAATTCCACCGGCTCTGACAGTAGGCCAGTTCCTTAGAGCAGAACTTGCAGCAGTTTGTACAATGTCTTGAACAAATATCTCCAAAAATATCTCCAAAAGGCAGGGAGGTCCAGAAAGCACTTTCTCCTCAATCAACAGATAAGGGACCAGGAGCTCAGAAGCACAATTACTTTTCCCAAGGTCATTCAAGTCAAAGAAGGTGCGATGGAGAATGTGCACGCAATCTGGCTTTCCGGAGAAACACTGCAGAATTTTTGGGGGGTGCCTATTCTCCTCCCCTCTCCCACCCTCAAGTGTGAGCACCGGTCTCGGCATTTCCGAAACAGGCCACAACAAGCTCTGCACTGTTAGGAAAGGGGCTGACGCGGTGAAGAAACAGATGCTCCAAAGCAAGATGGTCTTTCTCGGCTCGCAGAGCCTCCTCCAAGGTTATTAACAGAAACTGCAGGCACCTCGGAGAGGTCTCAAGCGGGCTCCGAACCGCCAGCCCGGCCGCTCCGGGACGCCGGCTTCCCTGCAGGCAGCCTGCAGGCAGCCTCCGCGACCAGAGGCCACCAGCCCAGAAACCGCACTTCATTCCTGCGCTTCGGGAAGCCATGGCTCCTTCCCAGCCCGAGCAGGGGTGGGGGTGCGCCGGAGGCGGGCCGCGCGCGCTGCGGAAAGTTCACCGAGCCGGCGGGCGGGGGGCGGCCCCAGCCAGGCTCACCGCGTCCCCCTGCAGATTCCACCATTAATTAGTCCTAAGGACTGTCTACTGGCAACTTAAACAAAGCGAATGCCTCGAATTCCTTCCCGGCCCAGCGGTCTGGCTGCGAGACCAGCATCCGCCGGGACGCGGGCCGGCGCGGCGGGCCGACAGCTGCGACGACGGGGGGACCCCTCCCCGCCCGGCCCGCGCCCCAGCAGCCCGCTCCCGCAGCCGGTCCCGCACACCGGCCCAAGCGCTCCCCAACCTCCCTCCGCCTCCTCGGGAGCTCCCGGGCTCTTCCTGTAAGATCACTTCCTTCCTCCCCGGGTGCCCGCGGGCCCCGCGCAGCCCCCTCCCCGGCGGTACCGGCCCCCCGCCCGGCCGCGCCGCGCCGCTCACCGCCCCCACCGGGCCCCGCGCGCCCTCCCCCAGCCCCAAACTCGACCTCAAAACTCTCCCCGCCCTCCCAAAGGTCCCCTCAGCTCTCTGACCCAAACATTTCTCCTCACATTCTCGCTCCCACCAAGAAGTCTCTCAGATCCTTCCCTCCCCCTCCAAAAGAAAAATCTCCAACTCCAAAAAAATTCCCAAGGTCTCGCCCCAAAACATCTCCCCTTCCAAGCTCTTTCTCCAAAATTCCGCTCAAACTCTGCCCCCACCTCAACTCTACACACACACACCCCAACCGCTCCGGGGTGCGCCCGCCGGTTCTGCCTTGTCGCCCCTGGGCGCTCCGACCCCTCGGCGCGGCAGACCGAGCACTCCAGGAACCCTCCTCTCCCCCTGCCTGCCTGCCCGCCCACCCCGGCCTCCCGCGCCGCTCTCCCGCCGCCTCCCCGCGGTCCCCTCACCTCGGCAGCTCCGGCCCGCGCTCCCGCCCACTGAGGGATCCGGTGCTCCGCTCCCGGCGGCCGGCGCCTCCTCCGGCTCCCCGGGACTGACAATGAGGGGCGGGGCTTGATAGTGACGTCTGCGTTCTGGGGCGGGTCCTGGGTAGGGGAGGGGCTTGTCCGCAGTCCCGCCCCCTTTGCGCTTGTCCCCTTCCTGGGACTTGGACTCTGCTAAGTTTTTATTGCCTGCCTAGCTAAGCGCCCAGAGTCTGTGCTAGGCGCGGTGGAAAATCTAAATGGAAGAAAAGACGTCCTGCTTTCAAGAGGGGCACTCTCGAGGGGTTTGCGAGGATTAACTGAGATAATCCATGTAAAGGTATTTAGCCCAGGGCCTGGTATGGAGTAATCACTCAACAAATACTACTTCTCTTACTCAGCAAATGCGGAAAAGGAACTCAGTTTGGACCCAGGAGGCATGGGTTCCAGTCCCCAGCTCTGCTATTAATTCATTGTGTGATCCTAGACAAGTCTTTTCCTATCTATGTTCCCCACTTTCACTTTCTTTAAAATGGGAAGGGTCAATGACCAGATAATCTCAAAAGTCCCTCTAACAATTCTAATACATAGTTCCTGTAGTGGGGTCCACAGAAGTGGGGAGGAGGTCTCTGAGGGGACACCAAGACCCTCAGCCAGAGACACCCTTTCCTACAGATGCCCTCCCACATACTAACACAAAGCTATATTCACAAGCCAGGGCACAGATGAACTGAGGGCTGCTTCCTCTCTGACTGCAGCATAGCTGGTCTCTTGAGACATCTCTTGTGTAAGCTCCTTATTGCCTATGGAATAAAGGCCAAAGTCCTGGCTCGGTTTGATCTCCTCCTACCTTTAAACACACACACACATGCATGCACGTGTGCACGCACACACACACACTGTAAAGTTTATCCAAACTTCCCCTAGCACACCCACTGCTTTCCCACATCTGCTCCTTGCTCATGCTCTTCCTTTGCTTTCTCATCTCAGTTTACAACTCCTCCTAATTTCTCCCAGCCAGAAGCCAACTCTCCCTCCTTGGAATACCAGTGGCATTGTGTTTAACTCTGATGTGAGCACAAACACGTTTTAACTTGTATCACATTGACCTCCCATTTGTTTCTTAGCACTTTCTCACTTCCTGAAGGTCAGAACTCACACATGTTTGTGGAGCTTAGGTTCTGATGCCAGAAAACCCTGGGATTATGTACCCATGTTCTGGCCCATCCTAGCTGTCTTTGAGCCTCATTCTCCTCATCTGTGAAGTAGGGATGTTAATGTAGCTCTTGTAATGTTTTAAAATTATATAAGACTCCATGTGGAAAGGACCAGGCAGTGTTCCACAAACAACGTAGCTATCATTCTTATTTTCATTATTATTATCGATATTATTTCTATCTCCTAACATCCTGTGCCTCCCCAGTGATAATCCACCCAATCATTTAATAGTGGAAGACTTTGAGGTCCTGAGAGAAGGAAGAAGCTCACTGAAAGCAGCCCTGCAGAGCAATGCCACCAGAACACGAGCCACCACTCCAGCGCTGAGACCCCAAGCAGATTCTGCAAAGTCACATGTGATGCCCCAAGGTGTCTCTGTCACTTGGCACCCCTACAAGCTGAAGACAGCTTCAAGTTCTGTCTGCAAGTTTTTTGCAGCAGATGCTGACCCTTTTCTCCCTCATGCCTTTCTCCTCTCACTTTACTTAATGAGAGATGGATCTGTGTTAAACTGCCCTTGGCATCTCCACAGTCCTCTAGGAGAGCTGCAGCAAGGCCACTGGGCGTTTCCTGAACGCTGGCCTGTGGGAAGAGGGAAAGGGTTTGGGGTTCTGATTAATTTCCTGCACTGCAGACAGGCAAATGGCTATTCTGAAATGCCTGAGCTGGTCCTCAAGGGCCCCTAACAAATTGTGGATTATTTTTAGAATAGAAGATTCAAAAATGCCACTTCCCATAAATGTAGGCATGGCCACAGAATTGCTGCAGGCAAAGAAAGGGCCTTTTCTGAGTCCCTCCTATGTGCTGATGCTGATTCCAAGCATTGCAAACCCCTGAAAGAGAGAACCGGGGACATAGAGGGGAGTTTCTGAAGGCAGAACTTTCTCCCTGGGACCCATGACTCCATCAACCACTTATTCATTCATTCACAGCAAAAGCTTTGGCACAGGACAAATCAGGATTCAAATCTAAGCTCCACCACTTACCAGATGCATGACTTTGGGCTTTCAAGTTTCTGCACCTCAGTTTCTCATCTGAAAAAAATGGGGATATTAATGGTACCTGTCTCATACAGTGACTGTGAGGATTAAATGAAATAACATATGAAAGAGATTAGTTCACAGGCTGCACCTGGTTCATGCCAGGATACGGTGACTGCTGCTACTATGTCAGCACGTCCTCCCAGTAAGACTCCTCATGTGCTGGCTTCTGGGCCAGGAGTGGGGCTAACAGTGCTGACCTCAAGAATCTCAGTTGGTAAAAGGAATGTGGTAGATTTTCAGTTCTAGATACTTCTGCCATAAGCATCTTTGCAGTAGACATCTCTGCTGCCAGCATTTTTGTTGCATAACTAATTGGCCATAAGGCAATTTTGCTGTAAAAGATTAAAAAATAACTGTTTGACAGTTTGGTTTCATTTCTCCATTGACTCAGTATGCTTATTTATATATTATATAAATCTTAGCCCTCGTGGTCAATATGGTGGCACAGTTTTGAACCCTCATTTCCCATAGACCTTTGGAACATCTATCAGTGAAGATGTGACAATATGCCAAGAACAAACAGCAGTGTAGAAGGCCTTCACAGAGCAAGACAAAGCTCAGTTGCAAATACACATCCTAGGATTTGGAAACTGAGACCTCTCTTAATGAAGAAGAGACTGTAGTAAAAAAGAAAAAGTGTGATGCTGAACGAGGGATAAATCAACAAGGAATAAAAATGCACACTATGAATGAAAGACTTTGAAGACAAGTGCTTAGGGTACAATCCACAAATAAAATCAGTTATTTGTACAATCCTGCCATGAATCTATATACATTTTAAGTGGATTCAAATGTTTTGTATTTCACAACAAAGTCTTTTTAATTTTGTTATTAATTTCCATTTTCATTACATCTTTTTTAATGAACATTCCTGTTTTAGTTCTTGTGATTTTATCTTTCATGACAAAATCACCTTATGGCCAATGAGTTACATACAAAAATGTTTGCAGCTCAAGTGCTTGTAGTAAAAATGCTTACAGTGAAAATACCCGATGCCAGATTTTCATAAATAGGCAAGAAAAGGTGTCTACTGGATATTGTTAAATGAAAAGATAAATTGCAGAATTACAGGTGTAGTAGGATCCCATGGTTTAACTGATAATATTCTTACTATATGCATTAAAAAATGGAGGATATAGAGAACTAATATAAGGCTTCCACCTTTTTGTCCTTTTAGATTTGCTTTTCTGTGTGTGCATGCATGTGTGTGTCTGTGTGTGTGTGTGTGTGTGTGTGTGTGTGTGTGTGTGTGTGTGTGTGGATTAGTAGTGCCTAAACTTTAAGAAAAGACTATGAAATGCTAAGAGGGAAGGAAAGGGATGAAAACACAGCTACAAGGCCTATCGGCGGCAGTGGGTATCAAACGAACGGTACAGACTGCCACAGAAAGTGGCATCTATTCTTATCCCCCATTCACACATGTAGAATAGGTTCCATCTCTTCTTCAAGGCAGTTCAGAAAAAGCCCTTGCCAGACAATTCTCATCTTCTTCCCTTCGCCCCACAAGCCCTTAGCAGTGCTTGAACTTTCAATGCTATAGCCAAAGGCAAGATTCCTAACAGAATTCCCAGGCACCCTAGAAAGGCCAGTAGGAGAGATTTTAAAGCCGGAAGGATTTTTTTTTTTTGCTCCCAGTCCTGTGCCCCTCCCTGACCTCCCAAAGACTAACAACGACAGTATCTTATGTCTACTGAGCCTAAACTTACACTTTCGTTTTTCCTCATTATATCTTTCTGCAATTTAGATATTTTACAAGGAGCTTATATTACTTGGTCACCAGAAAAAAAGCAGTAAAAATATGTACAAAAAGAAAGTTAACCAAGCCTGGGATTGGTATACTTTTGTTGGTTTGCAAACAGTAAGTTATAACAATGTGGCTGAGGCCAGTGCCAAGTTTCATCAGAATCATAGAAAGTAAGAATGGGAAGGGATAAAATCACCTTCAGTTTCTCCCACCATCACCTAATAGTATGATTTTAAGTTTCCTCATAATTCAGGTCACCCATCAATACATGTATTTCATTCATTCATTCAACAAACACTTCTGGATTTGTTACTACAAATTAAGCATCATACTTGTTATTTTATACATACTATCTCATATAGGTAGGGGGGTTATTATTCCCATCTTGCAAATTAAGAAAACAAGGCACAAGGAGGTAAAGCAACTTGCCCAAAGTCTCACATCCAGTGGGATCTAAACCAAGACTTTCATAACATCTAAGTCCCATTGCTGAAGGACTTTGGCTAAATTCCTATGCAAATGAGCTATTAGCTCAGGAGCAAGAAGCCATTATTGCTTGGGTGGCCTTGGGCAAGTCACTCAACTCTTCTCAGCAGCAGTTTCCATCTCTGTGGGATAAGGGTATACACAGCTATTTTATATAAGCTGAAACACACAATACAAAGGGAAGTCATCATATCAGCTCTTTGAGGACTGAGTCTCACTCTTCTTTGGGTCTCTTGGTGCTTCCCCCACTAGTGCTTATCCCCCATTCGTGCATGCAGAACCACCACCCTTGCAGGGTCTTATTATTCCCCCCACTCACCGAAGACCTACTCAAGAACAGGAACTATACTTTTTCATTTCTGATCTCTTTCTGCCCCAGTGTAGCACGTGGCATGCATCCCTCTAATCCTTTACTCTTTTATTTCATAACAAATGGCTGAGAACCTAACATGTGCCAGGCTGCACAGACTATGAACAGCCGAGGCACCTGCCTTCTTGGAGCTTATGACTGGTGGAGTTCAGAGACAAGACAACTTAAACACAATTAGTTCCTTAATAATAATTGTATTAAGTGCCACAAAGTATCAAGCCAGATGCTCTGAGGGCTTGGAGGATGTGGAACGAGAACCTAACTGAATCCAGGACACAGAGAAGGCTTCCTAGAGGAGCTGGCCTTGAGCCTCAGAGAGGCTAAGAAACTTGCTCAAGGTCGAAAAGCTGGGATTTTAGCTCAGGAATGCCTGACTCCAAAGCCCATGCTCCATCTAGTAGAGATCTCTGCCTTTTAATTCCTGCATCTTATTCTGCCCTTACTCTTATTGGTGAGAAGGGAGCAAAGTCTATTTAACACTGGATGCTCTAAAGCAATGTTTTTCCAGGGCCCCCTTTGAGAATCTGCTGAAATTCACGAACCACCTCCCAGGAATTGCATGTATACAGACAGATCCACAAAATCTTGCCTATAGTTTCAGGGTGTTTGTAGGCACCCTAAACCTAAACCTAAAGCCAGGTTTAGAACCCACACCATGGAGGACCTTACAGAGAGATTCTCAGAACCTCACCAACAGACACCAGGGCCCCATAAGGACCTCAAATCCCCAGACAGACTCCCAGGCCTCTACAGAAAGATTCTCAGGTTCTAGAAGAAAGTCTTGGGATCCAGTAGAATCCCGAGTCCCTCCAGAGTTAGAGCAGAGCCCTACAGAGGTATTCTCAAGATGCTGTAGGCTGAACCCTCCTCAACCAAGAGCCTGCGCCTGGACCACGGATTCATGGCACAAACTTTAGAGTCAAACAGACGGTGGGTGGAATCCTGGCCTTGCTGTTTATTAGCTATGACCTTGGACCACTCACCGACAAACCCTCTGGCCTCGGCGTCTCACCTCCCAAAAGAGAGGGTTGGACACCTCCCCGGCCCAGCCTGGGCGGCGTGGGCTCGGTGCCGCCGGCTGGAGCGATGGCGCTTGTGGGACTCAGGCTCGGTGCTGCGACCGCCCAGGAGTCGGGCTGCAGTGCTTTCCTGAGATACCAACGCGCGGACGGCACCAGGAGCGCGCGCGGCGGCCGAGGGAGGCACGTTTGCCGCAGTGACAGCTCCGCGCGCCGCGGGCCTGGGAAGCGGCGGGGCCGGCGCGCTCCCGGCCTTTCCCACCCACCAGGCAGGGCGTTCCCGCCAGCTGGCTTCCTGCAGTCGAGGTCAAGGGAGGGGGGATGTCGCTGAGGGGCCACTGGGCCTGGCAGGCCTGGTTCCTGGCTTTCTCTCCACGTTTCCTGAGCAGAACCGGCGGGGGGATGGGACCCAGCACAAACCTTCCCGGGAGCGCAGCCAGGAAATCGCGTCCTTGTTCATTCAGGTTCCTGGCATCTGAGTCCTTACAAAGTGAGTATGATGCGACCCGCTTTCGCCATAAGGAAGCTGAGAGACTAAATGGCAGATCCCAGACCCCAAAACACAACAAAATTCCAACCCCAGGATTTAAGTTTATTAACTCCATCCTATGGATGAGAAAAGCGAGGCTTTAAAAAACGAAGGGATTAAAAAAAAAATAAAAACAAAAAACAAAAACGAAGGGATTTCCCAAGGTCATAAAAATATTGCCGCCAATAAAATTAAGTCCTTACTACTACATACCAGGCACTGTGCTGCAAAGGCTCTAAGTGTAATTGTGTCACTGAGTCCTCAGAATCAATGAAGATAACTGTTGCGGCTATTTTATAAGTAAGGAAACTGAGAACCAGAGAAGCCAAGTGGCTTCTCTGATGTCACACAGCTTCAAACCATCAGAGCTAGGAATTAAACTCCAGTGTCCTGTTTCCAGAGCTCAGACCATTCCACTACCCTGAGGGCCAGAACCTCGTCTCATTCATTCTTGGGGTCCCCAAAACCCCACCTGGAACTTGGAACAAAATGCGTGCTCAGAGATGACTGTGGAACCTAGCACAGAAGCTCAAAGTTGGAAGGACTGGTAGGAATTGTCTATTTTGACTCCTAGAATCTTCAACCAAGTGAAAATTCACCCTCTGCTTGAATACTTCCTGTTATGATGAACTCTTTCTCTCCCAATAATAGCCCATTCCCCTCTTGGACAAATATGTTTGGTCCTTAATGTAAATACTCCATTTTGCTCACGGTTCCTTGTAAACAAAGGAAGACCTTTTCCATCCTCATGGCCACAGTATTATTGCATGGTATTCTTAGCCATTTTATAAGGTTCAATAATTTTAAGTTCTTTGTGAACTAGAACAATGTCAGCTGTTAATTAACCAAAGATGTTTCCCTTATGTGTGTAGAGTTGTTTCAGAGAAAGGCAGCCCAGCTTACATCTTCCAGCACCCCTTGCAATTAAGTATATGACTAGTTTTCACCAGTGGGATATGGAAGGAGACAACGTATCAGGCCAAATCCAACTTAAGAAGTATGTGTGCTTTCTTAAAGCTCTCTCTTTTCTCTCCCATCTGTCAACTGATGCCAACAGCAGAGTGATCTTAGAAGCCACATATTGAACATGGCAGAGTCTTGGTCAGCCTGGGTCTTACTCAGTCATTTGACAGAATGGGGTAAACATTGAACTAATTTCATTATATTTAGACATTGAAATTTCAGAATTTCTCTCTACAGCAGTTAGCATAACTTAACTAACACTGGGACTAACTTGGGTTCATTGTTATATCCTCCACATTATGGGGTATGGTATTGGTCCCACAGAAGATGCTCAAAAGACATCCATCTAGTACCAACTGTACCCAGCTGGCTCAGTTGGTCAGAAATAGTCTGTTCATTTTATTGATGCATTATGTCCTGCCTATTCCAAAGAAGGGTTTTGAGGTGGTTTCCACTGCAGCCTCAACCCTATTTGATGGATAATTAAAGAGCAAGCATCAAGGAGTAATGAAAGCCTGGTCCAAGTGGGGAAGGAGGGGAGAAAGATGAAAATTGACTAATGATAGCAGAAAAGTTAGGCTAAGTTTTCTAGGGATAGAAACTATGACAGAGCAAAAACCATGAGTCTCCTGGCACTCAAAGCAAAGAGGGAAACAAGATGAGTTACAAATTATATGGGGAGTGTTGAACATATGGTTAGGTGCATAGACCCTAGGGCCAGACTGCATTGTTTTGAAGCCCATCTCTACCATATACTAGTCATGACTGCAGGCAGTTATTGACTTCTTTGCGCTTCTGTTTCTGCATCTAAAAAATGGGGATGCTATAATAGTAAAACTCTTCTCTTAGGGTCATTGGGAGGATTAAATGAGTTAAGACAGATACAGTTTTTATAACAGGTCTGTCATGTGGTGAATTCTATTTAAGAATTAATTATTGCTAGTTTGATTGGAAGAGTCACGTCAGTGATCTGGGAGAGACAAATTTTCCCCTGCCCTAAACTCTCAGAGGAATGTCTTATATAAGGGACCCCCCAACTTAAGTGATGGACTGTGCCTAATCTGAGCTTTATAACAACTGCTGAGCCCTATGTCACGTGGTTATTTCTCTTATTGGCTTGTGAACCAGACAAGCTTTGGCATACTACTCACGTAATTCTGGGGCAGATTGCTGGGGGTAACCTAGGGTCCTAGGCACCTTTCTGCTGACCTGTCCACAGAACAGGTAAATGTTGTGGTGAGGAGCAAAGGAGTTAGTGTTAGACAGACTCAGGTACGTTCATTAACCTCTTCAAGCCACAGTTTTTTCATTCATGCTGTAGAGACAGTATCAGATAGTATCTACCTAAGAGAGGTGCCATAAGGATTACATGAAAGAATATATACAAAACCCTTACCACAATATCTGGTACTATAAGGCTGCAGCACAAAGTACCCACAAAATAAGGGAAAAACTGACAAAATAAAACAGGGAATCTCACCTGAGACCCCTGGAGTAAGGAGAATCATTTTTAATGCTTCAAGAAGTGGAACATTTTCCCCAGAATGTGAACCTAGGCTGACCAAAGCATCATTTCTCTGTTTCTGACTGGCATTCCCTCAGCCCACTTCAGTGTAGTGTGCAGCCCAAGCTTGCTCATTTGTGGAGGTACCCTAGCCTGGAGAGGTACCACAGAGCCAGAATGACCACCATGCCACGGCCACAGCCCATCTTTGTCGGGGAGTGAGGACCTGAAGCTCTCCCTTGGGCTTCCACGTGTTGGGTGGTAAGCACTGTGCTGAGCTTTACCCACATTTCCTCGTCCAGGCCCCACAACAGCTTCAAGGGGTGAGCCCTATTCATAATCACATCTTCCAGATGAGGAAACTGAGGATCAGAGAAGCAAAGGGACCTGTCCACTATCTCACATCTAAGAAGTAGCAGAGCTGGGACATGAAAGAAATGTGTCAATGCCATTACGTGTTCTTCACCGTTAGACTACACTGCGTCTCTCCTCTACCTGACCCAGGATCTTGTCTTTCTCTTTAGCCAACCTCTCTCTTCCTAGTCTTCAAGGATTTCTCTACAAGGATGCTCTCTTCCTTCATCAAGGATCTTCTAGGAAATACCTGCTTCTGGGACCACCTGCTTCTCTTGCCTGGCTCCAGGGCAGCCCCTTACACTGTGGGACCACCTCATGTACAAGACAGGCAGTTGCACTGGGGTGCCCCAGGTGTCCTTCAGGATGCCTTCCATAGACAGAAAACATGGCTGGAAGACATCATGGTCATCACCGGAGCCCAGCTTGCAGTTGTTATTTGCTAAGCCTCCTTCTTGGTCTCTCTGCCTCCAGGCTCCCCTACCTCCATTCCACCTCTGTTCCTCCCTACACACGCAGCCAGTGATCACTCTCAACACTTATCTAATCTAGCATTCCCCTGCTGAATCATCTTCAATAGCTCCCAGTTGCTCCCAGTTTAAAGTTCAAAGTCAATAGTTTGGTTTAGCCTCCAAGGCCCAGCCTACTTCTCCAAACCTCTCTTTCCTCCCAGGCGTCCTTGGCCCCCCATGACCCTAGATATTCATAGTTCCCAGCCTCAGACCCTTCGCACGTGCAGTTCCCTGTGTGATATGAGATGAACGAATGTGCACACACAAGCTGCCAGGCCGAAGCAGGGCTGTGAGGCAGTCAGATCCTATTAACCTCACCTTCTCCAGGTGGCAGCCAGAGACTTCCTACCATCTGAGGGACACTTCTCTGCAGAGACTTCCTACTACCCACCTGGGAAAGGGACCAGTCGGGAATAGAGCACCAGCAACTCTGGCTCTGTGTAGAGCCCAGATAAATGAGGACCTTGTCTTGCACTCACTCTGTATGCCAAGGCTAGATGTCAGGGAGGTGACATGACATAAAGCAGTGAAAGGGAGCTAGATTTCCTATCAAGTCTTTGTGATTCCTGTGTCTATGCTATCTCCTTGGTTGACGCAGAATTCAAGTATGTATATGTATATGTGTATGTATATGTATTGGTACATGTACATGTATTGTGTATGTATATGTACATGTGTATATATGTAAAATGTGTGCAGTTGTCTGAGTGCCGTCCCGAGCAGGCACAGGCTTCCCACCTGCTGAGGAAATTGCTCTGAATAAGTAAGGTACCCACCCCAACTTTGATTGCTGCGGTTTTCTCTGGTGCCCCTCCGCCACCTGGTGGTCATATCCAGAAGAGACCAGGATTTCCGACCACTAAGGAAAGAGGCCTAGAGTGGTGGGTCCGCAGAACTGCAAAATTCTCAAGGGTAGCATTTTCATGCCAGTCTATATCCCTCTCTGAGCCCCTAGGGCTCACCTGTGCCTGAGGTTCTGAGAAAGCCAGAAGCTGATTCCGTGTCACTGTGGAATCTTGGGTCCGTTACTGCCCCTCTCTGGGTTCAAGTTCCTCATCTATTAAAAAAAAGGGAGCAGGAGGGGATTGGGCCCTAGCAACTCTTATAGTCTAGGATCTATGTCCAAAGTCCACCCAGTGACCTGTGACTCTGCTCTGTGACAGAGGCTTAGCTCAGTGGACAGACGTAAATTCCAGGAGGACGGGGAAGCTGTGGCTTGGTCCCTCTATCCCAAGCATGTGGGACAGTCCTTTGTACGTGAAAGATGGCTTATTGGGTTTGGGCCACATTAAGAGAAGCACTGTATGTTCAAGAAGGGGGTGATAGTCCTTCTGCCCATGTCTGGAGTCCTGTTCTGCATTTGGGATTAGAACTTTGAATGGGTCATGGAGAAAGTATAAGACATCCATAGAAGGATGAATGAAGTGACAGCTGAGGGGGGAATCACAAAACCACATTTTATGGAGAACAGGGGAAGCAGCCAGAATATTGGCTGTGGAATAAAAGGAGACTCCAGAGACATAGATGTCTGCTTTCGAACACCTGAAGGCAAGAGGCTGGGAGAACTAGGAATTAGCCCTGCTACTTCAAGGGAACAGATTTTCTCCTCCCAAAAGCAAGAGACGCTTTCAGTCTGAGCTATTTGAATTGTAGTTGAATTTCAGTCTGTCCCTAACTATTCCATGGTCTTGGGCAAGTTCCCTCACCACATTAAACCTTGGTTTACTCATGTATAAAATGGGTGTAATATGGAGCACACAGGACTGATGTGAGGATGGAATGATATAAAGCATTTTTTGTTTGTTTTTTGTTTTTGTTTTTGTTTTGTTTGTTTGTTTGTTTTTAAAGCATTTTTAAAGTGCCAAGTGCAAAGCTTCTTGCCTGGTTAGTGCTGGGTGAGCACAGCTATGGTTAAAAGAATAGAAAGGTAGTGAGCACCCTGTCACTGGACGTGTGACTAGAGGCTAGAGGATACTTGGTAGGAATGCTGAGGGGTCGAGCAGTTGGTAGGAGTGTGTGGCTCAGGATGGTGGTGTGGGCTGGTGGCTAAGAGTACTGGGTCTGGGTCACATTGACTACATGTGCATCTTGGCTTGGCTATTTACTTGCTGTGATACCTTGGGCAATCACTTCACTTTTCTGAGCTTCAGTCTCCCCATATGTAAAATGGGATCACTTAGTTGTCAGCGGATCAAGGAGGCAAAGCAATCAAAATGCATGAGCAGCTTCTGTTACTAACCATCTGATAGCAGCTTCTGTTATTAACCATCTGATTGGGGTTGTCCTAGATGACCTTGAAGGTCCTTTCCCATCTGATAGCCTCCAGGTCTAGAATCCCTTCCGGCCACTGAGAGCAAAATGCAAGGGGCCCTGGTGAAGCAGGGAAACGCATTGTCCTAAGGCTCCCAGATGCAGAGGCCTGCTTGTGTCTGCTCCTTGCCAGTGGCAGTGTAAACAGGGCACTGTCCCTTCCCATCCCCCACAAGCCAGTCTTTCCTGCAACAGGTAGGTCGCTGGAATGGCGCCTAAGGGAGCTGAGGGTGTGGGGCACAGGATGGAGTACAGGACAGGTACAGTGGAGGACAGGCTGTCTGACTTCCTAATCTGCACATGCACTTTGGTCTCCAGATAAACTGGAGACTCTGTAAGGGACCCAACTGCTGGACAGGGTAAAGAAATTCGCCAGTAGCTCGGGAAGGATCAGAGGTTGCCAATTGGTGGCCCAGGGGCCAAATCTGGCTCGCAGGCCTATTTTGCAGTTGGCACAGTTGCACAGGGATTTGTTTGTTTTTTCTTTTAATTAGTTGTCAACATTTCAAAATAAGTGGATTGCAGAGAAAATCCAGATTCCTTACTACTAAATCAGCAGAGCTGATTTCTGTATGACATTTCTGCATGACACAAATCAGATATGAGTAGTGGCTGCCTTTAGATAAGGAATGTGACTTCCAGGTCACCAGAGTCCCCACATCTCCCTGTTGAATGACACCCAATCGGCTTCACTCACTTATGAATGGCCTTATAGTCCCTTGAGTTTGAGATTCCTGGGATAGAGGAAAAGAGCTCTGGCTTTACAATATATAAGTATAATAGGACAAATCCCCTTGGTTATATGACTCATTAGTGCTCCATTTCCCCATCTGTAAAAGGATGATAAACACTTGAGGGTACTCCAGGGCTGATGTGAAGATTAAATGGGAAAATATTTGTAAAGCACCTTGAATGTAGTAGGTGCTCAAAAAACTTCTTGTGGAGTATACTGGCCTGGTCTTTTTCAATAATCTGCCCTGGGTTTGGATGTTGCAGTGTTGGGCACAGTGCCAGCCCCCAACAACCCCTACAAGGCTGGCATTATTGTTATCCCTATGGTGCAGAGGAGCAAACTGAGGCACAGAGACATTAAGTAAGGAAATGGAAGAGCTGGGATAAGTAGCCCAGTCTGTCTGATCCCCAGACCTGGGTTTTTCCCACTACCTTACCCTGCCCTTCACAGCCACATGCCGTTTTGGCCTTGGGCACATCCACTGGGATTAAGAGAATGGATTCCAGGGTATAACTGTATGGCTTGAATTCTGGCTCTACCACTTAGCAGCAGTCTGACACTGGGAAAAGTTTTTCATTTCTTGGGACTTCCAGTTCTTTATCTTGAGGTGAGTTAATGCTCGTAAAATGTGTACAGCAATACCTGGGTACACAGTAAGAGCTCAATAAATGCTGGCTATTATTATCAGTAAATGAGCACTGGCTGTGTGCCAAGTACTAGAGTACAAAGATCAGTTAGAGTCCCTGAGAGCCCCATAGTCTGATGAGAGATCATAGGGCACTGTGACATGTGCTGTAAGGAGCCGGGCTGTGAAGCAAGAGGGGGGTGATGGGTAATTTTGTGTCAACTTGTCTGGGCCACAGCACCCAGATATTTGGTCAAACATTATTCTGAATGTTTTTGTGAGGGTCTTTTTGGATGAATGTATATGTAAATGAGTGGACTTTGAATAAAGTAGACTGCTCTCCATAATGTGAATGGGCCTCATCCAATCAGGTGAAGGCATGAATATAACAAAAGGCTGAACTCCCCTGAGCAAGAGGGAATTCTCCAGAAGATAACCTTTGGACTTTATTTGCAACATCGGCATTTCCTGGTTCTACAGAAGACTGCCTTTGGACTCAAAGTACAACTTTTTTTCTGATGCTTCTGTCTGTTGGCTGCCTCCATCAGATTTTGGACTCACCATGCTTCCATAACCATGTAAGTCAATTCCTTGAAATAAATCTCTTTCTATATATATGCACATCCTACTGGTCTGTTTCTCTGCAGAACTCTAATACGGGGTTGGCGGGCAGTACCAGTATTTCTGCCAGAGGAGGTATCCTTATTATTATGTCTGGCAATGCTGGCCTGGAGGGGGTGGTCCAGGGCACTGATCCTGTCCCCAGTGGATGAAATAGTTCTTCAATGACTGGGATGGATTCACTGGGAGGATCCCACAAAGCTGGGAGGGAATGTCAGGCCCATAGAGAGGCTAAGAGAATCAAGATTCAAAAACTGCCTAGTCTGCAGAAGGATGTGTAGGCACCTACAAGAAGAAATGTAAAATGAATCAATGAAAAGTCCTCCCTTTGGGTTCAATTGTGCAGATGTAGAACCAGGGCCCGGGGCAGGAGAGTGCAGCCAGCTTAAAAGCACTAGATGTGTACAAGATTTAGTGCTTTTAGCTTGACCACAAGTACAATATGGGCCAGTTCCTTCCTGAGTTATGTTAAGAGAAGAAAGGCTGAGATGAGGCTGACCGGCCAGAGGAGGCACAGTCCCGGCCTCTGGATTTCAGGGCAGGATCAGGACAGGCAGGTGGAAGTCACGGGAAGTTGGACTTGGGTCCAGTGAGAAGAACAGTCAGTGCTGACCAAAGATGGACTGAGTGTCTCTGGGCAGTTGTCTCCTTGCCACCAAGAGTGTTCCAGGAGGTATCCCATCTGCACGATTAACCGAAATGCTGTCAAGAGAAAGAGCAGGCACTTTGGATAGGACAGACCTGGACTCAAGTTAATTAGTGTGACCTCCAGTGAGACCCCCTTTCTGAGCCTCCATTTCCTCCACTGTGAAATGGGCCAACAGAGCTCAGGAAATGCCTGTGCTGCACTGGAAATCCCTGGGTCAGCTCTCAGAGCAGCCAGAGAACATGAGCTGTTTGCCACATTTGCTGGCTTACCCTGAAATATCCTCTGGCTGTCCCCACTTCCCTGCCCAAGTCCCCAAGCTTGTGCCAACCTGAGAGTGTCTCATGTGGCCCACCCTTGCTGCCATTCAACCTATGGGAGGGCAAGGTAGCAAGGGAGGGGTATGTCCTCCTTTTATCTGTTGAGATGTGTTCAGCAGCAGGTAACAGAAAAATCCAGCTAACAGTGTTTAAACCCTGAGGATGGTACTGCTCACTTAACAAGAAATCTGAAACAGACAATCCCTAGGATGCTTTAAGTGCCTCCATGAGAGTCAGGGAACCGGGCTTGCTCTCTCCCCTCTGCCACCCCCAGGGCATCCACGATGTTTTCCTGCAGGCTCACAGGCCCAAGCTTCTGGTCCTCATAGGACTACCCCCAAGCAGGAAGGACTTTTTTTGTCCATGCATGTCTTTCTTTTCCTGCAAGGAGAATCTTTCCCAACCTCCCCATACATCTTGCATGACCAGCTTGTCCTGGTTTGCCTGGTACTTTTCTGGTTTGTACTGAAATTCACAGGTCCTGGAGACTCCTTTAGTCCTGAACAAATCTGACTGATTGGCCTCCCTATTTACATCCCATTGTCCAGAACTGGGTCATGTGTCCATCCCTTGGCCAATCCCTAGCAAAGTTCATGAAGTACCCTGACTGGTTTAAGCCAATCGGGATTCACCTCCTGGAGGACTGGGCACATTGCCATTAGAACTGACCCGGGATTCTGTGAGCAAGGAAGGACTGTCTGTTAGGTGTGCACTCTGCAGTGTGTCTGCAACACTTGCGTGTACCAGGAATTAGCAAAGCCCTCCCCCGGGATCATCACCATCACTCTGTGTGTGTGTGACTAAGTGTGAAAGAATTAGGAGCATGACAAGGATATGTAGGAGGGAGGAGAGGTGGAGAATGGCCCAAAATATGGGCTTCCTCTATGGTCATGGGTAACAAGTTTATTTTTAATCTGACCTTCATGTACCTAATTAGTATGTAGTTCTCCAGGCAGGATATCCAAGTGGGCAGCTTTCAGGTAAAAATATCAAAGAGCAGAAACAGCTGGTTTTTTCCTAAGCTGGCCTATCTTTTGACTGTCACTGTGGGGACGGTGGAGGAGGGGGCATCTGAGCAGGACAGAGGGGCTGGGCTGAGGGCAGGCTAAAGGGTCAGCCCCAGCCTGGCTCCCTGGGGAGGCTGGGGTCCTTTAGACTCCTCGCTCACCTCTTGCCTCAGCTACACTAGGAGCAGAACTGCTCAGAATCTGGCCTAGGTTTACCTGACATCAGTCTCATGATTGGGAGGTTCCAGCTCCAGGACCAGTCACCTTCTCTTCAAACTTTAAAGACAAAGACATTGAGAATAAATAATTTGTAAACCTGGAAATGGTGTTCCATTCAAACAAATAGTTACTGAGCATCTACTAATAAGCCAGGCACTGTGCTGTGCTAGGGATCAAACAGTAAACATGACAAATAAGAGTCCCACCCTCACAAAACTGACATTCTAGAGGTGGCAGACAGACAATAAGCAACAACTAATACCTATATATTGTCTTCAGTAATAAGTGCGATTAAAATAAAGCCAAAGAGATCAATAAATATGAGAGATGCCCTCACAAAAAAAAAATATATATATATATATATATATATATAAACACACTTCCAATTGTAAAATAAATAAGTAACCGGGATGTAATGTATAGCATAAGGAATATAGTCAAGATATTGTAACAACTTGGTATGGTGATACCTGGTACCTAGAATTATCATGTATATAAATGTTGAATCACTGTGTTGTACACCTGAAACTAATGTAATGCAATACTGTTGTCAACTACCCTTCAATAAAAAAAATAAATAAATAAAATAAAATAAAATAAAGCCAAAGAAAGGGCTAGAGAATGACTAGGTAGATGGGGGGAGGGGTCGCTGTTCTTCTAGATCAAGGATTTGCAAATTACTGCCTGTGAGCTGCTACCTATTTTAGTAAATAAAATTTTATGGGAATACAGCCAAACTCTCTTTTTTTTTTGTATGTTGCCTATGGCTGCTTTCATGCCACAATAGCAGAGATGAGTTATTGCAAGAGATGATATGATCCACACAGCTGAAAATATTTATTATCTGACCCTGAGGAAAAAAAACCTTGCCATCACAATGAGGTACCACTTCACACCCACTAGAATGGCTACAATCAAAAAGACAGACAATAACAAGGACCAGGGAGGATGCAGACAAATGGCTGCTCATACATTGCTAATGGGAGTGTAAAACGGGTGCAGCCACTTTGGAAAACAGGCTGGCAGTTCCTTGAAAGGGTAAACATAGAGTCGTCATATGACCCCAGGTCATATGCACCCAAGAGAAATGAAAGCATATGTCCACACAAAAACTTGTGCAAGAATATTCATAGCAACATTATTCATAATGGAAAAAAGTGCGAACAACTTAAATGTCCATCAGCAGGTGAATGAATAAATAAAATGTGGTATAGGCACACAGTGGAATATTACCTAGAAGTAAAAAGAAATGTAATTTTGATGCCTGTTACAACACGGGGCAACCGTGAAGACTCTACGCTAAATGAAAGCAGTGGCCATAAGGGACCTCACAGTGTATTATTCCATTTGTATGAAGTAAACAGAACAGAAAATATATAGAGACAGAGCGCAGATGAGCGATTGCCTAAGGCTATGGAGCCTGGGCAGTGCCGGCTAAAGGGTGCAGTTTCTTTCTGGGGTGATGGAAATTGATTGTGGTCAAAGTTACACAACTGCAAATACACTAAAAGATACTGAATTGCACCCTTGAAGTATATGGTTGTATAAATTATATCTCAATAAAGCTGGTTTTAAAAGGTTTACCAATCTTTGTCCTAGAGAGTCAGGAAGGCCTCTGAGGAGGTGATATTTGAGCTTTTGTAGTTGACTCAAAGCTCTCAAAGAGTAACAGACAGCATTTTACTGAGTACTTATGTGCCAGGCACTATGCAAAGCATTTTACAATTACTACCTCATTTAATCTTCACAAAAATCCTATGCCTTAGATAATGACAACCCCACTTAACACATGAAGAAACTGGAGCACAAAGAGGTTATGTGACTTGCCCTAGGTCACACAGCTGATAAAAGGCAGAATTGGGACTCAATTCTGGGTGTTTCTGACTTCAAAGCCTATAGTCTTAACCACTGAGACATACTGTACATAGTTCCCTAACCAGTCTCTGAATTGCTGATCTTTCCCAGGTCAGGAAGATGGCCCAAAGCAAGGTGGAGGAGATACAGAACAACACAGCCTTAAGAGTAGGAAGGAAAGGGCACGCCAGGTGCAGAGGAGAACAATGAGCACACTGAGAGGTGTTCCTGGGCTCAGGCAGGGGCCTCACAGGGGGAGCAAGACACTAACACAGTAGATCCCAAAGTTCACAGGCCTAGAGATCAACTAGTGCAATATGTGAGAAAGAGGCTTATTTAAAGCACAGATTCCCGGGCCTCACTGCCAGAGATCCGATTTAGTGGGTCTGAGTTGGTGACAGGAATCCAATGTTTGCAAGCTCCCTGGAAGATGCTAATACAGATGGTCCAGGGACCACACTGTGAGATGTCCAGCAGAAACTTCAAGGTCACACAAGACTTCTCTGGCTGCCCCCCCCCCAGTTCTGGCATCCCTCTTTTCCTTTCCCTTTCTGACATCCCATATTGCTGACCCTCATCTTCTCCCCGTACTGTGACCCCGCTGAGCATTACAGGCCTCCCAGGCTCTGTTCCTGCTCTTTTCCCTACCTGCCACAACTTTCCCTACCTTCCTTGCTCTGCTCCATCTCCCCCAAGAAACCTCATCCCATCTCACCTTCCTTAGCCTCTTTAGGAAACCTTCCCTAACAGGCAAGTTTCTTTACTGCATCTATAAAAAAGACGTTGAAGGACAAACATGAAAATGTGTGCAAGGGGCATTGTAGGCACTCAAATAGTGGCTATTACTTTTATAGAATAACATACTTATTATTATCCCCATTTTACAGCTCAGGGGAAGTGAGGTAAAAAAAAAAAGACTAAAAAATATGTCCAAGGTCAACCAGCTAGAAACTGATAGTACTTGGATTTGAACTGAGGCATCAGGTCCTTGGCTTTAACCATCCTGTTATATTGACATTCATTGTTATACGGCTCTGGTGAGAAACAAATGGCAGGACTCTGGCTCAGGGCCTGGCATGTGGTAGGTGCCCAGTAAATACTGAAGACTGCAGATGAACTGGAAGGTTTCTATATCCAGGAAGAGGGGGATGGAAATTACCCAAAGACTTTACTGATCATGATGTCTCATGCTTTTTATTTGACAAGACTCAACATCTTAAGATCTCTGAAGAGAACAGAATATAAAAAAATAATTCAGAAAACAAGGTTCAGAATAGCATTCCACTCAAAGCTTGGTGGCTCCAGAGTCTGCCAATATACTTCAATGGGGGTGATTGTGGGTTTTAATTTCAGAACGTTAAGATAGTGCAAAGAAGCTGGGGAAGGAGGAAGGGTACAAGGTAGCTGATCTGGTTCCAGCCATCCCACTCCCCTGCCCCCTGCTTCTGCAGCTCTCTCTGTCAGTCTATATCCCCGGCACCTCAAATACTGAATCTCTCCCCATGAACAAGCGGGAGAGATTCGATCTAAAGAGGACTCAGTATTAGAAATCCCTGGGTGTTATTTTCCAATCAAGGTGCCACCTGGAATAGAGACCCCTCCGTTCTGACTCCAAATTCTCTTTCAACTCAGGTCATTTATCTTGTCTTTGAGCTCCACACGAAACTTAAGGACCAGAAAGCCTCCTCTTTGAGAGTAGTCTTTCTACAGTCAGACAGCTTCCCTCCTGAATTGCATCAACAGGGAATCCTGTGGGTCAATTTCTTCCAATATGGATGAACTGTGAAAATATGCTAAGTGAGATCTTCAGTCTTGCCCTTTCCACACAGCTGCCCCGCTTCCGGTGGCTCAGAAGTCAAGAAGACAACAGGAAAAAGAATTCTGAATGATTCTGTTGACTGAACCACAGCCCAAGACATCAGGATTAACCCAAATCCCAGGAAAAAATAAAAAGGACCATTTCAGTCGAGTTATAGGAGACAAAAGATGACAAGAGTCGCCACTGAATAGGACTAGGCGGCTTTCCGGAAATGGACAACTTTCTGAAACGCTTGCCGAAACTCTTCGTTAAACACGGTATAGATTATTGGATTGATGAGGGAGTTTAAATAACCGAGCCAGGTGAAAAAGTCAAAGAGGGCTGGGTGGATCCAGCAGGAGTCCCGGCAGAGGGGGAGGACCAGAGAGGCAACGAAGAAGGGCAGCCAGCAGATGATAAAGGCGCCCAGGATGATGCCCAGGGTTTTAGTGGCTTTCCTTTCTCGAGCAGCAGAAATCCTCTTGCGCTCCAGGACACTGTCAGCGAGCTTGACTTTCACGTGGTTGAAAAAGAGAGGGGAGCCGGCCGAATGGGAGTGCCCCTCGTGAAGGCTGGGGTTGAGGGAGCAGAGCGAGGACCCCGCAGAGCCGGCGATGAGATGGGCTGTGGTGAAGCGCTTCCCGTAGAGCGAGGGCGGATTCAGGATTCGGTTCCTAGCAGCCAGGTAGATCCGGCCATAGAGAATGATAAGCAACACAGACGGGATGTAGAAGGCGCCGCAGGTGGAGTAGATGGTGTAGGAGATCTGCGACGTGTTCACCAGGCAGTCCGACATCTCCTCATGAGCTCTGGCCTGCCGCCAGAAGAGTGGCGGGATGGAGATGCAGATGGAGATGGTCCAGACAATGGCAATCATGGCAGCCGCGTGGCCTGCTGTCCGGCGTTTACTGTACTCCAGGGCATCGGTGATGGCCCAGTACCTGTCCAGAGCAATGACACAGAGATGCAGGATGGAGGCCGTGCAGCACGTGATGTCAGAAGACAGCCAGATGTCACACAGGATTTGACCAAAGCTCCAGGTGTGGGTGGTGGTATATGCAATGCTGACGGGCATGACCAAGATGGAAACTAAGAGGTCAGTCATGGCCAGAGAGCCGATGAGATAGTTGGCCGGAGTGTGGAGCTTCCTGGTGAGGAAGATGGTAGTAAGCACGAAGGCATTAGAAAGCACGGTGGCCAGCGTGATGATGGAAAGGACCACAGCAAGAGAAATCTTGAGAGCCTGGAGGATCCCTGGATCCCAAGCCTCTGGGGTCTCAGTGGCATTCCAGGATCTGTTGGAGGTCTCCTGGAGAAGGTCTTCCACTGACTGGTTTAGTGGGGACATTCTTGGTGGCTCTCTCTTCCCACCGGCTTTACCACAACACAGCTCCTTCTTTCCCAGTTGACCTACCCACAAAACAAGGTCACCCTTCTCTTTCACGCTGGTGGGAGCCATCCATCAGAACAGACCATACTGAGAAGACCTGAAGACTTGACTACTCAAAGAACCTTGAGGTGACTAGCAGCTGGTCGTTAAAGGTCTTTCCTAAACCAGATGAATCCCAAGATATCTCACCATTCTGGAACTCCATCCAGCAAATGGTCAAGCCCTGTGGACACAGGCACCATTTGTCAAACATCTATTAGGATATCACACCACTCCAGGCAGTGGTCTGGGATTCTAGACGTTGACTCCTTCCATAGCTTGAGAGATAAATGTGTTTCAGGAGAACTTCAGAATTTCCCCATCCTATTCTGAGAAGTTTCTGGATTTCAAGTTGCCTTTGGGGAGCTCTTAAACTAGAGACAGAAAGTACCAGCTGATTCAGAGAGGCAGTCCAGTCAATAGCTCATAGTTTTCCCAGGTTCGTTTTGATGCATCATGAGGCACTTAACTTTGGTTCCTGTTTCACTGATCATTTGGAGCCTGAACAGACAAAACGTTGCAGTTACCAAGACTTGAAGAATGCATGAGCTGGGAGAAGGCAAAACAAATGGATCACTGTGGGTTCATTGAGAAGGGCACATGTTCAGAAGCTCTGGGGTTTAAAAAAGAGAAAAAGTAAAAGAGTTAGGTTCCACAAGGACAGTTTAGACACTTGAGACTAACTAGAAGGTTAAAAGGATACTGCTCTGTGCTGGTAATGATGCAGTGAAACTGGTATTCTTAAAAGTGTCAGGAGAACACAGGAGAGGGCAATGTGTCCCACCCCCGACAATTCCCAGAGGGGACATGGCTGTTGGAAGCATTGGCAAGCTTATTAAAAATCCATGAAATCAGCTCTGTAAATTGTGAATCAGAAATCATCATTCTGTTTATTCAGCAACAATGGAAACTAAACAAAATAACTCTGGGCACAGTAAAAAATAAAAAAGGCCACCATGGAAACTCCAAATTTTTACAATGTATTTCTCTAGCAGTTGGGGAGGAGGAGGTGACTTTTCTTCTGTTAATTTCATATGAACTTTCCAAATTTCCTAGAATGAGCATTGATGATTTTCAAAACAAAACAAAGCCAAAACAGAAACACCTTTGTGATAAGCAAAGAAATTAATTGCAAAATTAAAACCCTGAGTATTTTTCATTGTGAAAGTTTAAATCCAGAAAATCCACTGGGCTTTCCAAATGGAAACTGGAAATGTAGTCACAAAAAGTTCTTGAAGACACACTTTCTCCTCTGTGTGCCTCTGGCCTTGAAGCCAGGCTTTAGTATTTAGGACATGGGCTTGGCGCGGTGAGGTAATCCAGAGGGCAGTGTGTGCAGATCCACCTCTGGCATGACCCCAGCTGATGTCTGTGGGGCCTGGCAGGCAGTCCCTGGGTATGTGGGGATGGCAAGAAGGGTGCCAAAATCACATAGCCCTATCCACATGCCTGCCGTCTCTCCCCCTGCCTTGTGTAGAATGCCACAGCGCCACTAGGAATCCCTGTGATTCATTTTATTTCTTCCAGGTCAACTTAGCAAACAGGCCCTGCCCTGGGAGCATTCACAACCTGGCAGGGGAAGCAAACACGTAGCTTTAAGAACCCTGGGATGGAGGTGGCAACGCAGAATTTATATATACACACTTTTAAAAAAAAGTGATCATTATAATTATGTATGAGTTTATTTCATTGTGTGTACGCTTTTCAGCTTAATGTATTTCGAATAATGTCCCATCAGTCACTCGCGCAACATCCTTCTTAAGGGCCTCATATTGCTGTATCAGGTGGCTACATACAGAAGGGTTTCACCCATCCAAGTCCGAGGGATGGCTTTCCTAGTGGCTAGAAAGGCAAGAGCAAAGTCCTAGAGGTCAGAAAGTTTAAGGCATGGTCAGAGGACAGAAAAACACCAGTGGGTTGGAGCACAGAGAGCAGAGACAGGGTAGGAGATAAGGCGCAGGAGGCGGCTGGCCCCAGCGGGAGGAGCAGCTGGTATCGGAGAGCGTGGCTTGGCCCAGGACAACCTGGGCTCTACTCCCTGCTCTATACCAGCCTTCCTGTGTGACCTTGGGCAAGTCCCTTACGCCTTCTGAGTCTTAGATTTCTTCCCCCATACACTGGCCACCCTGCCTGCTTTCTAGGACTGCTGTGGACCTTCCACAGCTCCTGGCAAGGCCAGCCTTTAAAACCCAGTAAAACACCGAGAAGAGTCAAGATTTAGTCTCTGTGCATTGACTGATTTTGAAAGCTTTTAGAAGCTAAACTGCAATGTGGCAGTTTCCCTCCCACTCCTCAAATGTGTGGATGCTTCATCTTTAAAAGCGAATCTGCCTAGAGGAGGGAAAACAGGCTCAATTTAAGAAAACCAATCTTAAGCCACCTGCTCCAGAACACTCCCAAAGTTGGAAGGATATAATTATAATACCTTTTGTGGAACTCCTGCTATGTTCCAGGCCCTGAGCTAGCCCTGGGGCTAAGAGTCACCCCCTGGGAAGTGGGCAATATGGTCCCCAACTTACAAATAAGCCCACCACGCTCAGAGAGGTGCAGTCACCTGCCCAAGTCACCCAGCTGGAAGTGGAAAACCAGGTCCAGAGCCAGCTCTCAAAATTTCCACCCCTCTCCACACTGCCTAGATTCTGCAAGGAAAGCCTTCTAAGGCACATGCGCCGCCAGGAGAGAAGCTGGTTTGGGCTCCCACGTGATAGTGGGAATGAGGACCCTCCTACTCCGCCTCGCCCGCTGCTCCATATCAAAAGCCTTTGGCTGACGTTTTCCTCCCACTTCGGTTCACGTGGAAAATGTGAAGTTGGGTTGGACTGTTTGGAATTTTCTTCCTTGCAGACAGTCTGGGTGAGTAAGGTGCCGTCTTTTCTCACAGGCGGCTGGGTGCTTGCTTCACAAACCCATGCGGTCACTCCTTGGGTTCCAGGCATTCCAATGACCTCACTGAGTGAAAGGCGTGGGCTCAGGCGGGCCTGAGAGGCTAATGAGTGACTTCTGGGGAAAGACAGTGAGGATCGCCTTGGGCAGGAATGCTGGGCTGGAACTTTGCCGGAAGCCACATGATTCTGAGCCCTTCTCCCTCCTCTCCCTCCTGCTGTCCTAACCCATCCTGAACAAAGTTGAGGGAATTTCCTATAATATCCAGCTGCCTTTGGAGATCCAGACCGCAGCTCTATAAGCAATTACCTCTCTCCCATCACACTCCAAAAAAAAAAAAAAAAAATGCAAATGAAAACAACAATGACATACCATTTTCACCCAGCACAGGTAGAAAATTTTAAATCTTATCTTGTCGTGCTATTTGATAAGGATGTGGAGTAATAGGAATTGTCACCTACTGCTAGTAGAGGATAAATTGGAGGATAGTATAAAACTCATTATAGTCTTTTCTCATAAAGCTAAAGATGTAATGATTACCTCATGACCCAGTCATTTCACTCCCAGGTAGACATGACACAGAAACTCTCCTATGAGTTCCCCAGCAGACAGGAGCGAGAATGGTCACAGTAGCATTGCCTGTAATAGCAAACAACTAGAAGCCGCCCAAGTAGAATACCTTTCGTGGAGCTCCTGCTATGTTCCAGGCCCTGAGCTAGCCCTGGGGCTAAGAGTCACCCCCTGGGAAGTGGGCAATGTGATCCCCAACTTACAAATAAGCCCACCATGCTCAGAGAGGTGCAGTCACCTGCCCAAGTCACCCAGCTGGAAGTGGAAAACCAGGTCCAGAGCCAGCTCTCATCAAAAGCAGAAGGGTAGAATGTGCCACATTCCTGCAAGGGAGTGCCGTAGAGGCAGAACTGAGGACACCCGAGCTGCACGCATCAGTGGGTGATTCTCATGAATGTAATGCTGAGTGCCAAAGTCAAAAACATGTAACAAGAAACAAACTCTTTTGCCAAAAAAATATATGTGGTGAAGCCATAAAGAAAAGCAAGGAAACATTAGATACAAAATTCAGGATAGTAGTTACCCCTGGAGGGGAAAGGATACATGAATATCATCGCGGAGGGGTTTTAAAGGCATCAGTGATGTTCTGCTTCTTAAGGTAGTGGTGAGTACATGGATGTTTAATATTATTCTTGGACTATATGTATATTAATTATATATATACACACACACACTCTTTTGTATGGAATGATATATTTGTAATTTTTCTTAATTAATTTTGTACATTAAAAAAACAGAACCACACTATCAGTAATAACACTGATACATTAATACCTATTGATCTATTTGAGTCCTGAAGATCTGGGTTCTGGGTGCATCTCTGCCACTGACCAGCAGGTAACCAAGGGCAAGTCACGACTTCCCTCTGACCCTTAGTTTCTTCCTTGGTAAAATGAGAACATAAGCATGGCTCTGCTGCCCCGGAGGGACATTTAGTCATTCTGGTAAGATTGCATAAGGGACTGCTGTAAATTGCGGAGCCCTGAACACCTGTCACGATGGTAACAGAGATGGCGGCAGCGGCTATAAGCATACATTGTAAGTCAGGTGGATTGAGTCCCGATTCTCATTGCTCCACTTTCTTGCTATGGCCACTGGGGAAGTCACTTAAGTTCTCCAGGCCTGCACAGCCTCAGTGGTAGAGATGATAACCCTACCTCACAGGAGGTGGGGGAGAACCGGTAAGATCATGGATTCAAATGCCCAAAATAGTAAAGGATGACCTCTGGTTTCTCTATGATGTGTCCAACCATATTCAGGTCTCCGGGCAACAAGGGCTCTTCCCTCGCCAGAAACAAAGCATCGCTGCCCATTTTCGGCAGAACTACCAGCCACACCAGGGGGCTCCTGCGTGCCCACCACACTCTTGGGAGCCATCATCGCAGCAGCAAGGACCTTCCTCAGCCTCCTCTGCCCCAGCAGTGTCTCCCCTGTGGGCCACATCGTGCAGACTCCAGCCACACCACGCATCCCCGGCTTGAGCATCTCTGCAGAGGGATGGAGGGGATAAACAGGCAGACAGACCTGGGTCCCAATTCCAAATGGTCCCATGGACCGCCTCTGACTACAGCTGCTTGGACCAGGGTGGCCATGTGACCAAAAATGAGCCAAGCAGATTGTCTCTTGGGAATTTAGAACAGGGACTGTGAGCAGCCAGGCAGACAGATGCTGAAGGGTGAGCAACCTGAAAACTGAGGATCCTTGAGTCTGGCCACCGGCATGACTGACCTGAGCATCAGGACAAATTTGGAGGGAGGAAAAAAGTCATAAGTCAAAGAAAAGAGGTTAGAATAGAGAGGCAGAGAATAGTGCAGAGAAAGAAGCAGAAAGAGAGGGCAAGCACCTGCCCTAGGAGAGGAGGAGGAGGGAGCCTTCCAGCCCGGCGATACTCTTTCCTATCCTCGGATGTCCTTGAGCAACCTTTGTAACCAGGAAAGTTCATTTGTACCAACTTGCGTTTTCCTAGTTGAGCCAGTTAAAATGGGCACAGCAGGCCCCGAGAAATAGTAATGCAGAAGATTTTCCATTCCTTCCCACCAAACAACACCTACTGGGGGTCGAGGCAAGTCATTTCACCTCCTGGCTTTTCTTCTTCATCTGTAAATTGGGGTAACAGCACCTTTCTCCCAGAACGGCTCCACAGATTCAGCAAAGGAGGAGTAACATGCCCGGCACAGGGGCTGGTCCACAGCAGGCATCCTTTCGGTCACTTTTAACTAAGGCTTCTTCCCCAAGGCTCATTCACTTGCCGGAAGATCAGTCACTTCCCCTTTCCAAAGCACCTTTATTTTAGCTAAGTGACTCATAAAGACTTGCCAGAAACCAAGAGGATGTAGGGGTTTAATGTGTGCTCAGAAGCCAGTCTCGGCCTTTTAGAAGAAAAAAGACAAGGCTCTGTGATCAAGATTTGTTGCATAAAATAAATCTCCCACAGAGGAATTTGTGTCTGTTCTTTCTCCAGAAGCTGGGTGGTACAGATGAGATGGGGAAGTGATTCTCCATGAATCTGAAGAGTGCTTTACATTTTACAAACTGCAGCCACAGCTGTTACTTCATCTCATTCTCTCTCCTGCACAGGACATTCTCTCTCCTCCCAAGGCCTCAGTTTTCTCCTCTGTAAAATCAGGGCATCAAGTCCAACTCACGGGTGTCATGCGCATGAACTAATATATGTAGGGAAAACTGAAATTTTTAACATGAGTATGTGTGTCTGTGTATCTGTATGATTGTATCTGAGTTCAAGTTTTGGCATCTAGTCAGTATCTTGAGCACATCAATCTCTTACCTCAGTTTCTCTAATTAAAAAATCTGGAAAATGTAGAAAACAAAAAGTTGCCATACCTCTGACCCCAAATTCCCACTCCCAGCTATATAGCCAGCAAAAACATGTACGTGTGCCACCAAAAGACCTGGGCAAGAACTGAACCACAAAGAACCACAAACCGAGAGCAACCTAGGCAGACATCAGCAGCAGAATGGGTAAACTGTGGCAGAGCCCTGTGCATCAGTGAGAATGCACCCAGCCCCCCCCTACACACAAGCACAAGGACGAAGCTCCAGGACACAATGTGGAACAGAAGGAGCTCAGCATTCCACCACCACATGTGATTCAATCTTCACAAAGTTCAAGAACAGGCAGAACCTACCTATACCGATGGGAGTCATGCTAGTGGCTGCCCTTCAGGGGAGGGGATGCAGTGACTGGGGGGCAGCATGAGGGGATGGAGGTTGTGGTCTGTTCCTTGAGCCAGGTGTGTTCACTTTGTGGAAATTCGTCAGGCTGGACACTTGTTTTTCGATATTTTTATTTCTATGAAAAGTTTACCCCAAAAAAGTAGCGGTTTAGTGACTAAGCGCCTAAGAATCTTGGGCACCAGGCTGCTGATCAAAGGGAGATCCTGGGCTTGTCACTGAACCTCTGTGAACTTGGTTTCTTCACATGGAAAATGGGAATTAGCACACCACCAAACTCAAACTGTTGTCATGTTTGAGTGGGCTGAATGGGAAGCAGCAACCATATAGTAAATGCTCCATAAACTATAGTTAGTTACAATTTACAGTCCATCTATGGCAAATGTGACTTAGAAGGAAGTTTTGAAAGACATAACCAAATCTAATCAGCTGAGATTGCTGCTGCCCTGAGAGGTGAGTGACTTGCCCAAGACTACACAGCAAAGTCCAGCCTCCCTCCCAGCTCAGCAGAGTCCATCCACAGCCCCATGCTGCCTCTACCTTCCCCTACCAAAAACAGGTGTACATTTCTTTGCCCCTCAATGCTGGGTCCAGCAAAGACTAGCTATGGCCACCAGAAGGAGCAGAAGTGACAGTGAGCCAGTTCCAGATGTAGTCTGCAAGAGGTGGTGCGTGTTTCGGCATGTGTTCTGCCACTGCAATGAGAACATGTGTGGTTTAGCTCGCTGGTTCCTAGAGGAGACAAAGACACACAGAGCAGAGCAGAGCAGAGCACAGCTCCTGCAGCCAGCTGCCTCAGGCACACCCAGGTAGAACAGAGCTCCTCAGCCGCCTGGCAGGTGCATGTGTGAGGTCAGCTAAGATCAGAAGAAATGCCCAGCCAATTTCAGAT
Organism: Manis pentadactyla; assembly: GCF_030020395.1. Taxonomy (NCBI): domain Eukaryota; kingdom Metazoa; phylum Chordata; class Mammalia; order Pholidota; family Manidae; genus Manis; species Manis pentadactyla. The sequence continues at coordinate 17,078,941 of NC_080022.1, forward strand.
TAAAACAGCCAACCTCCAGGTGAATGAATTGTAGTAATAAGTATCATTGTTTTAATCCACAAAATTGAGGCTGGCTTGTTACACAGCAATAACTGACTGATAAACCCTCCCCTTGTTCCCTGAATCACTGAATTGTATCAGTTCTACTGCTGACACTTAACTGCCTTGGCTCTTTTCTCCCTTCTCTAGCCATGCCACCACTGTTCTGTTTCAGCCACCATCTTCAATGGCTTAAATGGTCTCCCTGCCTCCACTCTTGCCCCCTCTCCAGTCTCTTACCATATCACACCTGGCATCATCCTTTTACCTATAAGGTCTGACCATATCACTCCCTTAAAATCCTCTAGCGGCTCCCTATGCACCTGGGATTAAGTCCCAGCTCCACAGCTTGGTTTAAGAGGCCCTTCACCAACTGGTCTTTACTTACATTTCGAGCATCATGTCCTGAACTAGCTGGCTGTGACCTTTGCACTGAGTAGCACAGATTGGCTTGTTTTTCTGCCAGCACCCTGCTGCCACACCCACTCCAGTGCTGTTTCCTGCTCTGAACCTGCTGTGTCCTCTGCCTGGCAAGTATCTTCTCCTCAGCCCTCTGGCTGCCTAACTCCAAGTCCTTCAGGACTAAGGTCTGGTATCTCCCCTAAGGAAGCCTTCTCTAACCTCCCCCCGCCCCGCCTGGGTTAGGTGCCCCTCTTCTGGATGCCCCCCAGCACAGCTCTTACCACACTGGACTGTCTCCGTAAGTATACCCTGAGTGCAAGGACCATGTCTGATCAGACCCCTTTTAGCCCTGACACCTGGCTCACAGCAAGAGATGAATAAATGTTTATGAACGGCTCCATGAACCAATGAGGAACGGGCCCTGAGAAGAGAACGTTAGACTGAGAGGTAGGAACCCTGGGCTTTTGTTTGGTTCTGCCACTAAACTCTCTGTGGCCTTAGATAAGCCAGTTCCTGTACTGGGTCTCATTCCTCCACCTTGAAAATGAGAAGTTTGGACCAGATCACATATTCTCTTGCTGTGCATTAGAATCACCTGGGGAAGCTTAAAAAGTAATAATACAGGTGCTGTTTTAAAAATACAGATGTCTAGGCCTTACCCCCTTGCCCCTCTGAGGGGTAGAGCCTAGGTACCATAAATTCTCAAAGTTCTCCACATGTTTCTAAGGTGCAGCCAGGATTGAAAACCACTGGCCGTAAGGATCTCTGGCAATCTTCATCACTGACAATCTGGATCTCTTTAAGAAATCAGAGACAGGTGGAGCTTGTTTTTAGGGCCTTTGCATGAAGAAACTGAGGTCCAGAGAGGTAAAATGACTTGCCCAAGGCCACACGGTTGTGGCACAGCAGGGATTGAGAGCCAGTGCTGAGAAACTCTAGAACAGCCACTACTGGCCACATTGTAGCCACTGAGGGCTTCAAGTGTGGCCAGTGAGATGAGCTGTAAGTGTAAAACACAACGGGCTTCAAAGACTTAGTTCAAATAATAATGTAAAATATCTTAATAACTTTCTGTATCAGTTACATGATAACATTTTGGCTATACTGAGTAAGTAAAACACATAACTGAAATTAATTTCACTTTTTCTTTTTTTAATAATGGTTTCCTCTAAATTTCCTAATTCTAAAACATTTGTGGCTTGCTTTATATTTCTTATTTTTTGTTTTTAGTTTTTTATTTTTAATCGATGTATAGTTGGCATAGGATATTAGTTTCAGGCGCACAACATATAGTGACTCACAGTTACATACATTATGAAATGCTCACCCCAATTAAGTGTGGTTACCATCTGTCCCCAAAGTTATTACAATATTATGGACTATATTCCCAATGCTGTACTTTTCAACCCTGTGACATTTATTTTATAACTACAAGTTTGTACCTCTTGATCCCTTTCACCGATTCCCCCCCCACCCCGACAGCCACCTCCAGGACAGAGCTGCTCTAGAATCAGTGGTTTCAACAGGGGTGTTATCGCCCCCTACGGGTCATCTTAGGACTCTGTCCTCAGAGAACCAATGCAATCCAGGGAAAAGGCTTGGGACAGTACAGGGTGCTACATGCGCAGAGGCTGGAATAGTAGTAGTTGTAAAGTAATGACCAACATTATTAAGAGCTTACTGTGTGCTGGGAAGTGTTTTAAGTGTGTCTCCTCTATCAACCCATTAAAGTCTGACCACACCCTCTGAAGTCAGTCCTATTACTATTATTCTCATTTGCCAGGGGTGGGGAATTGAGGCTCGAGAAATGGCTTGCCTAAGGCCCCAGAGCAAGGACGCGGCAGATCTAGGCTTGGAACCTGGGCTGCTCAACACCACGCTCCACTGTTCATAAAAGGTGCTGAGTAAAGTCAGTTCCACTTCCATCTTCATTCCACAGGTATTTACCCCACAGATGCCTGCACACATTCAACCAATCTTTACTGGGTACCTCATATATGCCAGGCTCTGCCACCCCCACCCGAGTGGGCCCCTCTCTGCCGCTGGGAGGGGGCGCAGACGTCAGTCAGCACTGAGCAGTGGCCCCAGCACAGCCCAACGGGAAGGGCGGAAATGCACAGTGGCTTCTCGCACTTGAACGTGCACAGGCACTACCTAGGGATCCTATGAAGAGTGCAGATTCAGATTCTGTAGGTCTGGAGCAGCACCTGGGACTCTGCATTTCTGACAAGCTCTCAGGTGATGCTGCAGCTCCATGGACCACAGAGTTGGGCAGCGCATAACAGTAATGTCAGCCCTGAGATTTAAGAAGGATCTTAGAGTGGAAGAACAGGAAGGACTCAGGAATCACACAGTCTGACTTCCTCATGGTACTGACAGGGACAGAGGCCCAGAGAGGGTAAGGCACTTGCCCAAGGTCACACAGTGAAGTACAGGCAATGACCAAGTCTTCAGACTCCATCAGTGCTCTGTCCACTGCCTCCTATTTGCAGCAGAAACCTGAGACTAAGGGCAGAAGTATCCAGAGGCTCTCACACCCTTTCCCACCATATGCTTTTGGCATTTTCAACTCTGCATCCCACCTCCCATCTGAATATCCAAACTAGGGGAGTAATCCTGGGAGCAGACTGGTAGGGAAGACCGCACTCTGCAAGAAGCCTTTAGGGCTGCATCCCCTGGCCCTAGAGCTCAACCTGCCCCTCTCCACCAGATGCTGCACATCTGGATCCCCAGAGAGCACTTGAGTGATGGAGTGAAAGCATTTTCAGGACAGAGGAGAAGCTGTCTTCTCCAGACTGGATAAACAGAGTACTAACAACAGGAATTCATTTCCTAGAAACTAAACACTGAATTTGTTAATGTTTACAGGACCCAAACCTGCTATTCACCATCTGTTTTCCCCACTAGGATGCACAATATGGCCATGATTAAGAGCACAAGCTTTACAGTCAGGTAGACTGAATTCACTTCCCAGCTCTGCCGTTTGCTAGCTCTGTGACTTTGGGCAAGTCTCTCAACCTCTCTAAGCCTGTTTCCTCACCCATTCAATAGCTGCTTACTTAAAGCCTACCACGTGTTGGCATGAGCAACACTGATGTTGACCCTAGGAAGGGCCCTGGGGAGAGCCTCCTGGAGCCTGGGACCACAGACATGATGGAGGATGATGTTGGAGTGTGAAGGCACCCTGAGAAAGGAGGAGGGCAGGTGACCTGCTGCAACCCTGAGATCCCCTCTGAAAGTGGCTGTGAGGCTGAGTGCAGGAGGACAAAGACAACCAGCAAGTGAAGAGGAGTTGGGGCCAATGACACCTATTCCATAGGACTGAAGAGCCCTTCCCTCCTGCACCCCAAATCCTTTTTCATTTCCTATTGCTTACCTACCCCGAGACCACACCGACCAGCCCTTTCCTCTCACCCTCCTGCTCACCTGCACTCACCTGCAGCGTGGCTGAGACCTCCTCCCGAAGAAACACTGTGTCTCCTTCCTCCGAGCCTTTGCATAGCCCATTCCCTCTACCCAGGATGCCTTTCTTCTCACCTTCTCCACCCTCTCTGGACCCTAGGGATGGAACTGATCCCTCCTTCTTCCAGCCCCATTGGTCTTATTACACATCACACTGGACTCCCCTAGAGGAGTTCATTTGCTGACTGCCTATCTCCCTGTTGGGTTTATGATCCAGAATGGGGGGGACACGTGTGTTACGGAGTCCAGTGCCCTGTGTGGGGTACCTGTCATCCACCTGTCCAACTCCAACTTTACCCTCAATTCAGCTGTCTCCTCTTTGATAAAACTTGTCCATGCCTTCTGCCCAAGTGGGGTCAGCCTCCCTCTTCTGTGCCAACCAGTGCCTCCTGTTTATGATTCACACTGAGCAGCTAGTATCCTGAGGTCTGGTAATGGTGGCTCTCTCCCCACAAGATGAACATGCCTGGAGCAGAGACCCAGTTTTGTTCATAGTTGTGTTTGGGGCTTAATATTTACAATGGCTCAGTAACGATTTCCTCGAAGAATGAGTCAAGGAACACTAACAGTTTTCCCTTTGGCATCCCTCTCTGTGCCTCTGGCCCCAAATGTCTTTGGTCATCCCTCCTGGATGGCCCTTCAGGGCCCCAAACTCAAAAGAGTCATCCATATCAGCCCCTCCTGCTTCCTTCCTGGCACACATTATCCTGTCCTTATTCACCCATCCCAACCCTTGAAATCCTCCCTCTTTCCCTCTCTTCTCCAGCATTTAACTAGTTACTTCCCTTTTATGAGAAGCTGAGGATCAGAAAGGTAATGCCATCGGCTCAAGGGCAGACAGCAAGTAAGCAGCCAGGTCCAGGGCCATGCTGTGAACAGCCCATACTCCCTCTTCGCCCGACCTCTCTCGCTCCCCCACAGGTGCTGTCTCTCCCCTTCTCTGTACACATTTGGGGCTTTTGTATCATGGCTCAGACTGACAGATCGCTCTCTTCCTGGGAAAGCAATCTTTCCCTTTCCCCTTCACACACAAGCTCTTGTAATCTGCTCTCTGAGGTCCTTCCCAAAAGCCAGTTCCTCCAGGAAGCCTTCTATGGTCAACCAGATGCAAGCTCTCCCTCTTTAAACCACCGGATTCCAGGTTTGTGCCTTTTACTGCCTGTAGCTGGAAGCTCCATGAGGAGCCACCTCTTCTTTTCCCACTCCAGTGCCTGCAGCTCTAGATCACAATCAACACAGAATAACTCCTCTTGCAAGGCTCAAATGAGCCCCAGAGAAGTAACAGCATCCCCTCTCTCCTATTTGAAACTCTCCAATGGGTCTTATTATCACGATAAAATCCAAAATCCTCACCACGGCCTACAAGGCATGGTATAACCTGCCTCCACCCCCAGCCACTTACAGACCTCATCTCTTAACACCTGCCTCCCTTAAACATCACCTCTTTGGCAAAGCTTCTCATCCCCTGTCCTATCACCCTACTTTATGCTCATTTGAGCACTTAACCCCTCTCTGGTATGTCCTACTTGTTTATATATTGCTTGTCTCCCCACCTTCCCTTCAAACACTGCACCTTTTGTCCAGCTCATTGCTATATCCCCCAGGCCTTGAACTGTGTCTGGCTAACAATAAGCAGACAGGTCCACAGCCTGGGGAGAGCTGTGGGCTGGAGACGTACATGTATGAGTCATGTGCACAGAGGTGGTAACTAAAGCCACTGGGGTGGATGAGCTCAGCCAGGACCCATGTCTACCAGGAGCAGAGAGGAGGGCCTGGGAAAGCAGAGCAGCTAATGGCTGCAGAAAGGACGGACCTGCAGAAATAACAGAGACAAAGGAGTGAAAATATGACAGTGTTAAGTTACAGAAGCCAGAAGCCAGCATTTCCAGAGGAAAGGAGTGGTCAGCAGTGCCAACTGCTGCTGAGAAAGTGAAAGACTGAACAGTGTCTCCTGAGGACACTGGTGACCTTAGCAGACCTCTACCCCTCTACAGCCCTCAGATGGGAGCCACCTGTGCAATAAGAGGGACCTCTCAGGTCCTGGGAATTCCCAGGTCTGAGAATGTGTATTGCTGCTCATATCCACATCATTGTCACCAAAAAAGACAGTCATCCATCTGCAGCCTAGGAGACAAGGGACGACAGTCCACCCACCTTCATTATTTATGCCAGGTAACTGAAAAACTCAGAGGAAGCATCTGTGTGTTTCTGGCCCTGTATCAAGCACCGTGGAGAGGAGAGAAGGCCCGGTCCTAAGAGTCATGTCCAGCTAGCAAGCCCCATCCTTCCTACACCACCCTCAGGTCCTGGCTTTCTGGATGCCTCCATGACAAAGACCACTCATTTCTCCCCACCAGTTGAACAGGACCAAAGGCTGGAGAAGGCCCAGCTGCCTAAGAGGCCTTGCTTGCTGCTGTCAGTAAAGGGTCTCTCCATGTCCTTCTGAGGAACGCTGAGACCCTGGCCAGAGTCGTGTAGTCCAGAGCAGAGCGCAGATCCACAATGTGTGCACAGTTAGAAGATGCCGGAGGCTGCTGATGGCCACTAATGACTGAGCTGTTGTTGGTGGCCAGGTGTGAGCAATGACCCCCTCTAATTTGCACAGCAAGCCTGCAAGGTGCCATTCTTTTCCCCATTTTATATGGGAGGAAACCAAGACCCAAAGAGGTTAAGGGCTTTCCCAAGGTCACACGGCTGTGGTAAGTAGCCGAGCCCGGTTTGCTAACAGAGCCAGTCTGAGAGACCCAGCTCTTAATCCTTGAACTTCCCCAGAGCTGGTGAGGCAGGGAACTTTGGTCTTGTATTATCTTACAAGCAGTGTGACCTTGGGCAAGATTTAGTTCCCCTCTCCTCATCTGCAATAAAGCAGATTTCTTATTGCTTGCAGTTCTGACAGTGATCAGCTAGGATGTGTACAGAACTTCAGTCTGTAAAGGCATCCATCCATACATCTCATGTATTCCCACGGAGCCTTCAGAGGGGGAGAAGCATCCCCTCCATTTGATAGATGTGCAGACTGAGGTTCGAAAAGATGCAGTGACCTGACCAAGGTCAGAAAGCAAGTCAGGGCCTGCCTGGGCTTGGGTCTGGAAGCCGAGGCTCCACACTGGACGCCCTTTCAACTCCGCCGCAGAAAAGGGCGGCCCCGCGCTGCGCCGCACCCCGACCTGGCCGGCAGGGGGCAGCGCCCGCCTTCCCTGGGCCGCCCGGGGCCACGTGGGGGAGTCGCAGCCCCCGACCCTGGGGGCGCGCCTCCCGCCTCGCCAAATTTCGCTTAGCCGCGGGGCACCGAACACGCACCCGGGACCCTGCACCCGCCCCCAAGCGCTGCCTCGACCGCCCTTTATCGCGGGGCTCGGGACGGTGTCCCCCGGACGCTACCCACGGGCCGCGCTGGTCCTCCGGGACCCACTTCCCGTCGCGCGCACCGCCCGTCCGAAGGCACCGGAGGCGGGACGCCCGGTCACGGAGGCCCTGGGGAGGGCGCCCCCCCGCCCCAGCTCCTCCGGGACGGCCGCAGCGGCCGGACTGCGAGCCGCGCGAGGGCCCCGGCGCTTACCCCTCCCGGGCCACGCAGGTGCGGGCTCCTGCTTCCTGGCGCAGCGCCTCGTCTCACCGCCGGTGGACGTTTCATCGCCGCCGCGACCCCCGGCCTAGCTCCGGGCGCCGCCCGCCCCGCCACCCCGGGGGCTGTTCCCGGGGCCGCGCCTTCGCGCTCCCGCCCCTCCCAGCGCCCTGCGGCTCCTCCGCGTCCTTTTCCCGCGCCCGCCCGCCGCCCTCCTCGCTCCCCTCTCCCAGCTCCTCCCCCGCGAGGCCTCCCCACTCGGCCCCCCGCCCGCCGGGAGGAGGCTCGGCCCTTCCAGTCCCGCAGCGCCGGGAGCTCCAGACCCCGCCTCCACCCCAGCCCTAGGGGTGTGGGCACTGAGTAGGGAGGGGCAGGCCCTCCGGTCCCCACCTGTAGCAGAGCGGTGGGCTGGGTCCGGAGTAGGGGGTGGTGAGAGGCGGACCGCGTCCTGAGACCCTTGAAAGCCCAGCCACACATCCGTCCCTATCTCCCGTGTTCATCCCTAGTGGGATTTTTTTTCCCCACTTCATTTAACAAATATTTCTTGATCTACTGTGTGTCAGTCACATTCTAGGCACTGGGGATAGAGCAGTGAACAAACAGACGGGGGACCCATGGAGTTTACATGAATGTAATAGATAAAACAGGAAATGTTTATAGAGGTAAACGCTATAGAGGAAAATGAATAGGAAAGGAGGTAGCGAGGGAGGTGGCGGCGTTGAATAGGGAGGTCGGGGGAGGTGAACCTGGGAAGGTGGCATCTGAGCAAAGATGGGAGAGGTGAGGGAGTGGGCCCTGCAGGAATGCGGGGAAACGGCATTCCAGGTGAGGGACAGCAGCAGATACCCTGAGGTGGGCAGTGACCAAGCCAGTTTTGGGGCTGAACGAACAGCAGGAGGTTGAGGTCAGAGACGCTGCAAAGGGGCAGCTCCAGCCTTCATTGAAACAGCAGATTCTGAGCCCCGGCCCCACCCCCAGGTTCATGCAGGTGTTGGGGGTGCTGAGATGAACCTGCCTGGTTCCGGGGGCCAGGGTTGGGAGAAGATGAGCACAAAGAGGAACAGGAAAAAGGTCCACCGCAGAAGCGCATGCTGGCGTGTCTCTTGTGCAGATCTCCCCCAGTTCACGTGGAGGAGCTATATCCTAAAAGGCGTCTATATCCTAAAAGGTGTTTTGTCTCCTAGTTCTCCATGTATCTGAATCCTTGTTATTCAGTGGATCCACTATTAGAATTGTTAGGTCACCGTGATGAACTGACCCTTTTATCATTACGAATTGACCCTGTGTTCCTGGCAACAGTTCTTGTCACAAAGTCTCCTTCGCTGGCTGAAGGCAGGGGACAGCAGTACCCACTGCCGCTGGTGTATTTACAGCCCACACAGCTGTTTGACATCTGGCACACCAAAGAATCAGCAGCTTATCCAGACTTTCTTTTTCACGTCCTTCTGTCTCTACGAACACCTATCCACCTGGCCCTTCTCTCCTTTCTCCACACCTCACCCTCCTGGTTTATCATTTGACCATTGGCCTGGAGCTTCATCTGCTTCATCTTTCAATCTATCTTTTTTGGAAGTGATCAGTGATCATTAAAAATGCAAAAGTTCTTTTTGTCTTAGTGCAAATCACAGGCATATAAATCACTGGCCAGTAGACAGGAGTTATCCGCAGCCACACCTCCACTCTACTCAGACCCTGGGCTCTTTTCCCAAATAGGAAATGGGAAAGTTTAGCAATGCCGAATGTAGGCATTTCCCAAAATAGATATTGCTGCTGATTGCCCAAGCTGAAGAGTCACAGAGGAGGAAGGGGTCCAGTCTACACAGCGGAAGCATTTGCAGCTACTGCCAGAGTCCCAGCCTGAGATCCTGCAGCTGGGAAATCCACAGGGCAGAGTAAATATAGACACACCTCGGGTGTGTGTCCTCAATGAAAAAACTCTGATACTCCAGAAATTGCCCTGACCAGGGATGAGAAGCAGAAGGGATAAGAAAGAGGGACCACCTTTGGGCAGCAGCTCCATATACTTTAAGAAAGCTTGTCATTTAATAACAAAAGCTACCCAAAATGGTAAATGCCACTGGAAACCTGGCGAAAGAAAAAGGCTGGGTCTACTGGGGAAGGCTTGCTTCAGCCTCTCAGCCGTCACCCTGAGCCAGTGGATGGGTTAAACACAGTCCCCACTCTCGGGAAGCTCACAGTGCAGGAGAGAAAGCCCATAAGCAGTTAAGCACAGCACAGGGTGGGGGAAGGGAGAGAGGTAGCTGGAGCCTTAGGGGCTCAGAGGAGAGCACACCCGGCCTGGGAGATGGGCAAGGGCACTGAGCCTTGAAGGGTGAGTAGGAGCAACCGTGCAAAGAAGAGGTAAGGGAGGCAGAGAAGTTCCCCGGTAGAAGGAACGGCATGTACAAAGGCATAGAAGATAAGGAGAGAACTTAGTTAGGGCAACTGCAAGTCTGTGGATATTGTTAGTCAGGGGAAATGGTCAAGATGAGGCTGGACAGACAGGAAGGAGCCAGCTCACGAAGGGCTTTGAGTGCCAGGTGTAGGACCCTGGGCTTTATCCTGAGAGCCAATGGGAGCCAGGGAAGGGCTTTTAGTAAAGGATTGGCATGACTAGGCAGGGCAAGTTGGTAGTCTCTGGTACCCTGAACTCTGATACCTCACTGTTAACAGTTCCATCACAATCCCCATTGCTGCTTCCATGATGAAAAATCCTGGGGCAATTCCCTGATCAGCTTCCTGCCCCACCAAACCATTCTGCATGCTTCACCAGAGAAGGATCCTTAAACACGGAATCCTCCACCCAAACATTTCCAGTCCCTCCCCACTCCCTCCTGAAGAGGTTCCAATTCCATCATCCTGGCATTCCAGACTCTGCCCAGTCTGTTCACACTGGGTATGTCCTGCCTTCTCAAACCTGGCTCACGCCCTTCTTTCCATTTGGAAAGTTCTGATCCCCGTTTCCAGAATCTCTCATACCTCTTTGGCTCACCATGACTCATTCCGTCAAGGCTCATCTCCAAACCCCCAGGTTCTCTGCAGGGCCCCTGCCACCCCTCCTCAACAGAAGTGGCAGCTCCCCACTTGGAGGTCCAATGGCAGAATGGGCATTAGAGGCGTTGACTGAGTGACTGAGTCTGAGTCCTGATTTCACTACTCGTTAGCTGTGCAGCCCTGGATGTGTTATCTGGATCCCATGAGCCTCATTTGGCTTATGTGGGCAGTGATCCAGTAATAGTACTTACTTCATGGAGTTAGGATAAGGGCTAACTTAAAATCGCATCTGAAGTGCATAGCACAATGCCTGGCATCCAGGACGCCCTCCATGAGCATTCCCTGTCACCATAAGTGAAGGCAGGATGCCACACCTTTAACATTCTGGGTCTGTCTCCCCCAACATTATCAGTTTCAGAAGGATAGGGGTTATTTCACCTAGGTATGCTCCCTGCCTCCTACTGGTTCTGACATATTGAAGGTATTCAGCTGAAGACTGATGAATGGATAGATTGGTGGGTGGATCCATTAATGAAAAAGATACCAGCCAGCCACTCCTGCTCTATCCCCTCTGCTTGGGCGTTGGGAGCCAGGCTTACCCTTTTCTGAACAGGGTTGAATGAATCATGTGTCCAGGGACTAGTGTCTGGGCAAGCTTTGTAACCAGACAGTGCAGTTTGCATTTTCTTCAGGGGAGAGCTGTCTAGACAGAGGGGACATCTGCGCCAGGGAGGAGCAGGGACTGAATGGGAATCAGAATCCAGGCGAGGGCTTTTCAGGGAAGCAGAAGCCCAGCCTTCTCCCTGTTTTCTTCCTTCCTCACTGCTCAGGACCTGACCGAGCACGTTTGCCACCTGCCCCCAGCAGCGGAAGTTAGTTCACAGCGTCAACCAGGGAACAACAAAGAAGGGGACAGCATGGCCCTTCACTAGGTAGTGACAAGGGTAAAGAGAAGGATGGAGAATCCAGCACAGAAAGAAGCCAGTTTTTATGTGCCAGGCTCTATGCTAAGTGCTGAGCAAGCATTATCCTCCCTGTGACCCTGTGAGGAAGGTATGTTACACATTCCTATTAGATAAGAGACAGACGCAGAAGTGACTTCCTCTTGCCAAGGTAGAGACAGGCAGGGACCTCAGTTATATCTAACTCCCACGCCATGCTCCTTCTCATGCATCACGCATCTGGTCAACAAATATTTTGAGCACTTTCTCTTTGCACAGTGGCGAGGGAAGTGGTGCAGGGCCAGCAAAGATAATTGAGCTGTGGGTTCTACTCTCCAGGAGTTTATAACCCAAGGACAGAGGTGAAGCCTTACTCACAGAGCCTGGAAACACAATGAATGTTGAATACAACACAGATTGTCAGAGCTGGAGGGATCTTTAGAGTTCAGGTATGCCAATCCTGTTTATTTACAGCTGAGGAAACTGAGCCCTAGAAGGAGGTACTGACTGGAGAGTACGGTCAGGAACTTGGGATCTGAGCACAGACCACTTGGTTTGAATCTCAGCTCTACCAGTTCCCAGCTGTGTAATTTTAGGCTTGTCACTTTCTCTGTGCCTCAGTTTCTTTGAAAAACGGGGATAAAATTGTAAGAATTAAGTAAAATCCTCCATGTGTGGGGGTTAGCCTAATACTTAATATGTAATCCCACAACACATTTGTCATGATTATGATCAACCAGTCACACAGGGAGTTAGTAACAACCCTAGACTAGACCCCTGGCTCCTGACTCACAGCCCAGTGCTCTTTCCAGCTCCCCATGGTTCCTCGTGTCCATTAGAGTGTGGTCAGGGGAGAATAAGGGTCACCTAGGGAAGGAGGTCGCCTACAATCAGGTGTCTGCTGTCCTTGGGGCAAGCACCCAGATGTCCCTGAGCCGGTATCTCAGTGCCTTCCACCACCCCTCCTCCAGATCTTGTAGCCCCCACCACCACCTCTTTCTCCCCTCTTGACCAGAGTCCAGAGACTCACTCCTAACTGGAACATACACCAAGACTCCTGATAACATCCCCACACCTTCTCTTGCAATTTCCTGTGGGCCAGACAGGGTGGGGCCATGCTGGGGCAGGAGCCAACAGGAAATTTCCAGGAGCAGTGAGGGATGGTGTCCGAGGGCAGGGCGGCCGACAATACTATCTCCAGCATCAAACCTCCAGCAGGGAAGAGGCAGGTCCCTCAGGAGAGGTTTTTCTGTTTGTTTTCTAACCAGAGAATTTAATTAAGAGCTCGATTGCTTTGCCCAGGGACTAGAGACCCAAGGGGACAGCAGGGCTGAGACTGATGGCTGCTGGGAAGGGAGGGAGGGGCCTCTCTTGATTCAGACTGACCTGTGATGGGTTTAAGCTGCAGCAGAGAAATTCAGCTCACAGGGGGCATTTGGTCTGACCCCCCGACAAGGATCTTTCCTTACAGGAACTTGTGGAGTTTTAGACGCTGTGGTGCAAATTGAAAGAAGCTTATAGCAGCCAAGGAAATAGGCAGAGTTTGATCTTCCCAATTGTCCCTACTTATACCACTCCAACCATCTTCCCTGAGGCTGCTGCACTATTAACAGCGCAAAGCCAGGGGGCCTGAGTCCAAATCCCCCATACTCTACCTCCCTGAGTCCCAGTATCCTCATCTATAAAATGGGGACAACTCCAGTAACCCATTTACACGATCCACCTGTAACATGAGAATAACAACATCTTTCTGGCAGAGCTGGGAGGTGAGGAATGAACGTGCCAGGGGCCTGGACAACAGAAGGGAAATAACGTGTCAGTGAGAAAAGAGCACAGGCTTGGGAATTAGGCCTGGGAGAAAACAGCAGCTCTGCTGCCCACTGGCTGCACGAACTTGGGCAGGTATGGCCCTTCTCTGAGCCTCAGTTTTCTCATCCGTAAGATGGGGAAGTTGATGCCTATTTCACTGGGTTATGAGAATTAAATGAAATATGATAAGGAAATACCTCCCACTGGGCCTGGCCCACTAGGCCCTCAATCTGAACACCTCACCCTCTCCATCACCACCAGATCCCCAGGATTTTTTTGTGGAAGGAAGGAGTTTCTGAGGAAGGACTGTTTGTGGTTTGCCATAACGTCTGACCACTCCGCTCTTTGAGATTTTTTCAAGGCTGGGAAGTTATTCATTCGCAATGAGAGGACATGTTTTCCTTGGCAGGGCCAAGTTAGTCGCTAGGGCCTAGGGCTAGGTTAGTCGCTTTAACAAAATCCACTGACTGGTTCTGTCTTAAAAAAAATAAAGAGAGAGAGAGGCCATGTTCAACTTAGTCTAGTCATTTCAGCTAAAAGGAGTGGCGTGGAAGATGGGAGTGAAGGTGTGCCCCTGCAGAGGAGCTGATTTTCAGGTATCTTGGTTTAATCCATGACAAAGCCCTTTGAGAAGGACTTCAATGTTCCTGCCCCCGCAGGGCCAGGAAGAAGGCTCTACCTCAACATCACATCTCCGGGCAGGCTTAGCAACCTCTTAGGAAGATCCGAGGCAAAGAGAAACAAACCTGGATCTGGGTTTGAGCCCCTGTGCACCTGGTCGTGAGTTCCTGCCAGGTGCCCTTGACCAGGACCCACCATCTCTGGAGCCTGCGTCCCGCCTCCCTCACGGCATTCAGTTGTAGTTTTCCTCTCCTGTCCAGGGAACTTCCCCAGCACCCCCGCTCAGTCATGCTTCAGCCCCTTACCCTCTCATAGTAAGTTTTTCTTAGCACTTACCTAACATTATATTTTTGTTTTGTTTTCAATCCGTCAACTCCACTATTGTCTATTCTGTTTGCCCCTCTACCCCAGGACCAAGATCGATGCCTGCATGTGCTAGATGCATGGTAGGTATTTCTTGAATGCATAAAATAATGTAAAACAGGGCGATTAGTTACCTGGCAGGACTGTGGTGTGGATTTTAGTGTGTTTACACCCGGTTCCTCCACTTACCAGCTATGTGACCTTAGGTGAGTTACTTCCCAGCTCATCTATAGAATGGGTGTTAGTAAAAGTATCGACCTGTGTTGTGAGGAGCGCATGAAATGATGCATATAAAGTATTTAGCATAGTGTTGGGTGCATACTAAGTGCTCAGTAAAAATCAGGTATTTGAACAGATAGGAGTTGAATTGAAAGGTTTATTCCAGTGCATTTACTTCAATCTACCTGGTACGTGGAGAAAACTCCAGGACTAGGGTGTAGGATGGATGAAGACAGGGAGACCACCCCATGGGGGAGACCATGCAGAAGGTTGTTGCAAGGAGTGTGGGGACTGACTCTAGGCAGAGGCTGTGCGGAAGATAAGGAGAGAAAAATTAGGACTATTTCTGAGAAGCTATGTGCTCACTGGGCCAGTCCCAGACCCAGGCAGAGCCACAGAGAGCACCCTCAGTCAGCCCTGCCACCCCCACAGGCTTGTCCTTCCTGCCCTCCTGGTCTGGACTGACAGAACATTCCAGGGCAGCACTCCTCTGAACATTCCAATCAGTGAGAGAAAGGGCTGAGGCTAGAAAACCAGATGAGCCCCACAGGGTGACTAAGCACCAGGCTCAGCACTTAAACAATCTTTAATCATTCTCCACAACAGCCTTTGAGGAGATCACCACCCCCATTTTATGGATGGACAGTCTGAGGCTCAGAGGGCTGAAACAACACCCAGGTCTCCTAGGAAAGAGCTGGGAGAAAACAAAAGCCACCTGCTAACAGCTTCCTGGATGCCAGGCACTGCCTTGAGGAGCACTTCCCATAAAATAGCTCTCAACCGATCCATGAGGCCTGTACTTTATTATCCCCATTGCACGGGTAAGGAAACAGCACAGAGAGGGCAATAACTTGCCCCAGGTCCTCAGCTAATAAATGACAGAGCCGGAATTCCAAAGTAGGCAGCTGGCTCTGGGGCCCTCGCCACTCACTCTGAGTCTCTTTCTCCAACTATGAAATAGAACTGGTAACATCTACTCTTACAGGTCTGAGGGGAACAAATGAGATTATAATTCACCGGGATGCATTATGAAAAGTGTGAAGTGTGGAGCAAGGGGTTGCCATTCCAGAACAGAGAGTGAGGGAGGCCAGGAAAAGCAGCCAGCGGCCAGCCAGGCCCCTGCGGACACCCTTGCCTGTCTCTTCACTGTCTCCCTAAGGCTCATGAGCCCCATGCTCCCACCGGTTTTTCCATTGGGTGCATGTGTGTTTAATTCTTGTTACAGAGAGGAATTTGGTAAGTAGTAGGTTCTTCCTCAATGTAGAATTGAGCAGAGAGAAATTGGACCAATGCTGTAAACCCACACATACACCAGCTCGTTACTTTACAGCCCATCATAGCATTCCCACTGCGACCCAGCTAAGCTGAAAAGCAGAATTTAATTCTAAAAAGGGGCTAGGGAGAAAAAATACATGAATGTTGCTTCCAAATTTAACCTTCAGGTATTGTGGAAAGAGCAGCTCTCACCTCTCCAAAGACCACAGAGTTTGACAGTCTCTGACATTCAAGGGAACTTTCTGGCATGGATAATTAATTGACAGACACATTTGAGATTCCTGAGCATCCTTTTAAGACCTCAGGCTTTCCCTTAAAAACATGAAGGACCTCTGAATTCCTTGTAGAAATAAACATTCATTCGAAAGACAATTTTGAAAGACTTAGAGCTGATTTTTATCCATCAGACTAGAGAAACTCAAGAAGATTGGTAATACCCAAGCAAAGCTAGGGTGTGGGGAGATGGAATCCTCATTCACTCCTGGGAGAAATGCATGTTGGTATAGTCTTTTTGGGGAGACAATTTGGTAGCACCCATCAACAGTTTAAGTCAGCATGCTCTTTGACAATTCTATTGCTAGTGTCATCTTACAAAAATACTCTCCCATGTGCACACAGAAACATGTTTATTATAGTGAAAAAAATAAAGATGACCTATATGTCTTTGCATTCCTTTGGGTTAAAGGAATATTATGTCTACATTGTGAACTATCATAAAGCAATTTTAAAAACTTGGTAGATCTCTGTGTTTTGCTATGATAAGCTGTGTGTGTGAAAAAAGCTTAAGCAAAAAAATCAAGTTGCAGAATAATATGTGTGGTGGATCCCATTCATGTACCCCAGACTACATTTGCATATATTTACAACTATAAAAATGTAGGTAAATGCTAGAAAATTAACCTGGAAGGCATCACCCCCAAGCTGCTAACAGTGGTCAGTTGGGGAGGGAGGAGGATGGAGCTAGTGAAAGGAACTTTCATCTTTAACTCTCACATATAATACATTGTTGTCATTTTTACAAGCATGTAACATGATTTTATAAATATAAAAGGAAAGGGAAAAAACTTTGTTATGAGGCCTTTGAGCTAACTACTTCACATCAGCAAGCTTCATGCTCCACATTATACAAAAGAATTTACTGAGGTAACTTCTGGCGTTAAAATTCTACAAATACTTAAACAAATTTTTTTCAGTAAAGCAAAGAATATTTCTAAATCAAAGGTTTCCCAAGCTGGCTTAAGTCAGGATCACCTGTGAAACTTTTTAAGCATCTCCAAGGATCTATAAGGCTGCTGTCAAAATTATTGCTGAGTTGTTTTATTTTTACAGTTTTTAAAACAAATGTGGCAAATGAGACTCAGAAAAGGAGACTTTTTCAAAGTCAAAAAGCAGGTCCCCCCCACGCAAGTTGGTGGCCTGTCCTCTCTTGTTGCAGGCCTTAGGCAAGCAAGCAAATCTCCCTTCTTCCCCCTCAACACTCCCAGACTGAGCCAGCTGTGAGCGCCATAGAATTAAATCTCAAATATTCTAAAGCAGCTCCAAAGACATTTCCTCCCATGCGGAGGAAAAGCATCCTTTGAGGAAGATGCTAAATTACCTTAATCATGATTCTTTCTAAGGCACAACAAGCCCATCTGCTTTCATGGTGGGGGTGTAGAGACATGCTGAGCAAAAATACAAATCAACCCAAATACAAACACAATTAGCAGGTCCATGCAGCCCCGTAATCTAGAGAAAGGGGGAGAGTGGTGCCCAGGGCGTGACACAAGCAGGTCAGCCCATCGCCTGGTTCCAACTGGAGCATGCAGGAGCTGCTGCTGGCACCCGCACTGACAAAGGGGCGTTGGTGGGGGTGGGGGGCTCGGTGCTGTACTAGGGAGAGGTTGCAGGAGAGGGACCTTCAGCCAGGGCCATTGCACCAGCAAGACTGCACAGTCACAGCACCAGTGCAACTCGATAAACATGAGAGGCAGAAGGGGCTTGGGGACGTCACCGTGCTGGATCTGACAGCTCTGGATTCAAACCCTGGCCCTGCCACTGACTAGCTATGCGACCTTGGATAAGATATGGAGCCTCTCTGGGGTTCCTCTTCTGTAAGGTGGGGTGGTAATACCCACTTCACAGGCTGAAGTGAGGAATGAAGTGATGTGTGTACAGCTCTCAGCATAAGGCCAGGCATGATGAAGCGCTTCAGAGTTAGCTCTTACATTATCTCTCGTTATTATTCACCCACCCCTCCCTGAAATGCCTAGGGTTGATCCCCTCCTTCTCTTTCTGAGGCAGGAAGGATGCAGAGAAGAGACGAAACTCTCTAGAAGGACAGCAACTTAATCCGAGTCACCGAAAGAAATCTGCAAACCTTGAGTAAATCCCTTCACTCCCTTTTGACTCAGTTTCCCCATTTATAACACAAAGACTGGAGGATGTTTAGGCCCTGATCACCTAGTATTTTATGCGTGATGACAGCACCAAGCTGCCTCCGGACCTCATCCTGGGGTGATGAATGGCGGGAAGCCAAACCAGGGAAGGGAAATCCCCAGATACTTGCCCATCACTTACAAGAGTGTGCCAAGGACCCTTATGGGGTGGGCTGAGGATGCGGGTGGTTCTCTGGCAAAGAAAGGATGACATGGACATGTACTAGGCAGTGTTCAGGTTTTTCTTCATACATAAATTTATGGGAATATCGATGATGATAACAGCTTCTATTTTCTGAAATCTATGCTGTGCCAGGCACTATGTGGAGCATTTTACTGAAGTATAATCTTTCATCCTGTAACACTACTAGAAAAAAATGACCCTATTTCAAAGCTGAGGGAACAGAGAGCTCAGATTACACTGCCACTAAAACGGCAGACATGGGATTTGAACCCAGGTCTGTGCTTTATGCTGCACCACTAGTTGGGAACTGTTTGAGCTGAAGAAAAGGAAATAAGTATGTACAGATTTCCTCCTATATGCTGAGCAGCAGGCTAGATGTTTATTTCATATAAACATTACAATAATCTAGTAACATATCCATTAATGTTCCTGTTTTATAGCTGGGCAGACTGAAGTTCACTGAGGCCAAGAACTAGATTCAGGATATAACAGCACGAAAGGACTAGCCTGGGCGCTCCTGACCTGCGTATTGTGACCTTTTGGCAATTTAGGGAAACTTACAGGCTCCTTCTCAGAACATGTTTTTAAATGCATTAAATAAAACACATAGAATTGCAAAGGAAACAAATTATAATGAGATGCTGTTGTCAAAACACTTTTTTTATCCATGATATAATAATAAAAGTGCTTCTTTATTAACACATTAAATAACAAGACCTGACAGCTGGTCTAATGACTACTCTAATTTCAAAGTCGTGTTGATCATAAACAATATTTCAAAATATCCACAATAACCATAATGTGATAGCAAAATACCTATGATTTTTATTGGAACCAAAGCCACAGGAAGTGCTAATAATATGTAGTTTATTGACTTCATTCAAAACTGGAGTGATGCTAACTTTCAGGTAGAAGATAGTGAAAACACAGATGTCACCTATCCATGTCCTACCTGAATTCTGTTCATGGAGCTCTTGGGGTCCCATGGTTTCAGGTTAAATGTCCCCGTGTAGGCTGCATCTGTGGTCACTAGATTGAGCTGTACCAGAAATCAGGCACTGTGTGCTTTGGTAACCTACCAATGGCTTGTTTCATTGAAGACCAGTGTTTGACCAAGTGTGTGATGTCCACTATCTGTCCAACTCCATTATGCATACCTGGGGAAGAAGGTCTTTTATTTGGATGACCCAGCCAAGGGAACAGAACCCCTGAGAGGTACACAATACTGACACAGGGAGGTTCCTCCTGGGCACATCAGTCCTTTCTGGTTCTTAGTGGCTTCAAAGGGTGGCCTGAGTACATGAAAATGTGCAGCCCCAAATTTTTATATCATGTTAGGTTTATCTTAGCCCTGGCTCTGTGGCCAGCAGATAAGGTTTCTTCTCTCTTAAGTGGAAGACTATAGTCCATAAAGATTGATTAAGATCCTATATATGCCAAGCACTCAGATGCATTAATTCATTCAATTTACATTTATTAAGTGTATTGTTAGTCAAGATTCTTTCGAGCTAAGCAAAAAAAAGGGGGAGGGTACTTACTGACTCACCTAACTGAAAAAGTCTAAGACTAGCACCCCCTCAGGTATAGCTGGATCCAGGCTCTATTTTCCACTATATTCTCAGACAGACTCCCCAGAGAGAAATAGTGCAGCCATCAGTAACTTCAGGTGCTTTTCTTACCTGTTTAGCTACCTCTGCAAAAGAAAGTGCCTCTTTCTCAATAGCCCCAGAAAAAGTCCTGGAACTGACCCTCTGTGGATCAAGCTGGGACATGGGCCTGTCTCCAGGTCAATCACTGTAGCAAAATGGATAGAATATGCTAACTAGTCAGCCCTGCATTATGGCCAGAGCCAGTCCTCCCTGAACCACAAGGTCCCCCAAGGGCTGAGTTGGGGTGGGTGTGGGGCCACAGGGAGGTCTCCAAGGGAAAATCAGGTTGCTGACAACAGAAAAATGGTTGCTGGGAAAGAGCAGCAGATGTCCTCTGTTCTAATTGCCTCTACTTACCCTGTGGGTGAGGGAGGGACTCCTCCCTAAATAGTATGAGATGGCTGAACACATTCACCTGACACCAGACAGATGAACTCAAACAGAAGGTTATTAATCAAATATACTCACAGCCCTAGAGGAGGACACAGCCTGTCATGCAGGGCCACATGCACTCAGGAACAGAAGTGGACTTTGTAGTAAACTGGAGGATGGGGTGATGTCTGGTTTCCTCGGAAGGATGTGATTGGCTTGCTTGAATAATTTCTCAGGCTGTCAGGGAGTTGAAATC
Organism: Manis pentadactyla; assembly: GCF_030020395.1. Classification (NCBI taxonomy): domain Eukaryota; kingdom Metazoa; phylum Chordata; class Mammalia; order Pholidota; family Manidae; genus Manis; species Manis pentadactyla. The sequence continues at coordinate 17,099,509 of NC_080022.1, forward strand.
TGTTAGGGTGAGGACCGGGTGGGGCACCTGCTCTGGCTGATAGGGGAACTGTTAGGGTGGGAAACCTTCCTGTTAGGCCAGGGGGCATATCTGGAGCAGGGGAACTGGGCTTTGGGGCCCTGTGAGACTCAATTATGCCAGGGCAGCACATGACACTTCAGACCTTACAATACACCCTTAAAGGGCCTACTGTGTGCTGGGTATGCTCTTAGATGTGGGGACTGCTGGGAGGGAAGATGTCTCACATGTCTGGCGCCCCTGACTTTGAACTCGAGTCTCTGGCTCCATTAGGTCTGTTCTGGATCCAACCCATTATAACTGTTTCTATTTGTCTGTCCTCTGCTTGAATACCTCCCCAGAATCTTGATCCACTTTGGGACACTTAGAAATTTCTCCCTCATATGGGAGTTGTCCTTGTTTTGCCCTAAATTCATTAAAAGAGCACTTAGCCACTGAGTGACTCACAAAATCTAAAATATTTACTATCTGGCTCTAAAAAAGTTTTGCTGATTCCTGGTCTAGAGCAGTGGATATCAATCAGGAGGATGCTATGCCAGGCAATGGAGCTGAGGTTCAAACCCAGACCTAACTGTGTGGTCTTGGCTAGGTTACATTGCCTCTCTGAGCCCATTTCCTCATCTGGAGAATGGAGCTGAGATCAGTACCTACCACAGGGTTTCTTTCTGGGGTGATACAAATGTCCTGGATTTAGGTAGTAGTGATGGTTACCCAATTTTGTGAATATACTAAAAATCATGGAATTGTACAATTTTTTAAAGGGGTAAATTTTATGATCTGTAAATTATATTTCAAGAAAAAAAGTACCTCCAAAAGCTGTTGTAAGAACTAAACGTGGTAATATATAGCACAGTTAAGAGCAGAGCAGAGCACCAGACACCCAGTAGGTGCTTTTGTTGTCATGGTCCTCCTTCTCATCATCATCTGGAGGTGGGGGAATCATTTGAAACAAAGCCCTGGAAACAGGTTTGATGTATTACTTGAACTGCTATTTTCTCTTTCACAATACCTAGAATAGTAAAGCATCTGGCAAGCAAGAAGTTGGCATTCACATTGAAACTGTACCATCTAAATTAAAAATGTTTGTCTTTTAAGATAAAAATAAATTTATTTTCCTTAAAATATTTTCATGTTTGACAGATTTGACTACACAAAAAATAGACTTTTCTCTATCATATGGCACTATACACAAAGTCAAAATAACAAACTAGGGGAAAATGTTTCCACACAAAACAACAAGTTAATACAAACATGGTCCTAAGAAGTAAATAGGAAGAAGACAAAGAACTCACTAGAAAAATGGGCTAACAACACAGACAATTCACAGACGTTGAATGCAAATGGCCAAAACTCCTATGAAAAGAGGTTCAGTCTCGCAGAAGTCAGGGAAATGCACATTCAGAACCAGAAGATGCTATTTTCTCTCATCAGACTGGCAAAAATTTAAACAAGCAATAAAATATGGGGAAGTGTTTGTGAGCTTACATTTTGCTACAACCTTTGGGAAAATAAACTGGCACCATTTATTAAAATTTAAAGCATGTATACCTTTTGACCCAGCAATTCCACTTCTAAGAAGCTGTCAGATGGAAATAAAAGCATGAATACATAAAGCTAGGTATTTAGGAGATTCACTGAAGGGCTCTTTATAACTGGAAGCTATCTAAAGGTCTATTAGAGCTGATTAGTCTACACACCACAGAATATTTTAAAACTACTAAAAAAATGAAATGTTGCATATGGATATGAATGACCTCTAGACATGGTATTAAGTAAAAAAGGCAAGATATAGAACAGTGTATGTTACATACATTGCACACATAATATATATTATGTATTATATATGTAATACTATATACATAATACTATAATAAATACTATATACATATTATATATCATACTATATACAAACAGTATATAGCATATATAGCACATATATACTATATAGCATATGTACAATACATACTATATATATCGTTATGTAAAATGGGAGGGACAATGTATATACACATTTGCTGATCCATGCTGAACCTGGAAGGTACAGAAGAAAGGTAATGCTCGTTGCTTCTGCGGGGCCAACCAGGTGCCTGGAGGGAAGGGGGAGAGAAGTTCATCCTTGAATACTCTTGTATACCTTTAAAATTCTGAGCCATGTGAATGTATTACTTACTAAACTTTTAGATTAATTAAAAAATACACAGATCTAAATATATTGGAAAGGTATCTACAATGTATTGTTAAATGAAAAAAGTATGTTCCAGAATTTTTTTTTTTGTAGAAAAAGGGAAAGAAGAAAAAAGCCCTAACACTATATGCACTTGCATTTGTTCAAGCATTAAAATAAGACATTTTGTTCTTTACACATGAGCATGTATAACTTTTCTATTTAAAAAATAAATTTTCATTGCTTTGATTTGTTTTTGTCAGAATGTCGAGGACTCTGGTCAGGAAGATTTTCATGCAAACTCTCAGACATGGTGGGAAGAGTGTCTCTTGGCTTCCAAAGCCTCTCCTGGCAGGACAGATGTTGCTTTCCTTGTCCTCAGGAGTTGCAAGTTCTGCGTTTTTCACGGAACAGACAAAAGCCCCTCCCTCCTTTGCCCAGCATGAGAGAAACGCACAGACTCTCCAGGAATGGGATTTGAGGGGCACATTTCAGGAAGCAGAAAAGGAGAGACACAAGCAGGGTGAGTTTTCCAGCTGCCAGGGCTGCCTGCACATGGGGTCCCTAGAGAGCTGCTTGTGCCCCTGAGAGCTGCATTTTCTTTATCTTTGGAGGAGATAGTTGGCAACTTCATTCCCCAGTGACAAACTTGCGATGCTTTGCTCTCAAACATTGTGAGGGGCTGGGCTGAGTCGCCAATGGTTAGTCCCAGTGGAATTTGCAGCCAGCCTGGTTTCCACTAACCTGCAGGCTCTCCCAGGTTAACTTATTGGTGAAGAGCTCTAAGGTCCAACAGATCTGGTCTTCAAATTCACCTCTGCCACCTAGCAGATGCTGGGCAGGTGACTTACCCTCTCGAAGCCTCAGTGTCCCCATCTGGAAAATGGGTGAGGTGATGAGGGTGATAAATCTCTTCTCCATGAAGATGTTGTAAGAGAAACGATGCTGATAGTGAGCCTGGCACCTGGTACTTGTGACATCTAAGTCTCTGGAGTTCGGCACAAGGGGAGGTGACACTGTGGGATTACAGCAAGGATGCCTCTAGCTCTAACTGTACTGTGACCCTCAGCATTACCTCATGGCCGTGCCTGGTCAGGGGCAGTGCATGGTGCTTGTGTATGGGAGATGCGTGGGAGGGTCTGAGTATGAGAGAAAACGTGTCTAGAGTCATATCTGGGGGTTAACACCACCAGGCCAGTTTAGCCTGAACTACAGACAAATGGTCTGCCGTCATGCAGCCCGCACAGCAGGAAAGGAGGGGCTGTCTCAGCAAAGGCTCTGAGGCCCAGTTTATAAAAATAACCCTCCACGTCCCTCGCAGGGCAGAGGCAGCAAACCCCCCTCTTCTCATGCTCCTCACACCTCAAGTGAGATTAGACAAGCGCAATCACTAATTATTTCAGAAATAATTGGGGCAGCACTTGCCACCCGACCGGCCGAGGCTGCAAATGCCCGGTTGGTTTTAATTATTTTCTGGGGAAACGGTTGCCTCCATCAATCACAGACCCATCCCGCCCAGGGCTCTGTGGAGGGTTGGGCTGGGTGAAGGGAATGTACCTTCCTCTGGCCCTGAGGGAGCTCTCGGGTGGCCAGGAGGGGGTGATGGGACTCATTTGGGGTCCCATCTGAGAGCAAGCAGGTCCACTGCCTCAGTGTGGCAAGGTGACGAAGGTTTGGCAGAGATACTGGGTTTGCACCCAGGCTCCTCCCTTCCTAGCCACGTGACCCTGAGCAAGCCAATCATACACCTGGTCTCTACTTCCTCATCCTAGGCTATTGGTCAGGAATTTGGAAACATCATACTGTGGAAGCAGGGGGAATGGCCTTATGAGGAAACTGAGGCCCAGGGAGGTACAATGGCTGTGTGAGGCCATGTAGCAGTCACTGGCAAGTGACCAAGCCAGGGTTGTCCCCTCCATGTCCCCTTTCCTAAGACCTTCTGGGGTTCTCTCCTTTTCTGGGCCCATTTCCAGGGGCCCCATGTGCTTGGAGGCTGCTGTCTTCCTGCCATCCTGGAGATGGGCCTGGCACGAGCCTAGCTACCCCAGGCATGGCGTGAGCCTTTCTTCCCAGCCCTTCAGGCTTGTTGAACACTCGCTGCTGTTCAGCATTCTCAGAGCAGGTCCAAATGGTAAGTCAACCAAAAAATGAGTGGGTGGACTAGACAGACTCCAACATGGGAGAACAGAAGGGATTCTTTCTTTACCTAGGAGCCTCTCTGAATCTGGGGTTTTCTGTTCTGAATTATGGTTATTCCCACCACTTCCATTGTATGACGTTTCCAAATTCCTAACCATTAGCCTCTATCTAAAAGAGGGTCAAATAGCTGTTCACACAGCCTGATTGGAAGCAGATAGTGGCCTGGTAGTGAGGGCCTGGAAACTCACTGCCTGAGTTCAAATCCCCACATCACCACTTCTTAGTTGTGTGACCTTGAGCAAGTTGCTTCACCAGCCTGTGACTCAGTTTCTCCATATGAAAAGTGGGGCTAACAATAGCACCGAGACGACAGGTTTGTTACCAAGTTTAAATGAGATAGAACATGGCAGTGCTTAGCCTCACGCCAGGCCCACAAATAAGGTTTTGATGACTGCTAGTCAATAACAGAACTACAATAGATCATTTCCACATACCTGTCTCCCCTGCTTAGAGAGTAAGCTTGTTGAGGGCAAGGATCATGTTGGTTTTCTACCTTGCACGTAATGGATCCTAAAAATAAATAAATTTGCCGAGTTCAATAGGCATGTGAATAGGCATTTAGTTCTTGAGGTTCCTGCTTGGAGTTCTGGGACTTGTGTTTCTAAATGAGTGATATTTTAGGACTTGATTGTAAGCTCATAATTCTCATATTCTGCACTTCACTGGAATTGTCTTTTTCAGTACTTACCACAACCATAATACAGTTATGTGATCTTTTCACCGAATGTTTCCTCCCTGCCCAGATTGTAAAATCCATGAAGGAAGGGACCCTGTTTACTTGATAACCTCTGACTATACCCATAGGCTTAGCACAGGGCCTGGCAAATATTAGACACTCAATAAATATTTGTCGGCTGGCTGATAACTTGCTAGCTTAGCAGGTGTAGTTAGTGAACAGACAAAAGTTGCTTATTAAAAAGACCAATGTAACACTAGCAAAGTGTTAATGTTCTGTATACTAATATATTCTATTAAAACATATGCCATTGGAGCAATAACTCATTTAATATAAGTAGCCAGGTATCACTAATTCTTAACTATTATGTATTACTGTTGAGCTTAACCTTGACTTAGGGCTTTGGCTAGAATATTAAATACATTTAATTCATCCTTTAGCTCTTTTAAGTCTAAAACTTCCTGGGATGTACATCTAAATATCTCTATGGGACTTTACAAAAGCCCATACATGTGGCTTCTCTAACTGGCCAGAGGTGTCTTCACAGCCATACAGACTATATACTTTTAGCTGGGAGTGCTAATTAGTTTTACTGCTTTCCCTTCTTTCTTTGCTCCTACTTCCCCCCTGTATCTCAATCCAAGGACAGAAGAATAAGAAAGAAAACTCCAAGTGTTGCAGTCTCTGCCCGCACCAGAAGCATGAGCCTTTCAACTGCCTTTTTCCTGAGCAGAGAAAGATTTCTCTTCATCTGTTAGCCTTTCTCTAGTTACATTTTCTCTTCTTTGGAGGAAATTGCTTCTAGCTTCTCCCCTTCCCTCCTGCCCAGTTACTTAGCTGGGCATACCGTAAAATAAAATTTACATTAAATCATTTCCATGGCAACTCATACACTGGATATCTGCTTCTAAAGCAATCATATCCGTTTTCCAGTTACAAATTCAAGCCTGCCAAAAAAGTAACTTTTCTTGAAAGTACACAGACAGAACCTAACAAGGTCTGTAAATAATGATAAAGTGATTGTCCAAGATAGAGGTCCCTTGATAGCATGAGAGGAATTTCTGAAAAAAAATCCTCGGTAATCATGGATATTTACATTGTGCTAAAGCCATTTTAAGTCTGCATAGAAAGCCATTGAATTATAAACATCAGGGAGAGCTCTCATTTCTGGAGCACCACCCACTCTGTGCTCGACATTGGACTAAGCACTTTGCATATGTGAATTGCCTCATTTAATTTAATCCTCACATCCTGTAGAGATTTTTGACCCCAGATTGTCATTAGAGCCACTGGGCATCTGCTCCCATGGAAAATGTTTCAGCCCCCCAAATTAACTAGTTGGAATTGAAGCATTCATGCATGTACTTCCTAATAAGAGTAACAGCTGCTGTTTCCTGTGCCATGCCCATTGTCAGATTTGGCCACATCCTCCCAGTTAATCATTAGAAGCAGCGTAGGAGGGGGTATTATTCTCCCTATTATAGATGGGGAAACTGAGACTCAGGGAGGGGAAGCAACCTGCACACACAGCTAGGAAATTACAAAGTTGGGATCTGAATCCAGGTGGGTTCAGTCCCCAGATATGTGCTCTTGTCACTCTGCCTCCCAGAGATGCTTCAGCCAGAGAGGCGAGAAGGCAAACAGTGCCAATCTTCAGAAGATGCAGGCTTCCAGGGGGTAGGAGTCCTGGGGGTGGCTTCTGTGCCAGGGGAGGTGACTCTGGGGCATGGAAGGTGGGAGGGAGGGAGAGGAGCCAGTCACTCCTCCCCAGTCCTTAAAATTGCTGAGCTTTTGTTGGTTCCCACCAACGGAAATACTGCCTCTCTCTCCCAACCCCCTCAACCTTTCTACCCGGCCATTTCCTATTCACTCTCCAAGTCTCAGTTTAAAAGCTGCCTCCTCTGTGATGTCTCCCTGACTTCTCAGGCAGACTTCAGTCTGACAGATCTGGCTCAGAGCTGTGGAGCCTTGTAGATTGCTTTCCCTCTCTGAGCCTCAATTTGCTCATCTGTAAAATAGGGGCCTTACAGGGTCATCAGTGTGACATCACACTGAGTTTCAATGTGATAATGTACGATTATCACACAGGAGAGCTCCTGACCATAGTAAGTGCTCAGTAAATGTCAACTATTATTGGCCTCCTATGTACTTTACCATTTCCAATATTGCAATGAACTTATTTGTAATTTGCATGTCTCCCCAATAATTGGTGAGGCTTGAGGGCAGGATCCTTATTTTCTCCTCTCTATCACCAGCCCTGGAACCAGTGAGCACAGCTGAATGTGGTTATCTGGGACCATCTCCCAGAACACTGGGCTCCTGGGAACAGTAGCATGGAAGTAGAGAGCTGGGGGTTCATGCTTTTCAAATGCAAATCTCCCTCACCCCACATCAAGTCATCGAGAAAGACCATTGACCAGTCAACCCTCAGCTGGGCTTAGGGGACATGCGGCTGAGAAGAGCCACCATCTAGGGGCCTGGCATAGGAAGGTGTCGGCCCTGGGCTAGGAAGATGGAAACACAACTTTGCCCTGTGCCAGCCCGTGCTAGCTCACTTGAACAACCTTGTGGTGCCTCAAATCTATTTTTGGAAGAAAGCAGAGGATATAAAAATAAATAAAATTAAAAATAAATAAAATAACAGAAACCACCTTATGTACCCTACAAGTCATGTGTGTTTCTCCATCTGTTGATGTCCTAAGTTCCGAGACTGGTCCATCAAGGCAAAAAAAAAAAAAAAAGAGAGATAGCAGCCTGCTGGCAAATGCTTGGAGGAGGTGGGCAGAGGTAAGGGAGGTGGGGAACTGCTCGGTCACAGCTGACTGGAGGCGTCCCTGCGAGGCTGCCCACCCTCTTTGGCCCCACCTCTGACCTCCTGTGTTATTCACTGATGTGGCTGCCCCGGAGAGTGAGGAAAGGGCCTCTTTGGAGCTGGTCAGCCTCTGACCTATGCAGGCTCATGGCAGCTTTCAGACAGTGGCTCCTCAGAGAGCACCCAAGGGGGTGGCTGAGCCTGAGAAGAGGAGCAAAGGAGGCAGAATCATTTCTGGAAGAGCTGGGGTCACAGACAAATGCTCGGGAGTGCTCTGCCCCACACTCGCATCTTGGATGCACTCAGATCACCATTTACTTTACTGTAGCTCCTGCCTGGCTTCTTTGGCTCCAACTTGTCATTGACACAAAACTGGAAAACAGGGAGAACTGGAAAGAACTTGGAAATTATCTGGTTTCACTCAACATTTCCATGAGCGCCCACTGTATGCCAGGCCCTGAGGATACAGAGACTAATAGTGATAATACTCAGCATGAGATGCGTGCCAGGTGCTCTTCCAAGCACATCACAAACAATAGCTCATTTAATTATCACAATCACACTAGATGATAGATGCTGTTATTATTACTGCCATTTTACAGACGAGGAAACTGAGGCACAGAAATGGTGAGTAACTTGCCCAAGGCCACAGAGATAGTAAATGCAGAGCCTGGATTTGATGCCAGGCTGTCAGGCTCTGGCTCTTGGTCACTGCGGTAATCTTACAGTGCCCCCAGTTTGGTGAGTTTGTGTGGATAACAGTTAAGGAAACAAGCCATTTCAGGGGCACAAAGAAGGGGCCGCTAGCCACACTCTGGGAGCTAAGACAAGGCTTTCTGAACGAGACGCAGAAGCTGAGATTTGAGATAGGGGAGAGAGGGTGAAAAGGAGATCCCGTGGGGAGAACAGCAGGTGGGCAGGAGTGAGGCTCAGAGAGAAGCTGTGTCTTGCTGAAGGTCCCACTGAGAGCCAGCAACACAGGCAGACCTTCAGCCCAGGTCCCAGGCTCTGTACGTCTACCACCCTGTCTCTCAGGATTCTCAGCAGCAGGAGCCTAACCAGCAAGAATTGCTCTGCCCTGGGGTCCTCGGAAGAACAGAACATAGACACTTGACCTGGGAGTGCTCTGCAGATTTGTATGAACTAAGGAGCCAGACAAGATGGTAGAGGGCAAGTTATTAGGCATTTTGGTACAGACAAGGGGACCTAAATTCAGCACTCATGGCACCATATCCCCTCATCTTCATTTGTTATCTCTTTCCCTCTCCTCTTACCCCATGGTATGTTAAAAAATGCCCCCAGAGATCTGTCCGTACCCTAATTCCCAGAACCTGTTTTGAAAAAGGGTCTTTGCAGACATAATTCAGTTTAAGATTTTGAGGTTGAGAAGATTATCCCGGATTATCCTCATGGGCTCTGAATACAATCACAAGTGACCGTATAAGGCAAAGGCAGACCTGCAATGTTATTCACAATGGCTAAAACGTGGAAGCAAACCAAGCATGGGTGGACGGATGAATGGATAAGGAAAATGCGGCTTATACATGCAATGGAATATTACTCAACCTTAAAAATGAAGGAAATTCTGACACGTTACAAACTGGAAGAAACGAGTACATTATGCTAAGTGAAATAAGCCAGTCACACAAAGACAAATACTGTTATGATTCCACTTACATGAGGTACTTAGAGTAGACAACATCATAGAAAGAATGGAGGTTGCCAGGGCCTGGGGTGGGGTGGGGAATGGAGAGTTATTATTTAACGGGTACAGTTTCAGTTTTACAAGACGCAAAGAATTGTGGAGAGGGGTGGTGGTAATGGTTGCACAAAATTATGAATGTGTTTAATACCACTGAACTGTACACTTAAAAATGGTAAAATGTTATGTCATATAAAATTTGAGAAAAAAAAGTTTCCATAAGGAAAAGATATAGAAATAGAATTAACAATAAAGTCGTGAATCACCAGTTTAAACAGAGAGAGAGAGAGAGAGAGAGAGAGAGAGAAAGGCAGAGAAAGGTCAGGCAGGTTCACAGAGGAAGTGATGTGAAATGGCACAGCCTCCTGAGCGAATGTAAGTGTCCTGGTGCCTTCCTGGCACCTTGATTTAAGGTTTCTGGCTTCTAGAATCGTGAGAGAATAAATTTCTTTTGTTCTAAACCATCAAGTTTATGGTGATTTGTTAGAGCAGTCACAGGAAACTAATAAACATGCCCCCCTTTCCCATCATTCCTTTCCTGGTCTTTCTCCCTCGGGAAGAAGCAAGGAGACATGGGTAAGGGACTTCTCTGACTTAGGCCATAGGACTTGGTCACCAGGAGGCCAGGTCCTCATATCCTCATCCCACACCTCTGGACATGTCCTGGCCACAGCCTGAGAGGACACTCAGCTGCTCATTCACGGAAGGGACTCAGGGGCCCGGAGAGAGGCCATGACTTGCTTGAAGTCACATAGTGAATGAGTGACAGTTTCAGGGCAAAGACAGGTGTATCCTCCCTGACAGTATTCATACAACTTCTCTCTCCCACTTTGTGTCCCTCCAGCTGCTCCTAGCACAGAGCTGGGCACACAGTGACCTTTTGGTAACTTTCCTAGAGAGGCAAAATGGGGTGATGGTGAATGGTATAAGCTTTGAAAACATATGAACCTGGGATTGAATCCTGGCTCTGTCACTTACACACTGTGCTGCCCTGGGTAAGTCACTTTACCTCCCTGAGCCCCAGTTCATCATCTGTAAAATGAAATACTAGCACCTCCTTCAGAACTATCCTGAAAGACAGCTGAGGATAGATGTCAAGAGCATGAGCTGTGGAGCCAGACAACTTGCTTCAGATCCCAGATCCACCATATATTAACTGTTTGAATTAGGCATCCATGCCTCAACTTCTCCATTTGTAATTTGGGGATAGTAATAGTACCTACCTCATAGAATTATGAGGACTAAATGAATTATTTCACATCAAATGCCTAGGATGGAGCCTGGCACACATCAAGTTCTCCATAAACAATCTTCATCATTAGATATCACCATAGGGTTGTCAGGAGCACTACTTGAGATGATGCACAAAAGCAATTAGTGTAATGCCAGTGCACAGTGAATGTCCTGTAGTGGCGCATATGGTCTCTGCCATCACTTCTTGCTGAGGGGCCATGGGGGAAGAGGCTGCCATTCCCAGGCCCCACAGTTTCCCTGGCTAGGCTGACATTCTCCCGACCACCTGTAGGACCTTATTTCACTCCCTGGAAGCCCAACTTTCTAGAGCGACGTCTGATGCCTATTATAGATTTAGTTCTCCTAATCCACCCCAAATGCATTTATCAGTTGTCAGCCACTTATCAGCAATTAAGCTTCCATTTTAGATGTCAAGACAGAAATATATTTTGCTGCTGAGAGGGGAGGCGTTCAGACGGGCTGTCAGACTCAAGTTCTGAATGTTCTCTTTGGTTTGGCAAAAACTTTCATAGACTTTTATACATTTATAAAACCAGAAGGGACCCTAGAGAGGCCCATTTTACCTAAGTGGAAACTAAGGCCAGGAGGTTACTGTGAACTAGGGGCAGAGACAAGGAACCGTGCTGCATGTATTTGTTTTTCAAGCTTAAAAAAATTGCAAACCATACCGTACACACAGAAGTGTATGTAATGTATCTTGGGGTTTAAAGCATCCCCCAACCTGACATCCACGTTCAGAAATTGAATTAATTCCAGTGCCGGTAAGCCCCTACTGCTGTATCCCCTTACAGAGGGTCTGCAGAGGAGTCACCTGCCCATAGAACAGGGGAGATCCATCAAAGGAGGGGCTCCTTCTAGTAAGACAGCCAGGAAGGTTGTTCAGGGTCCTCTGCTTGTAATTCTCTGGGGTGGAGCCCAGAGTATAAGCTGAATTCCCCAGCATCATTTTAAAACCAGACATTTTCCTTGGTGGTGTTCCCTTTTTAGCCACTCCATGTCATCTTGGTCTCCCACCTTCAGGAAGCTGGTAGTGCTTCCCCAGCTCAAGCAGTTACCACATTTGATTTCTACCAATAGGAAGAGCAAACCTTGCCACCTTCATAAGAGTAACAATTTATTGAGTGTTCAGGTGTTCTCAGCAAGGGGCTAAGCAGTTTAAATGCATCTCCTTACTTAGCATTCACAAGAATCTTTAGAGCAGTCACCATTAATGATAAAACCCATTTTTCAAATGAGTAAATGGGGGCTCAAAAAGATGAAATATTTTTGAATAACTTAGGATGGAGTAGAGTCAAGATCTGAACCCAGGGTTGTCCAGCTTCAGGGTCAGATCTGGGTTTTGTGGGGCCTGAAGCTTAGGCTATTTTGGGGTTGTAGGGGAGGAAAAATTTGTCCTTGATCCTCTTAGGGTCTCTGGCTAAGTCTAAAAATTAACCTGACAAAGACCGATTAACAGGAGAAAAGCCTGCAAGTTTATCTCATGTAGGTGTGACATGACGTGGGAGCCTGCATGAGGCAAGAAAGACCTAAGGAAGCAGTTGGCCCTGAGTGTTTATGCCAGGTGTCATGAACGTGGGCAGTCACATAGAAAACAACAGGTTGGGAGTCTGAGGTTAAGTGGAGTGTAAGGGGTTGGGGAAACTTAGCAAGTCCAGTTTGTCGGGATTCTTGGCATCCCTTTGTCTTTGGAGGTAAGACACCACTTTCCTTGGGGTACAGGGAGGGCACCTCTCTCGTGAGGGTTTTCTGACCGGCTCCAGGGAAGAAGGACAGAATGGGGATGTCAGAATGACCTTCCTGCTGCTGCCATTTTCTCAAACTCCTTCAATTAAAAATTTCCAATATGCCAGGTGCTGTATTTCGGCGTAGCCTGTCCTGAACCCCATCAAGTGACCAGCATTAAGAAAGGACAAAAGATTAAAAATACGAATATTGACATGAAAGTGTTAAGAGTAAAAAGAGACGTTAATTGCAGTTAAAGTATCTTGTTTTTGCAAATTTTGCAGAAATGTTTACTCTGTGAACATACTGTTAGGGCTTCTTCCTCGGTTTGTGGAAGGAGCTTCTGCAAAGGAGGGCCTCTGAGGCCGCAGCTCCATTACTGCAACTCAGTCCGTCCACCGTGCCTCTGCTAGAGCAGTGGTCTTCAGGAAGGGACTAAGCAGCACAAAATGTCAATAGTGCTTCAGTGGAGCAAACTTAGGCTGCAGTGAGGAAATATGAAGAAAGACGGCAAGCTCTCCGAGGGCGGTCATGGATGGCACCCAAAGAGTGTTTGTTCCCTAACAATCACCTGCATTCTCTCTCTTGGCCCTGGGAAGATGGCAGGGGAAGTAGGGAATGGATTGTCCGCTTTTAGTATTATAAATGTGACCTGGGTGGTGAAGAGAGACACAGACACCCTTGTGCTCCGCAACACACTTCTCTCTTCAGGCCATCCTTGTCCAGTACACAGGGTGGGCCCTGGTTCCACGATGGGGCAGAGGGCGGTGGGTGCTGCCATTCCAGAACGTAGCTCTAGTCTGACAAACATCTGAGAGCAAACACCGCTCCACCCCAAGTACTGCTTTCCTCCTGGAGATCATGCCTTTCTGATCTGAATGAGAAACTGATACCCTCTTATCAGCTTGGTTTTCATGCTATTTGCTGTGAAGCAATTAACTGTTCTCTTGCTCTTATTAAGCCAGTGGCTCTGACCCCCTAATCGCCCTGAATTGTATTACAAAGCTTCCTGGAATTAGGAAACATAAAAGGTGACCTGCACCTCGGAGGGGGAGAAGGGAGAGGTCTCTATTCACCTTGTTAAGGCTGCCTTATCCCTCGCCTTGTCTCCCAAGCACAACACTGAGGAAGCTTTTAATTTAGTCTTTGCTGTGCTTAGGATGAATGAAGCGTGGAACTCCAAGAGACTGATTGGGAAAGCCCATATTGGAACAGAGTTCAAGGATATACTCTGCCCATAACCCCTTCTGCAGGAGATGGCAGAGGGATCCCAGAAACATTGAAAGCCATCCCCACCTTCCCTAGAGGGAAGCTCAGAGATGAATTAGTGAAGGAGAATATGGGAGAGATCTGGTACAGCTCTCGGACTTCTACCAATAGGTGCGCGTTAACCTAATTCCCAGGCCACCACCAAAGCCACAATCACAATCCAGACGGAAACGATGGGCTTGGCACACGGAAGTGTAACAGTGATCCCGCCTTGAGCCGCATGTTTAGAGTTGCCCAGGTAGGGCATCATCTGAAAACTCAATCTTTTTTCCTCCAACTTAAAAGAAGCATGGTAAATGATAGGGAACATAAAATTTACCATCGTAACCACTTTTAAGTGTACAATTCAGTGGTATTAAGTACATTTGTAATGTGCTACTCTCACCATCCAGCTCCAGACTCTTTTCAGCTTGTAAAACTGGAACTCTATACCCATTAAACAATTAAACAGTAACTCCCCATCCCCTCCTCCCCCAGCCCCCAGGCCACCACCCTTCTACTTTCTGTCTCTAAGAATCTGACTCCTCTAAGTACCTCAGATAAGTGGGATCACATAGAATGTGTTTTTGTGACTGGCTTATTTGCCTTAGATAATGTCCTCAGGGTTCCTCCACAACACAGCATGTCAGCATGTCCTTCCCTTTAAAGGCTGAATATATTCCATTGCATGTACATATCCCATTTTGCTTACCCATTCGTCCACTGATGGACACTTGGATTGCTTCCACGCAGATAACTTTAAATTTAAAAGTGTTTAAAACAATTTCCACTTTGGATGGCAATCTTTCTTTAAAGGTTCACGTGCCACAGCCCTACTGAAAGGGGAAGAAGCTGGGTATGGAGTGGAAAAGAAGCTCTAGACGGTTAGGCTTGGAGCTAAGAGTCAGAAGTCTCAAATGCAAGTCTCTGTTTTGCTATCAAGACAATGCAATTTTCACCTTCCTGGCCTCAATTTCCTCATTGACAAGTGAGTAAGATTAAAAGTAATCATACTTTAATTCATGTGTTCATGGTTTTATTCCATCCACACACCCACCCACACACATCATTGAGAGGCACCTTCCTAAATCTAAAATTGTGACTTGGAATTAAGTCCTAGCCTTATTTCTTGCTTAACCCTCCCTCAAATCTCCTTTTCTGAAGCTTTCTTTATCTGCCAAATGGGCTTAAAGATTCAAAATGAGATGATGAGGAAAGCATGACTGGCAAATGGAAAGTTATACAAATGTAAGCAATTATCCTCGTCATACTGAGTACAATTCAGTGTGTGTTGTGCTGATGTGGTGCCCTGTTTGCTAAGAGGCTGGGGAGTCAGGCCTTTGATGTGAAGCAGGAAATGAGGTGACCAGGTGGGGAACAAAGAGGGTGGGTGTGGGAAGGACAGATGGAGTTTAAGACTTTTCAGAGAAAGGATCTGAGCTGGAGGCAGATTAGATGTGGGGATGAGGCATAAAGGGAAGATAGCTGTCAACGTGTGATGAGCGAGGGGCCCTTGGTGGTCAGGTAGCCTTAGAGGGAAGCCTTTGTGCCTCGGGTGGAAGGGGAAGTCCTCTCCCTCTTTCCTGACTGACCCCTAGTTGCTTCTCTCCCTCCCCCTCTGCCAGGGCTCTGGACCTTTTACACAGTCACAGTTAGCAGTGAGAATGGATTTATCTCTCTAATGTTACTGGTACGGGGCTTTCTGGTTTGTCAGAAAAATTCTGACATATGCATTGCCAGAATCCTCACACTAGGGGAGGCCCTCTGCAGGATGTCCCAATACTCGCATTCTAGAAACATCAGGTAATAGGCTAGTTCCAGTCCCACTGGCTTTTCCCCCTTTTCAACACTCAAGCCTCAAATTGTATCTTTGAGATCATTTTGGGACACAAAAGGAACACACTCAGAAAGCTGGCTGGCTTGCTCTCACTCACTCACTCAACATCTACTGAGTTCCTTCTCTGGGCGAGATATTGTGCTAGGCCAGGGTTTCTCAACCTGTGCACACTTAATGTTTGGGGCAGAACAAGTCTTTGTTGTGGGGCTGCCCTATGCATCATAGGATGTTCAGCAGCATCCCTGGCTTTAGCAGTCAGAAGCACCCCCTAGTTCTGACAACTGAAGATGTCTGCACGCATTGCCAAATGCTCCTAGGGGCAAAATTAGCCCCTTGTTAAAGGCCACTGACCTAGGCACCAAAGCTGTGAAGATGAGCAGATGCAGAACAGTCCCAGCCCTCAGGGAGCAGTCTAGCTGAGGAAGCAGATATCAATTAAATAATCACATAGAGGGGATTAAAGATGGTGGTGTGAGAGGCGAGACAGAGAACTCCTCCCAAAATGACATATAATACGAAAATATAGTTAATATAACGAATCCTAAAAGAGCAACAGGAAAGAAGGCTGAGCCAGACTGCATAAACCTGGAGAACAGAGCAGACCTCACAAAACAGGGTAATATACCAAAGTCTTGATCCGGCGGGACTCAAGCCCTTCCCCCACCCCAGCTCACCAGTGGGAGGAAGAGAAATGGAGTGGGGAGAGGGTGGAAGCCTAGGACTCCTGAACACCCAGCCCTGGAGATCTGCTTTGGGAGTGCAAACCTACATTGTATGCTCTGGAGATTAGTGGGGTTGGAAAGCTAAGACAGGCAGAATACTTGGAGAGACTGAGATTCCAGCCATTTGCGGAGGACAGGGATCCACATCTGGCTGCTCTTAGACAGGAAAGGCATCTGAGAGGCTTCCTAGCAGTGAGAGGGCTACTGAAGGAGTAGGGATTGCACGGAGCTTGCTGCTCAGGAAAAGGGATAGGTGGACAAGGTTTTCTGGGCGCGCTCTGCCCAGAAGGTTGAGAACTTTCAGGAGCTTCAGGTGCTCCATCCTCCTGGCTAGCTACTCAGCTACAATGCCCCCCACTGTGCTATGCAGCCTGCTGCACCTTCCTCCTGGCCTGCTGGCACCAGCTTGCAAACCTGGTGTCAGGCCAGCCAGAGGGAGGCCCCGCCTATGGCAGCTACAAACGTGAAGCACAGAGGCTTACACCTGTGTGCTCAGCCCACTGGTTCTGGCAGTGGAGGCAGGCACTGCACCAGGGAAGCAGGAGACAGCTCTTTCCTCCCCCCCAGGCACCAGCGCCGCTCCCCTGCGACCCCTGACATCACTCCAGGGGCTGAGCAGCTCCAGAGACTAGAGCTTCTGGGCACTAGAGGGTGCCACATACAAATATGAAACGTCAAAGGAACCTGGTTCAAAGCAAAATCTCAAAAACACCAGGAAAAGGCCCAAGTGAAACTGAACTCACCAATCTTCCTGAAAGAGAGTTCAAAATAAAAATCATAAACATGTTCATGGAGGTACAGAAAAATATTCAAGAAATCAGGGACAAATTAAGGACAGAGATTCAATCATTAAGAAATTCCATATCTGAAATGAAACACACAATGGAGGCATTTAAAACCAGATTAGATGTAGTAGAAGAGACAGTAAATGGAATAGAAATTAGAGAAGAGGAATACAAAGAAGCTGAGGCACAGAGGGAAAAATGGATCTCTAGGAATGAAAGACTATTGAGAGAACTGTGTGACCAATCCAAACAGAACAATATTTGCATTACAGGGGTACCAGAAGAAGAGAGAGAAAAAGGGATAGAAAGTGTCTTTGAGGAGGTAGTTGCTGAAAACTTCCCCAATCTGTGGAAGGAGACAGTCTCTTAGGCCATGCAGGTGCACAGATCTCCCAACACAAGGGACCCAAGGAGGACAACACCAAGACATATAATTAAAATGGCAAAGATCAAGGATAAGGACAGACTATTAAAAGCAGCCAGAGAGAGAGAAATAAGATCACATACAAAGGAAAACCCATCAGGCTATTATCAGACTTCTCAACAGAAACCTTACAGGCCAGAAGGGAGTGGCATGATGTATTTAATGCAATGAAACAGAAGGGCCTCGAACCAAGAATACTTAAGATGGCAAGATTATCATTTAAATTTGAAGGAGAGATTAAATAATTTTCAGATAAACAAAAGCTGATAGAATTTACCTCCCACAAACCACCTCTACCGTGTAATTCTGGAGGGACTGCTATAGATGGAAGTGTTCCTAGGGTTAAATAGCTGTCACCAGGGAAAATAAAACCACAGTAAAGAAAGTAGAACAATTAATTACTAAGCAGATGCAAAATCAAATCAACTACCCCCAAAGTCAATCAAGGGATAGATAAAGAGTAAAGAATATGATACCTAATATATAAAGAATGTAGAAGGAAGAAAAAGGAGGAAAAAAAAAGAACTTTAAGTTGTGTTTGTAATAGCATACTAAGTGAGTTAAATTAGACTGTTAGATAGTAAGGGAATTACCCTTGAACCTTTGGTAACCACAAATCTAAAGACTGCAATGGCAATAAGTACATACCTATCGATAATCACCCTAAATGTAAATGGTCTGAATGTACCAATCAAAAGACACAGAGTCACTGAATGGATAAAAAAATGAGATCTGTATGTATGCTGCCTAGAAGAGACTCACTTCAAACCCAAAGATATTCACAGACTGAAAGTAAAGGGATGAAAAAAGATACTTCATGCAACTAATAGGGAGAAAAAAGTAGGAGTTGCAGTACTTGTAGCAGACAAAATAGACTTCAAAACAAAGAAAGTAACAAGAGACAAAGAAGGATATTACATAATGATAAAGGGGCCAATCCAACAAGAGAATACAACTATTATAAATATCTATATACCCAACACAGGCTCGCCTACATATGTGAAACAAATACTAACAGAATTAAAGGGGGAAATAGAATTCAATGCATTCATTTTAGGAGACTTCAACACACCACTCACTCCAAAGGAAAGATCGACCAGACAGAAAATAAGTAAGGAGACAGAGGCATTGAACAACACATTAAAACAGATGAACCTAACAGACATCTACAGAACTCTACACCCAAAAGCAGCAGGATACACATTCTTCTCAAGCGCACGTGGAACATTTTCAAGAATAGATCATATACTAGGCCACAAAAAGAGCCCCAGTAAATTAAAAAGTATTGAAATTGTACCAACCAGCCTCTCAGACCACAAAGGTATGAAACTAGAAATAAATTACAAAAAGAAACCTAAAAAGCCCACAAACACATGGAGGCTTAATAACATGCTCCTAAATAATCAATGGATTGATGACCAAATAAAAACAGAGATCAAGCAAAATATGGAGACAAATGACAACAATTTCAACACCGCAAAATTTGCGGGATGCAGCGAAGGCCATGCTAAGAGGGAAGTATATTGCAATACAGGCCTACCTCAGGAAAGAAGAACAATCCCATATGAAAAGTCTAAACTCACAATGAAACTAGAAAAAGAAGAAATGAGGCCCAGAGTCAGTAGAAGGAGGGACATGATAAAGATTAGAGCATAAATAAATAAAATCGAGAAGAATAAAACAATACAAAGAATCAATGAAAACAAGACCTGGTTCTCTGAGAAAATAAACAAAATAGATAAACCCCTAGCCAGACTTATCAAGAAAAACAGAGAGTCTACACACATAAACAGAATCAGAAATGAGAAAGGAAAAATCACTACAGACACCACAGAAATACAAAGAATTATTAGGGAATACTATGGAAAATTATATGCTAACAAACTGGATAACCTAGAAGAAATGGACAACTTTCTAGAAAAATACAACCTTTCAAGGCTGACCCAGGAAGAAACAGAAAATTTGAATAGACCAATTACCAGCAAGGAAATTGAACTGGTACTAAAAAAACTACCTAAGAACAAAACTCCTGGCCCAGATGGTTTCACTGATGAATTTTATCAAATATTTAGTGAAGACCTAATACATATCCTCCTTAAAGTTTTCCAAAAAGTAGAAGAGGAGGGAGTACTCCCAAACTCATGGTATGAGAGGCCAACATCACTCTAATACCAAAACCAGGCAAAGACACCACAAAAAAAGAAAATTATAGACCAATATCCCTAATGAACATAGATGCGAAAATGCTCAACAAAATATAAGCAAACTGAATTCAAAAAGATCATCCATTATGTTCAAGTAGGATTTATTCCAGGGATGCAAGGATGGTACAACATTCAAAACTCCATCAACATCATCCACCACATCAACAAAAAGGACAAAACCCAAATGATCATCTCCATAGATGATGAAAAAGCATTCGACAAAATTCAACATCCATTCTTGATAAAAACTCTCAATAAAATGAGTATAGAGGACAAGTACCTCCACAGAATAAAGGCCATATATGACAAACCCACAGCCAACATCATACTTAACAGCGAGAAGCTGAAAGTTTTTCCTTTAAGATTGGGAACAAGACAAGGATGCCCACTCTCCCCACTTTTATGCAACATAGTATTGGAGGTCCTAGCCATGGCAATCAGACAACACAAATAAATAAAAGGCATCCAGATTGGTAAGGAAGAAGTTAAACTGTCACTGTTTCCAGATGACATGATATTGTACATAAACAACCCTAAATAATCCAATCCAAAACTACTAGAACTGATAACTAAAGTCAGCAAAGTTGCAGGATACAAAATCAATACATAGAAAGCTGTTGCATTCCTATATACTAATGATGAACTAGCAGAAAGAGAAATCATGAAAACAATTTTATTCACAATTGCATCAAAAAGAATAAAATATCTAGGAATAGACCTAACCAAGGAAGTGAAAGACCTATTCTCTGAAAACTACAAGACACTCATGAGAGAAATTAAAGTTACCAACAAATGGAAACACATCCCGTGCTCATGGATAGAAAGAATTAATATTGTCAAAATGGCCACCCTGCCTAAAGCAACCCCCAGATTCAATGCAATCCCTATCAAAATATGAACAGCATTCTTCAACAAACTAGAGCAAATCGTTCTAAAATTCATATGGAAACACAAAAGACCCCGAACAGCCAAAGCAATCTTGAGAAGGATCAATAAAGTTGGGGGGTTTACACTCCCCAACTTCAAGCTCTACTACAAAGCCACAGTAATCAAGACAATCTGGTACTGGCACGAGAACAGACCCATAGACCAATGGAACACACTAGAGAGCCCTGATATAAACCCAAGCATATATGGTCAATTAATATATGATAAAGGAGCCATGGATATACAATGGGGAAATGACAGCCTCTTCAACAGCTGGTGTTGGCAGAACTGGACAGCTACATGCAACAGAATGGAACTGGATTATTGTCTAACCCCATACACAAAAGTAAACTCAAAATGGATCAAAGACCTGAATGTAAGTCATGAAACCATAAAACTCTTAGAAGAAAACATAGGCAAAAATCTCTTGAATATAAATATGAGCAACTTTTTCCTGAACGCATCTCCTCAGGCAAGGGAAACAAAATAAAAAATGAACAAATGGTACTACATCAAGCTAAAAAACGTCTGCACAACAAAGGACACCATCAGTAGAACAAAAAGGCACCCTATAGTATGGGAGAATATATTTGTAAATGACATCCGACAAGGGGTTAACATCCAAAATGTATAAAAAACTCACACGCCTCAACACCCAAAAAGCAAATAACCCTATTATAAAATGGTAAAAGGATATGAACACTTCTCCAAAGAAGAAATTCAGATGGCCAACAGGCACATGAAAAGATGCTCCACATCGCTAATTATGAGGGAAGTGCAAATTAAAACCACAATGAGATGTCACCTCACACCAGTTAGGATGACCAACATCGAGAAGACTAGGAACAACAAATGCTGGAGAGGTTGCAGAGAAAGGGGAATCCTCCTACACTGCTGGTGGGAATGTAAACTAGTTCAACCATTGTGGAAAGCAATATTGAGGTTTCTCAAAAAACTCAAAATAGAAATACCATTTGACCTGGGAATTCCACTCCTAGGAATTTACCCAAGGAAAACAACTTCTCAGATTCAAAAAGACATATGCACCCCTATATTTATTGCAGCACTATTTACAATAGCCAAGATATGGAAGCAACCTAAGGGTCCATCAGTAGATGTATGGATAAAGAGAACATGTGATACATATACACAATGGAATACTATTCAGCGGTAAGAAAGAAACAAATCCTACCATTTGCAGCAACATGGATGGAGCTACAGGGTATTATGCTCAGTGAAATAAGTCAGGCAGAGAAAGAAAAATACCAAATGATTTCCCTCATTTGTGGAGTATAAGAACAAAGAAAAAACTGAAGGAACAAAATAGCAGCAGACTCAGACTCCAAGAAGGGACTAGTAGTTTCCAAAGGGTAGGGGTGGGGAAGGCAGGTTGGGAGGGAGGAAGAAGGGGATTGTGGGGTATCATGATTGGTGCACATGGTATGTGTGGGGTCATGGGGAAGACCATGTAACTCAGAGAAGACAAATAGGGGCTCTGTGGCATCTTACTACTTTGATGATCAGTGACTGCAATGGGGTATGAGAGGGGGGACTCTATAATAAGGGTGAATGTAATAAACACATTGTTTTTCTTGTGAAACCTTTGTAAGAGTGTCTATCAATGCCTTAATAAAGAAATAAAAAGAAAAGACCAAAAAAAAAAAAACACTGAAGGAACAAAACAGCAGCAGAGTCACAGACCCAAGGGACTAGTGGTTACTAAAGGGAAGGGGGTGGAGAGGGTGGGTGGGGAGGAAAGAAGGGGATTAAGGGGCACTATAATTAGCACACACAATATAGGTAGGTTACAGGGAAGGCAGTGCAGCACGGAGAAAACAAGTAATGACTCTACAGCATCTTACTACAATCATGGTTAGTGACTGCAGTGGGGTGTTGGGGGTTATTTGATAATATGGGTGAATGATGAAACCACAATGTTGCTCATGTGAAACCTTCATAAGATTGCATATCAATGATGCCTTAATTAAAAAATATAAATAAATAAAATAAAATGAAAACCATTCCTGTTCAGAGGAAAAAATATATATAAAATGTGTGATCCTGGCTTGGATCCAAGATTAGGAAAAAATAGCTGTGAAGGACATTATTTGGGCCACTGATGAAATCTGAAAATGGACTGTGGATTGAATAATAGTACCCTGTCAATTTTCAATTTCTTGATTTTGATAACTATACTGTGGTTATGCAAGAGAATGTCTCTGCTCTTAAAAGATAGACATGAAATATTGACATATATGGGACACAAAATCTCCAATTTACTCTCAAGTTACACAGAAACACACATACGTACAGTTGGAAGGAAATGATGAAGCAATAGAGCAAAATATAAACATTGATAAATCTGGATAGATGTTAAAGGGAGCTCCTTGTACTATTTATGCAAGTTTTCTATAAACTGGAAATTATATGAAAATAAATGATAAAAATAGTTGGCTAGAAACCTTTTATTTCACCCCACAGCGCAAACATATTTCTAAAATATGAGTCTACCTTCTTGGCTTGGGAAACACCTCTAAGGAACATAACTGAACCTCTCTGAAATAATGCAGACATTCTTCATGATCCCAAATCTTCAACAGTCATTTACTCATCATTGAAGAGGAAAAAAAATTAATAAATTAAATTTTCCATATAATCAAAACTTTTTCCTTTAAGTTATTATTTCAGCAAGTATGTGGGAGCCTCCTATGCACCAGACATATCCTAGGTGTTTGGTGAACCAAAGGGACAGAGATCCCTGCCCTGGGGGAGCTTGTATTTTAGCAGAGGGAGATAAAACAAACAAGATATAATAATCAACATATGTTATGGGTCAAAAGGTGGTAAGTGCTGCAGAGAGTACAGCAGGGAAAGGGGAATCAGATGTGCAAGGGCAGAGGCAGTCAGACCAGGCTGCCAGTTTAAATAGGTAGTCAGGAGAGGTCTTATTGTAGAGAACAGACCTGATGGGAGTTAGCTTTGCTACCTGTGGAAAGAGCTATCCAGGCAGAAGGAAAAGCCAGTGCAAAGGCCCTGAGATAGAAGCTACCCAGTATCAACGAATAGCCAGGAAGCCACCGTGGCTGCAGTGGAGTGAGAAAGTCAGATTTCTGATCAAAATCTTCCACTGGCTTCCCATTGTTCTAAAACAATCCTTGCAGCAGCCTTGAAATTCCTGTAGACCTGATCCTTGTTACCTTTCTCATGTCACCTTCTAAGTTCATAAACATCTTTTTTAACTATACTGCAACAGAAGTGTCTTCTAAAAATGTGTTATCTTCTCAAACGCAAGCACCACATTTTTTTTGACTGGTTAATAATTATACTGTACTGTAATAGCACCAGTCACAGGCTATGCTGAGTACTGCACATAGATTAACATGTTAAGGACTGTCAAAGCATAATGCGTGAACATATTATATGAAAGAACAACAGAGAAAAGTGCATGACTGTGTGTCCAGACTTTCCCCTCACTGTTGGTTTCTCATTTATAGGGTTTTTCCCAACAGAATGTGCAGGCATCATCTGTTTCTGTGAATCACAAAACTTCAGATGATCTCCAAGCTCCCTCTTAGCTCTAGACTGACACCCCATTTTGCAGAAGAGAAAATTGCAGCTCAGAAAGAATAAATAACTTGCCTAATAAATGATACATACTGGAGAAAACTAGGAGTCTTAGTCACTAGAAGCCACCTTCTTCCAACCCCTGGCTTTCTCACTCAAGCAGTCCCTGTTTCCCAGAAGCTCCAGAGAGGACAAAAGCACAGAAGTTCCCTCATCTAAGAATAAAACATTTTACCCTATTATTCTTCAGGGGCAATTATAGAGTGTTTCAGGTTTTGTCACTGATTACTCGCTATCATTTTGCAACTCCAAATAACTTTAGGTTCCCATAGCAACACACTCTGCTCTGGAAACTGACATTGTTCCCTAATCCATGTGGGAAGGAACAAGAGTTTCTCCCAGAAATCTCACCGCAGGTGGGAGAAGCCATGTCATGGAGTGTGGAGGGTGGGGGAAGCTATTAAGGATTTTGTCCAGCCAAAGACAATGGACCTAACATAGTCACCAATGAATGATTAACCAATCCAGATCCAAGGACAGATGTCTGCCAAGAATCTTTGTATTGCAAGAAGCGTTATGATGCTTGGCAGGACTGAGGTAAGAAATCAAGACTCTGAACTCCATTAAGTAAAAGAAACTTCCACTAAGTGTCAATAAAAGTATATGGTATTTTAATAGAAAAATGTTGCAAGGCCAGATTTATGTTGGTTGATTGACTAAAAGGCCTACCACATAATGATTTGGGAGGCTGTGTAATGACATCTGCAACTTACTCTGAAGTGGATCACAGAAATAAGATGAAGCGATTGATGGAGGGATGGTCAGACATGTACTAAAGCAAGTATTGTAAAATAATTGTAGAATCCAGGTGGTTAGTATAGGGGTAGGACTGTAAATTCCTTCAACTTTTCTCTAAGTTTGATGTTTTCATAATGAAATGTTGGAATAAACATATGGTTGAAATTGTTGAAATGTATCTTGGTGTCAAAAGAAACCCAAAGGGACTTTTAAAAAAACAGAATATTAATGTCACTTGATGTTCAGAATTGCCTATTGTTATCCCAACAGAAGTTTATGTAAAGATAAAAGAAGCATCTCTAAAGGACAGGGTAAAATTAAATATTCTTTAGCCAGGGAGTCCAATATTCCAAAACAGAAGCTAAAGCTGACAGCTTCTGAATGTTTTCAACAACCTGTCATTCAATTCCTGGGGCTAGTGGAATATACAGATGGAAAACTTCTTTAAAAAATCCTTGAAATTTGAAGACAGAAAACTTTCTGTGAACTGCTGACAGTTTCATAAACACACCGTATACACCTGTGGAATACCGTCAGTCTAAGCAACATTACTTGTGGAGATAGTGCCATCTGGTGGACAGCAGGGAAAAATCTAACAATGTATTTACTACCAACTTTAGTTTCCTCCTCTTTAGGGAAGCATTGTCTACTAGTCCTTTATTTTTCCACTGTTTTCATTCAACAGACATGTAGAAGGAACCTCTGGAATCCAATACCGCAGGACTTGGATCCAGAATAACTTGTCATACTTCTACTTCAAATCCCTTGTGCTCCTTGTATTAATTTTGAACATGTTTTCACAAAGACTTGCTCATTAATTATAAAAAGGCCCATTAAATGGTTATCAGGTGACATAATGGAGGTGTTAGCTATGGTGGTAATCACTTTGCAGTATATTTGTGTGTATTCAATCAACACGTTGTACACCTTAAACGTATAAACATATGATGTTTGCCAATTTTATCTCAATAAAGCTTGTGTAGTGGGGAGAAAAAGAGGCCCAGAGACCAAACTCTTCCATTCATGCCTTCATTTATTTAACACGATTGTAGTCACCGTGATCACGTCATGGGAAATTCCACATTTAAATAATTCCTTTCTTGAGGGTGGTAAAATTCTCCATTCTCACAGTTTCTAGTTAAAACAGGAATGCTGGTGAGAGAAGTGTTGCCTCAAATGAAAAGGCCTGAGTTATGCAATCTGCTGTCCCTACTGCTGTTTATTAATTGTTTCATTTGGGGAAATCACTCCCTTGGGGTCTGTTTTATTTAGATGTTATCTGTGCACTCTGCCTCTTAAAAGTTGTTGGATCCTTTATCTTTTTTTAAAATTTTTTGCTATCATTAATATACACTTACATGAACATTATGGTTACTAGATTGCCCCCATTATCAAGTCCCCACCAAATACCCCATTACAGTCACTGTCCATCAGCATAGTAAGATGCTATAGAATCATTACTTGTCTTCTCTGTGCTATACTGCCTTCTCTGTACCACCCCCACATTATGTGTGCTAATCATAATGCCCCTATTTCCCCTTATCCGTCCCTTCCCACCCACCCTCCCCAGTCCCTTACCTTGGTAACTGTTAGTCCATATTCTTGGGTTCTGTGAGTCTGCTGCTGTTTTGTTTCTTCAGTTTTTCTTTGTTCTTATACTCCACAGATGAGTGAAATCATTTGATACTTGTCTTTCTCCACCTGGCTTATTTCACTAAGCATAATACCCTCTAGCTCCATCCATGTTGTTGCAAATGGTAGGATTTGTTTTCTTCTTATGGTGGAATAATATTCCATTGTGTATATGTAACACATCTTCTTTATCCATTCATCTACTGATGAACACTTAGGTTGCTTCCATTTCTTGGCTACTGCAAATAGTGCTGCCATAAACATAGGGGTGCATATGTCTTTGTCAAACTGGGCTGCTATGTTCTTAGGGTAAACTCCTAGGAGTGGAATTCCTGGGTCAAATGGTATTTCTATTTTTGGTTTTTTGAGGACCCTCCATACTGCTTTCCACAATGGTTGAACTAATTTACATTCACACCAGCAGTGTAGGAGGGTTCCCCTTTCTCCACATCCTCACCAACATTTGTTGTTGTTTGTCTTTTGGATGGTGGCCATCCTAACTGGTGTGAGGTGGTATCTCATTGTGGTTTTGATTTGCATTTCTCTGATGATTAGCGATGTGGAGCATCTTTTCATTTGCCTGTTGGCCATCTGAATTTCTTCTTTGGTGAAGTATCTGTTCAGCTCCTCTGCCCATTTTTTAATTGGATTATTTGCTTTTTCTTTGTTGAGTTGCATGAGCTTTTTGTATATTTTGGATGTCAACCCCTTAGTGGATATGTCATATATGAATATATTCTCCCACACTGTAGGATGCCTTTTTGTTCTACTGATGGTGTCCCTTGCTGTACAGAAGCTTTTTAATTTGATATAGTCCCACTTGTTCATTTGTGCTTTTGTTTCCCTTGCCCACGGAGATATGTTCATGAAGAAGTTGCTCGTGTTTATATTCAAGAGAGTTTTGCCTTTGTTTTCTTCTAAGAGTTTTATGGTTTCATAATTTACATTCAGGTCTTTGATCCATTTCAAGTTTACTTTTGTGTATGGGGTTAGACAGTGATCCGGTTTCAGTCTCTTACATGTAGCTGTCCAGTTTTGCCAACACGAGCTATTGAAGAGGCTGTCATTACCCCACTGTATATCCATGACACCTTTATTGTATATTAGTTGACCATATATTCTTGGGCTAATATCTGGACTCTCTATTCTGTTCCACTGGTCTGTGGCTCTGTTCTTGTGCCATACCAAATTGTCTTGATTACTGTGGCTTTGTAGTAGAGCTTGAAGTTGGGAAGCGAGATTGCCCCTGCTTTATTCTTCCTTCTCAGGATTGCTTTGGCTATTCAGGGTCTTTTGTGGTTCCCTACGAATTTTATAACTATTTGTTCCAGTTCATTGAAGAATGCTGTCGGTATTTTGATAGGGATTTCATTGAATCTGTGGTTTGCTTTAGGCAGGATGGGCATTTTAACAATATTAATTCTTCCTACCCAAGAGCATGGGATGAATTTCCATTTATTAGTATCCTCTTTAATTTCTCTTAGGAGTGTCTTGTAGTTTTCAGGGTATAGGTCTTTCTCTTCCTTGGTTAGGTTTATTCCTAGGTATTTAATTCTTTTTGATGCAATTGTGAATGGAAATGTTTTCCTGATTTCTCTTTCTGCTAGTTCATCATTAGTGCATAGGAATGCAACAGATTTCTATGTATTAATTTTGTATCCTGCAACTTTGCGGAATTCAGATATTAGTTCCAGTAGTTTTGGATTGGATTATTTAGGGTTTTTTATGAACAATATCATGTCATCTGCAACAGTGACAGTTTGACTTCTTCCTTACCAATCTGGATGCCTTTTATTTCTTCATGTTGTCTGATTGCCATGGCTAGGACCTCCAATACTATGTTGAATAAAAGGGGGAAGAGTGTGCATCCTTGTCTTGTTCCCGATCTTACAGGAAAAGCTTTCAGCTTCTCACTGTTAAGTATGATGTTGGCTGTGGGTTTGTCATATATGGCCTTTATTCTGTGGAGGTACTTGTCCTCTATACTCATTTTATTGAGAGTTTTTATCATGAATGGATGTTGAATTTTGTCGAATGCTTTTTCATCATCTATGGAAATTATCATGTGTTTTTTGTCCTTCTTTTTGTTGATGTGGTGGATGATGTTGATGGGTTTTTGAATGTTGTACCATCCTTGCATCCCTGGGATGAATCCCATTTGATCACGGTGTATGATTCTCTTGATATATTTTTTAATTCATTTTGCTAATATTTTGTTGAGTATTTTTGCATCTATGTTCATCAAGGATATTGGTCTGTAGTTTTCTCTTTTTGTGGTGTCTTTGCCTGGTTTTGGTATTAGAGTGAAGCTGGCTTCATAGAATGAGTTTGGAAGTACTCCCTCCTCTTCTAGTTTTTGGAAAACTTTAATGAGAATGGATACTATGTCTTCTTTAAATGTCTGATAAAATTCAGCGGTGAATCCATCTGGACTGCATTTTGTTCTTAGGTAGTTTTCTGATTACAGATTCAATTTCATTGCTGGTAATTGGTCTGTTTAGATTTTCTGTTTCTTCCTGGGTCAGTCTTGGAAGGTTATATTTTTCTAGAAAGTTGTCCATTTCTTCTATGTTATCCAGTTTGTTAGCATATAGATTTTCATAGTATTGTAATAATTCTTTGTATTTCAGTGGTATACATTGTGATTTTTCCTCTCATTTTTGATTCTGTTTATGTGTGCAGATTCTTTTTCTCTTAATAAGTCTGGCTAGGGGTTTACCTATTTAGTTTATTTTCTCAAAGAACCAGCTCTTGGTGTCATTAATTTTTTCTCTTGCTTTATTCTTCTCAATTTTATTTATTTCTTCTCTGATCTTTATTATGTCCCTCTATTTGCTGACTTTGCACTTCATCTGTTCTTCTTTTTCCAGTTTCAATAATTGTGAGTTTAGTCTATTCATTTGGGATTGTTCTTACTTCTTTAAATAGGCCTGGATTGCTATATACTTCCCTTTTAGAACTGCCTTCGCTGCGTCCCACAGAAGTTAGGGCATTGTGCCATTGTTTTCATTTGTCTACATATATTGTTTGATCTGTTTTAATTTGGTCATTGATCCATTGATTATTTAGGAGCATGTTGTTAAGCCACCATGTGTTTGTGAGCCTTTGTTTTCTTTGTACAATTTATTTCTAGTTTTATACCTTTGTGGTCTGAGAGGTTGGTTGGTAGAATTTCAATCTGTTTTAAATTACTGAGGCTCTTTTTGTGGCCTAGTATGTGGTCTATTCTGGAAAATATTCCATGTGCACTTGAAAAGAATGTGTATCCTGCTGCTTTTGGGTGTAGAGTTCTGTAGATGTCTGTTAGGTTCATCTGTTTTAATGTGTTGTTCAATGCCTCTGTCTCCTTACTTATTTTCTGTCTGGTCGATCTTTCCTTTGGAGTGAGTGGTGTGTTGAAGTCTCCTAAAATGAATGCATTGAATTCTATTTCCTCCTTTAATTCTGTTAGTATTTGTTTCATATATGAAAGTGATCCTGTGTTGGGTGCATATATATTTATAATAGTTATATCCTCTTGTTGGAATGACCCCTTTATCGTTATGTAATGTCCTTCTTTGTCTCTTGTGACTTTCTTTGTTTTGAAGTCTATTTTGTGCGCTACAAGTACTGCAACTCCTACTTTTTTCTCCCTATTAATTGCATGAAGTATCTTTTTCCACCACTTTATTTTCAGTCTGTGTATGTCTTTGGGTTTAAAATGAGTCTCTTGTAGGCAGCATATAGATGGGTCTTGTTTTTTATCCATTCAGTGATTCTACGTCTTTTGATTGGTGCATTCAGACCATTACATTTAGGGTGATTATCGATAGGTATGTACTTATTGCCATTGCAGGCTTTATATTCATGGTTACCAAAGATTCAAGGGTAACTTCCTATCTAAGAGTCTAATTTAACTCACTTATTATGCTATTACAAACACAATCTAAAGGTTTTTTTTCCCTTCCTTTTCTTCCTCCTCCATTCTTTATATATTAGGTATCATATTCGGTACTTTTTATCTATCCCTTTTTATTACCTCTGGTGACAGCTATTAAACCTTAGGAACACTTCCATCTATAGCAGTCCCTCCAAAATACACTGTAGAGATGGTTTGAGGGAGCTAAGTTCTCTCAGCTTTTGCTTATCTGGAAATTGTTTAATCTCTCCTTCAAATTTAAATGATAATCTTGCTGGATAAAGTATTCTTGGTTTGAGGCCCTTCTGTTTCATTGCATTAAATACATCATGCCACTTCCTTCCAGCCTGTAAGGTTTCTGTTGAGAAGTCTGATGATAGCCTGATGGGCTTTCCTTTGTATGTGATCTTATTTCTCTCTCTGGCTGCTTTTAATAGTCTGTCCTCATCCTTGATCTTTGCCATTTTAATTATATGTCTTGGTGTTGTCCTCCTTGGGTCCCTTGTGTTGGGAGATCTGTGCACCTCCATGGCCTCAGAGACTGTCTCCTTTACACAGATTGGGGAAGTTTTCAGCAATTACCTCCTCAAAGACACTTTGTATCCCTTTTTCTCTCTCTTCTTCTTCTGGTACCTCTATAATATGAGTATTGTTCTGTTTGGACTGGTCACAGTTCTCTTTGTATTCTTTCATTCTTAAGAGATCCTTTTTTATCTCTGTGCTTCAGCCTCTTTGTATTCCTCTTCCCTAATTTATATTTCACTTATGGTCTCCTCCACTATATCTAATCTTTTAATACTCTCCATTGTGTTCTTCAAAGATTGGATCACCATCCTAAATTTGTTCCTGAGTTCTTGAGTATTTTTCTGTACCTCCATGAGAATGTTAATTTTTATTTTGAACTCCCTTTCAGGAAGATTTATGAGAATTTCATTTGAATCTTTCTCAGGTTTATTCATCATTTTGCTTTGAACCAGGTTCCTTTGACGTTTTATAATTTGTCTGTGGTGCCCTCTAGTGCCCAGAAGCTCTACTCTCTGGAGCTGCTCAATCCCTGGAGCAATGTCAGGAGTTGCAGGGGAGCAGTGTTGATGTATGTGAGGAGCAAAGAGCTGTCTCCCGCTTCCCAGCTGCTATGCCTGTTTCCACTGCCAAAATCAGTGGGCTGAACACACAGATGTAAGCCTCTGTGCTACGTGTTTGTAGCTGCCATAGGTGGTGCTTCCCTCTGGCTGGCCTGACACTAGAAGCAGGGGTTG
Organism: Manis pentadactyla; assembly: GCF_030020395.1. Classification (NCBI taxonomy): domain Eukaryota; kingdom Metazoa; phylum Chordata; class Mammalia; order Pholidota; family Manidae; genus Manis; species Manis pentadactyla. The sequence goes on from NC_080022.1 coordinate 17,131,354, forward strand.
GTTTGCGAGCCTGAGCCAGGTGCAGGCTAGCCAGGTGGAAGACACAACAGGCTGCGTATCACAGTTGGGGGGTCCTTGGAGCTGCACAGCCAGCCAGGGAGATAGAGCATCTGTAGTTCATTTAAGCTCCCAACCTGCTGGGCAGAGTGCACGCGGACAATTTTGTCTACCTGTCCTTTCTCCTGAGCAGTAAGCTCTGTGCAATCCTTGCCCCTTTAGCAGCCCTCTCGCTTTTAGGAAGTCTCTCAGACTGGCCACCCAGATCAGCCATATATGAATCCCTGTTTTCCAGAAGCAGCTGGAATCTCTGTGTCTCCAGGTATTCCACCTGTCTTAGCTTTCCAGCCTCCTAAATCACCAGAGCACTGTGCAATGTAGGTTCATGCTCCCCGAGCAGATCTCCAGGGCTAGGTGTTCAGCAGTCCCAGGCCTCCACTCCCTCCCTGCTGTGTTTCTCTTCCTCCCACCAGTGAGCTGGGGTGGGGAAGAGCTTGGCCCCGCTGGGTCACAGCTCTGGTGCGTTACTGTTCCGTGAGGTCTGCTCTTTTCTCCAGGTGTATGCAGTCTTGTGCAGCCTTCTTTCCCAATGCTCTTTCAGGATTAGTTGTTATTAATTATATTTTCATATCATATGCGGTTTTAGGAGAAGGTCTGTCTAACCAATCATGTTGCCATCTGCAATTGATCCTTTATCTTCTTATGTCTTCTAGTAAACATCCATCTCTGGGATTAACAGCTCAGACCTAGATGGACTCTCCTCCCCTCTTTGGGTAGAGGACTCTGCTTCAACTCCCTTCAGGGTATAACAGCAGCGAGAACACCAGGAAGTTAAGGCAGAATCAAATGAAACATGCCTTAAAAGCGGATTAAACACGGGGAAGAAGTATAGCACAGAGAAGCTCACTATGCTGATGGACAGTGACTGTAATGGGGTATATATACGGTGGGGACTTGATAATAGGAAGAATGTAGTAACCACAATGTTACTCACGTGAAACCTGAGCATAGGATTGTATATCAATGATACCTTAATAAATAAATAAATAAAAAGCTGATTATAGACAACTTCCCTGGGCTTTTAGTATCTTTATAAATAATGTGAAAATAAAAGCATCTATCTTACAGGGATGTTATAAGGATTAAATTAGATGATCTATTCAATGTTTAGCACAATGTCTAGGTGGAAAGACGCTGCTATTGTTTTATTACTACCAGTACCATTAGGCAGTATCATAGGTTGCCTACAGAATTCTTACGATACTGCAAGGATGCTAATTATTTTGCTCAAGATGACAAAGTTAGTAAGTTTAGATAGATCTGGCTCCCAAACCCTCTTAAAAAGAACTTTTCAGTTGTGAGACATAACACCCACACATATAAATGCATTAAAGAGATTAATAATTATAAAGCAAACACCCATGCAATCACCACACAGACCAGGTAGAATTCTCCCAAGTCTTCTGTCTCCTCCACAATATTCTTATATATGTACCCTGATGCATATGCACATGAATTTCTCATGTATAACTTTAAGAAGCAAGAATACTGTATCATAGGGTATATGTTTATGCATCTTCAAATTCACTAGGTACACACACTTATAAAATGGTTGTTCCAATACACTCTTGCCACCAGCAGTGAAGTGCCCATTGCTCCATCTCCTCACCAACACTTGCCATTATCAGACTTTATCTTCACTAACCATCAGAGTAGCATTTCCTTGATTTTGATACACAATTCCCTGGTTACAAAAGAGCCTGAACACTTCGTTTAGTCATTGCTGGAATACCTTCCTTTATTCTGTGCTGATTAAGTCTTTTGCCCAGTTTTCCACCGAGTTATCACATGATTCACGAGGGGTTCTATGGCTCATAGACCAGAGGACAGGCACTAAAGCTTATTTGCTTGTAACACAGTGCTACAAAGAGCTAGCTACAGAGTAGGGCTTAATAAACACACAATGACTGATTAGTTCAGGTCCATAATCCTTACTGGCAATCCTCAAACCTAAAGTATGAAAACCACAAGAATTTTTCTAAATTTGGGATAAAACTCATTTGGAGGCAAAACCTGAACTGACACAAGGCTACTTGTAGTTTTTGTCATGTTTCCTGAAGAAATATTAATGTTTGACTGTAGATGCTGCCCTGACCCTGTGGGGTGGGTAAGCATTTACTCAATTTTTGCAGTGTTTCTAGCACTATGAGTTTTATATACATATAGACACGTTGCGAAGATTAGTTAATAGCCTTTCACCATTTACATAGGAGACACCAGAGGCTCAGGCAAGTTAATTTGCCTAGTCACACAGTAGTGGTGAGATTCATGTCTCTTGAAATTAGCATCTTGCAAAACCCATACATGGCCATTAAAGCATACCTGATGCTACAGAGTAATTTAAAGGTATCATGGAAACGTACTTAAATTACTGATCCATACTGAGTGCTTGCAGTATATTCATTGAGAAATGTGCCAAGATGGATTAGTCACAGTAACAAGGAGCTACAAGGAATCCCAGAGCACATGGTGTGCTGTTTCGAGATGAGAACACTGAGGTCGGTCCTGAGGCTAGAGGGAGTGCCTGCGGGCTCACAGTGAGTCAAGTCTGAACGTGAAGACATTCGTCTTATTCTGCTGAACTGTTAATAGGGTTTCCTGACACAAGATAACCATCAATACTGCATTCCTCTTCCTATGGACTTTCAAGACAGTGACTGTTATTCCTGAAAAATTCAACGTTTAAAGCAAATGTTTCAAATAAACTCTCAATCTCCCCTTCTCATCTTACAGATTGATGTATTCTTACCTCCAGTCTCCAAGGATGAGATGTCTTTTTGTCCAAGTCCACTGCTTCGCCAGGGCCTTCCATTCCACTCACTCCCATCTTCTTTAGGGGCTTGATTTAGCTTCCTCTCTGCCCCCTTTTTCAGCTAGCTTAGTAAGTCTACACGACTCCACTTCCACACCTCCCACTTATTTCTCATTGCACATTTACCTTTCCCCCCACTGTTCCTCTGACATCATATTGCCAATTTCTGTGGGCATACGTCACCTGTCTCTCTGCTCTACTTGGTACTGTTGGCCATTTCCCTCCTTGAAACTCCTCTCCCTTGGGGTCATTGTTACTCCTATTTCCCAGCTCTCCCGCATGTTTGTCTATAGCTTGACTCTCACTTGAGCTTCAGACTGCATGTAGATTTCCATATTCAAGTTACTGGCATCTCCAGACACACCAAACTAAATTTCTTGGTCACTCCTCTTGAGCCCAGGCCTGCTCCTGCATTATTTCTCTCAGCAAATAACTACCACCTACCCTGTAATCTAATGAGAAACCTAGTGGTCACACCTGACTCTTCTTGCCCCTACCTTCAAATTGATCTTCAATTCCCGCCTTTACCTTAACAAATAGGCCCTAAAGAGGAGGAAGAGAATTCTCTCTTCTCATCAGTTTAGTTGAGCAAGTATTTATAGAGCACCTTATGTACATCTAACAGGAAACTCACTTTGGTGTAGATATTAAGAAGCCTGTGAATCTTGGGGAAACTTTTGCTAACTCAATTATTCAAAAATGCTATACACATATTAAACACACTTAGGTCAAAGTGTCTTTGGAGAAGTCATTGTTGAGTATTAAAGTGTACTAAGGAATCATTAGTAGACATTTCTCGGTTTGCAAGTCAAGGGCCAGGTTTATAACCTGAAAATCATGCCAAGTTGTGGCAGCCAGCTTCCAAGATGGCTTCAGTGATTCTCACTTCCTGGTTTTCTTGCTCTTATGTAGTCTCCTCCCATATTGAATGGGGTGAACCTGTGTAATTAATGGGATATTGTGGAAATGAAGGCTTGCTACATTATTCACTCTGGGCTGGGGTGGGGGAGCTAGCTGCATGTCATAAGACCAGTCAGTCCAATGAAGGGGTCCACTAGGAACTGAGATTTACCACCACCAAGCCCCTAATGCTAGGCAAGTGAGCCACGAAGCAAACCCTCCAGCCCCCATCAAGACTTCAGATGAGTAGAACATCCTGAGACCCTGAGTCAGAAACTCAGCTAAGCCACTCTTTTGACCTAGTGTTAACTATTAAATAATAGATGTTTTAAACTGCTAATTTGGCACTCATCTAAGAAATGTGGAAAACCTTACAGCACAGGCGTTCATATTACTGAGGAAATGATTGTGAGATACTCTGAATGACTATGGAAAAGTCTTGAACATTCTCTCAGCTTTTAAGGGGCATGAAATTTCATTCTGGAGAGAAAATCCTATTGATGTAGTCTTCCATTTTTCCACATTCATTATGAACTTGCGAGAACTCACACTACAAAGACACTTGTGGTATAAAGAATGAGGGAAAGCCTTTGATGCCTCTTACATTAGAAAATGTATGAAAATCTTCCCTGAATGCAAAACCTATGAGTGCATTTCAGAAAACTTTTCAGTGATTCCTGTCTCCACTGACATGTTGAGAACTCATACTGGAGGAGAAACCTAGGAGTGTAACCAGTGTACCTCAGCTTCAGCTCTGCACTGAGTGACCACAAAATAATTTAACTGGGAAAAGAAAGTACAAATGTTAGATGAGTATCTCATCCTTAAGTCAGGCTACTAGCTCATTAATTTTTAGTCTTCTTGTTTTAGTGTAAACATTGATGCCTTTATCTATTCCCTAAAATAAACCTTAAATCACATCCCAAACTGTTTTTCGGGGTGTGTGTAATTTGTTATGTAGCAATAAACATGCAAAATTACCAAGACATGAGACATGTGAAGATCTGCTCAGTAATAGCACACAGAAATTTTGTCCTGTGATTCTATCTACTGGAATGGGAAAAGCAAAGGAAGATTCTTGGTCATTAACAACCAAAGGAGGCTGAAAATATCTGCCAAAAGAAGTTATTTTGAAAAGTACCCATAAATCAATCTTTGTAGAACAGCTGACAATCTCCAATTATGGGGTGTAGAAGTCAGACCCTAGAGTATGCTAGGTAATTCATTTTTTTTTAACTGAGGGCGAGACCAAGTACCTTGCACCTCACCTCCACAAAGGCGTCAATTTATGATCACAGGTGAGACTCAAAGGTACTAAGGGAAGAAAAGAACCCAAAATTCAGGCTCCTGTTGTCTTTCACTCCTTGCTACAAGCCACATGCTTAGGTTTTTAGACCATTTTTTTACATTAAGTAGAAGGCAGTAAATAACATCCCAATTTATCTTTACATCCTTACTTCCTTTCCTTTCACTTTAGGCAGCACTTTGTCAAGCTAAACAGAACCAATCCAGATAATTATGTCTTCCTGAAAGTACTTCTGCACCTCCTAACATACTATTGCCATACAGATAGTTATCATATTACACCTAAAATCTCTCCTACTTGTTATGAAAGCTAAGGTCTTGTTTTTGCATATCCAAGGCTTTAGCCCATGGATACTTGGGCACATGGTAACTGCTCAGTAAAAGACAGTTGGCATTCATAACCATTTATGGCCTATTTTATTTCCATCTGCTCCGTCATCTTAAAATAGTCATAATCTCTATTTCTAACATCCTGGCTTACTTCAAGTGTCATCTCTAAGAAGGCTTTTATAATTCTAACACTTACTACCTCCATCACCCCACCTCATACAAAATGGAATTTTTACCTCATCTGAACCTCCACAAATCTTGTTATATTTTTCTCATTTTCTAGCATTGTACTTGTTTTGCCCACCTTGTCTTCTCTATTAAATGTGAACCAAGGCCCAGAACATGGATCTCCCATAGTAAGTCAAATCTTGGTTGAATGAATAAAAATTGTTTAATAAGAGTCCCAGTCTCTTTAGAATTTTCCTTAAGTCTGCCCTTGTTGAATCTTAATGTCCACTACAATGTACTGAATCATTTATGTGGATGCTTCCACTATTACACCCTTCAACCTGAAGGCATCTACTGGAAAGGATCAAACTGTTTGTTGAACTCAAGAGGATGTGTGAAGGAAATAAATACTTCCTCTCATTCCACTCACTGTTCATTCATGTTTTTCCACAAATGCTACCATCAGCATACCGCCACCCAGAAATTTTGTATGGATCTTTCTTAAAGCTCTGCCAATTTTATGGGCACTCTCAACTTAGAGCTGCCTTTAAAAATGAGTATTCTCTTCCCCTTTAGGTATCGGCTGTATCAATTTACACAAAGAGGTCAAAAGCTAGATGAATGAGCAAGCCCTTGGTGCAGTAAGGCTTAACATCAGAAGAAATGGAGCACCAAGACCTTGTGAAAGCCAAAACACCACCTTTTTTCTGCTGGCCAGACCCTGCCAGTTGAACTAAGTTAAAGATCATGTTCACTTTATAGGTGCTCAAAAGCAATCTAGAGCCTGCTATTCAGTATCACCTGGGAGCTTACCAAAAATGCAGACTCTTCAATGGTACAGCTACTTTAGAGAGTAGATTAGCAGGTTCTCAAAGTGTTAAAGTTAATGTATGACTGAGATCTGCTGTATAACAGTGTGCTGATAGTTAACAGTACTTATACTGTGCCTTAAAAATTAACAGGGTAGACCTCATGAGCTAAGTGTTCTTACCACAATTAAAGAAGAAAAAGTTACTGTATGAGCCAACAATTCCACTCTTAGGTATATTCCTTACAGAAATGAAAACACATGTTCACACAAAATCTTGTACACAAACGTTCATGTTAATGTTCAACATTACTCAAGATAGCAAAAGGTAGAAACCCAAATGTCCATCAACTGATGAAAAGATAAAACAAATGTGTTATGTCTAGGAAATGGAATATTATTCAGCCATAAAAATGAAGTACCTGATACATGTTACATGGACACACCCTAAAAACATCATATTGAAAGCCAGTTACATAAGTCCACATAATGACTCCATTTACATAAAATGTCCAAAATAGGTAAATCTGTAGATTAATGGTTGTCAGAGACTTGGCGGGTGAGGAGGGGAATGGAGATGACTGCTAATGGGTACAGGACTGCTTTTTTGGCATTTTGAAAATGTGGACAGTGGTGATAGTTGCACAACTCTACATGTTAAAAAAAAACATCAAATTGTACACTTTTGAGGAGTGATTTTATGAATTGTACTTCAATAAAACTTAAAGAGAAAAGAAATGCAGATTCTCCAGTTGACACCAAACCTACTTAATCAAAATCTGCATTTTAGTAAGATCCCCAGGTGAATCACAAAGTTTGAGAAGCACTGATCTAGAAAAGATTACCAAGACTGGTTCTCCAGTTAATTTCCTTATTCATGGAATAGTTAACTTCATTTCACTAAGGTAATTTTGTCACAATTGCTTGAGATACACAATCAACCACTGGTCACATTTATTTTATAACATCTGATTTTTCCTTTAAAAATTTGCAAGGTTTTAGTACTGCATGGCACCTGCACTGAACTAATAGCAAAGCCTTGGAATATACATTTTTTTAACCCTCAATAGCACTAGGTATATAATATATAATGTTCTTACTTTAATTAAACCACCAGTCTTGAAATGGGTGGTAATAACATATATAAGGTGACCAAAGGAGATAACACAGCCAAATGGGAAATGAGACCAAAAAACCACTCACTTCAGAAAACAGTTTATTAAAGGTCAAATCAGATTTACAGGAGTATAAAACAACTGTGAACAGAGATGCAAAAAGTTTCAAATAAACTATGCATTTAACAGGAAGTAAATTACCTACCTGGGTTTCTCAGAGGTTTCCCTGTACTTCTGCACAGAACCATTTTTTTTTTTTTAAGAATCCTAGGTAAAGTGTCAGCAGTCACAATTTCTCATGAGTTAGCAGCTAAAGAAAATGTTCATATTCCAAAAAGAAAGAGGTAGACCCAATGGAAAATACAGAATATAAAACATAGTCATGATAAGCTCTGTTTCTGTGTTCTAGTTCTTTAAATTTTGTACGTGCGCATGCATTCTGTGGAGGGTTGTTCAGGGGGAAGAGGTGGGAGGGAAGCCATTATGCAAAATGACAGGAGTTGAAGGGAATTTCTGGTTATATTCAGGGTTTGACTATTATTTCATCTCTAGTCTGTTATTGGAACTTTTTAAAAACCAGGCACATTTCACTAAGGATTTGGACTGTCTAATGGGTACTCATATATCTATCATACCCAAATTAAGTGCAGGCTCTGCAATCAGCCTGTCTGGGTTCAAATAGTGGTCTTAGATCACTGTTATGCAAACTTGGGCAAGTCAATTATATTCTCTGGCTAAATACCTTAGAAAATGGGCTTTAATAATAGTAATTACCCCGCAGGATAGTTATGAGGATTTAAAAAACATGTGTTATGTATAGAGCTTACAGTACCTGGCACACAGGAAGTGTTTTGTGAATGTCTCACACACATACAAGCACACACATATGCAGGATCTTTCAAACAATTTGTCATATTCAGATTAACATGCTAGTTAGAAGGGACTGTTGATGGGGAATTGGTATTAGCCTCATTTTGTTAATTTGGATTCCCTGTACTAGAATTCTATATGCATTTTATAAAAAAAAAAAAACAAAACTCCTTGAGGACTTGAACTGTGTGCTGGTTCATCTCTGATTTCCAGGGCTGATACAATGCCTATTACAAAGGTGTGTAATAAATGTGGAACAATTTAATCCTAGTAACTAAAAATTTTATCTACAAAACCAATTAGGTGGATGTTAATAGAGACCTATAAAAACCCCAAGTTTTACTCTTATCTGATCATACATAATAAAAATCTAGTTCTGGTAGGAACTCTGCACTATTTAAAAAGTTTTGCTGTACACAGTGAGGGATAAAATTGAAATTCAACTGAAATAAGTAATTTTTACAGAAAGGATTTGAGAAAATAATTAGCACTCTGTGTATTTCAATGTAAGTTCTAGATTAAATGCTAAGAAAAGCTCCATGTTTCTTGGAACTCCACCTCCACACCAAATGGGGGGAAAGACTTTTTGAAGCTCACAGTAAAGCAGCTGTCCATCTTTATTAATACAGAACTGGTCTTAAAGTACTTAATAGAGCCTTTCTCAAAACAGACATCTTACTTACCTTTTCAGTATATTTCCTAAAAACATTAAAGACAGATGTAAGGCTTAGTTGGTAATTTCCATGAACCAGTTCTTTTCCTCTGACTGCAGTGGAGTCGACGTGACAAAGCAGGTCTGGGAATGCTAGAAATGAATTCCTACTTCCCTTTGCATTCTTCAGATTCATTTTCCCCCAAATTTCTGCACTGGATGGTTTCCATTTCAGCATCAGTCACGAAATCTTGAAGGTCAGACACAGTAAACAAGGAAGGACATAAAATTAAGTGATTTGGGCGTAGTTTTGAGTCTCACAACTTTAACAGGGACGAGTCATACCTCAAAGGATATGGAAATGAATTACATGTTCTGTTCCTTAGTGAGATTCAGCTTTTAGTAAACTTAAAGGTTTGTTATAGCCTAAAGGTTTTTTATTCCTTAATAAATGTTGAGTGAAGATGTAATTCCCGTGAAGACCAACCATAGTTGACCAATTAAGTAAGTATGCATTCTTGATTTATTCTGGAGTGTTAAAGTGTAAAGTAAAAACAATTCAAAGGGAATAAAAAATAAGTGAATTGTTCTCAATTTCTAATTTGTTGGTCAAATTTTAAATGGATATTTTATTTATATACCATTTATATCAGAAGAGAAGTGGACTCTGATTATCATCAATACAAGTTTAAATTTAGTTTAAATTTAAATTTAAGCTTATTCCATTCAATTCTTTCTTATAGGAAATTAGCACTGAAATTAACTTAGGAGGAAAATATTGAATAATTCATGTGAAATTTACAATCAGGAAATGGCTCCATGCTTTGCAAAATCATAGAGATCCAAAACTTTCTACACTTCATGTAGTTTAGCTAACAAAATTACTTTTTGCTCCCTATAATCATTAAGCAGGTTTGCTGTACTCACACAGTGATACTTCAACACCCTTGGACACCCTAAAGTCAAAGAACAGGTTCACTACTTTGGGGATGGAAAAGAGAGTAGCTGGGTTAGGGGACCTCTGAGGCTAACCAAACTTGTTTAGGGGAATAGAAGAGACAGCCACCGATATGCCTTAAGAGGGAGTGTTCTGACCATAGATCAGGCGGTTATCCTTGCTGAATGGTCCTGGATTCCAAATGACACATTCTTTCTCAAAGTACTCACTCCATCACTGGCTCAAGCAGTCCACACTGGAGACCATTTAAAAATGCGCACTTTGCAATAATCGTTATCTACCTTAGCAGCTAGAAAGGCAAAACAAATGTTAGCATATAAAACTACCTTCAGGGACTAAATAAGGCAAGAGTACTAATTAATGAATGGTAAAACAAAATGACTACAAGCAATTTTTTTTTTAAGTATAATGAACACATCTGGTTTGAGGAAGTTGAATTTATTTTTAAGTAATCTCAAAATGCCTGTTTTCAAAGTACTCTTTCCTTTCCATAACTTGTTTTTGGATTGACATTCCAGAAGGGTAAGGAATATAAAACATCATGGTTAGATGTTCACTGAACAGGAAGGAGATGCAGTGAATTTGCTTATACTGTGTAATTAAATAATAAACATTGGAATCTTACACCTTTCATCCCAGAAAATCCATGGATGAAAATCAGACATAGCAACAATTGCTCCTGATGCCAGATTCTAGTAGCAAAAGGCAAGAGGGATTCATGTTACCTACTCTTCATTTTTATAAAGAAAAACAAAGCAAAATTCAGTTTAAGAAAAAAAAGAATCACCATTTAGGATGACATGAGAAAAAAAAACAGAGTTTGAGAACAAGCTGTATGAATGCTGGTCTCAATGCTTCTTAGTGTACAGTTAAAAAACATTCGAAGGGAAGACAAACTGTCCATGTAAGTTAATTTTCAAAGCAAGACACACAGTTCTCAAAGCTAATAAATGGGGCAGCACAACTGTGTTAAACTGGTATCTGGAAATAAGGCAAAAATAAAATACCGTTTGTTGTAGGTTTGAGGTGCATCCTGGTTTAGACTTGCTAAGAGAAGAGTTGGCAACAATAGACTTCTGCTCAAGGTTTGTATTATTTTAGCAGCCAAGAATAATTCCTAAGTTTCAAGATTTGTATTTTGAACCTGTTCATTCTTCAGGTTTTCATCATGAATTTTCATGATAAATCTTACCTTCAAGGAGAGTTTCTAACCCTTATACTATGAAACTTCTACTGTTGGTTATTTCCAAATCCAATATAATCTAATAATCTTAATCACAGCTTCAATGCTATCTCAATTGTCCCTATGAACTCAAAAGGGAAGGTGGAGGAGGTGAGACACTCTGTGAAATGCAGTCATACCTGTTCCATTACATCAGTTGAAGAGACTAAACCTCATGATCTGGAGAATTATTTTTTGTTTTTCTTCATGCCTGGTTTATAAGGTGAGATCACTGGACATGAGAAAAATGGAGATCCTAGCACTAAATTTTTACAGGTATTTTCATCATCCATTTGAAGTAAATTCCAAGGATTATCAGCTATCTCATATATACAGTTACATAAAATCTCACTTCAAAGTTAAATTGCTTTGGGCTATTCCTATTTGTGTTCTCCAGTGGTGTAAACAATCAAGAACACAGTAATAACCATATTACTCTGCCTTGCAACAAACCCAGCTACATTCTTGTTTGCATGGTTAAAATATTTATTGCAAGCATATAAAATGAGTAACATTACTGTTTTATTTAAACCCAATATTCAGTGTTCCTGAGGTGGGCTCAATAACCTTTCAAAAAAATTAACTTGGCCTGTCCATGTTTTGAGCCCAGTTGCTGGCTATGTACCAACACTTCTTCTACTCAGTTCTCTTCACTTGGGTCTCAGTTCAGGAACAAAGCCAAAGAGCAAAACAACCTGTACACGGCTTAGATAATAGCAGTGAGGCAAAACGGCCAACTTTAAAGAGCCAGTTTCTCCCAATTTAGGGATGCTGTGGATATAATTGTAAACAAAGGGTCAAGTGTAAACTGTCCACAAAATGGAGATTTCTGCAGCCTCAGCTTATGAAAATGCACTTAAAAAGTTGTAAAAACATTTAAGATTTAGTTGTGAAATGTTAACTATGTCAAGAGATTAAGAATCCAGAAAAATCATCCTGAACATTAATTTCAAAATTTTTTCCTGTTTATATATCTTCCTGACAATATAAAACCATCAAAATGCCCTACATGAAGCCTTAGCCTTTTTGTTGGATGATGACGAAGGCTATTTGACTCATGATTATTTACAGATTTTTCCTTTTGAGATGCTGCTGCTCTTGGACTGAATGCCAGTAGAGCCATTTCTGCTGCCTGGATACAGAGCATCTGCAGCAAATTTGTGCCTCCAGCCTGGCTTCTCCCTTTTCCCAACTACATGCTTAAGGACTGAAACACTTATTTCATGTTAATTTGAAGTAAAACACATAGAAGCAATTACTTAATACCTCTTCTACATCATTTCCTATTTCCCTAATGCTGACCCCACTTCATTCCCTGCAACTTTTTTTTTTCTGAGAAAAACACTTTCTCTGCAAAATTCTCTTCTCCCAACATTTGTGGGCTTCCTTCTCCCTCTACCTTTTTGAAAGACATTGAGCTAAATTAGTTCCTAGAAATTTCAAGGGAAATCTGTTGAAGCTAGAGGCAAACCTGCAATGAAAGTATTATGTTTCATGTAAATTACCACCCAAAGTGTCAAAGGGGCTGCAAACAGTTTACCTGATGAGCACCCTTTTCCCTTTCTTCTTGCCTTTGGTTCCAAGAGTGAGCCTAAAAATCACGGTCAACTGCAGACTGTCAGGGACAAAAATGAATGGAGGACACCTGGAAGAGGGGTGATTCCACCTTCCCCCTTTTCAATCTAAATTGAACTTTTTCAAAATACTAATGCCAAGAAAAGTTTATTTGAATGAGCTTTGCCAGTGGCTGTTAAGTAACCTGGAATGCCACTTTAAAAAATGAATGGGGCATAGATAGTACAAATGGCAGCAGCCAGGCTTGTATTAACACTGCTTCTCCTTGCTCTATCAAGCAGGTCAATTCTTAAAAATCTACTGAACATACAATTTTTATATACCAGATGAATTTCCTGACAACAAACTAATTTCAAAGATGCCTTACAATCTTTTTTTCTGATTGCCCTCAACTTGCACGTGCCTCCCTCCACTAGTTTCTTTTAATTATGCAATCTGCTAATGGTTCTACCTGATATCTTGAGTCAAGTTCCCAATTTAATCTTGCTAAATTAGGTTACTATGAGATGTAAAATATGGAGTATTTGTATATATTCCTTTTCTAAATCTTTTCTAGATTGCTGTCTTGTTCTTAAAGACTTATCAAAACAAAGTAGTAAAAGAGAGGAGGTGGTATATTATGCATATGTAGAATCTCATGATCTCATTGACTTTGTAGAACCTAACCCTTTTCAATCATTCACTGTGACATTTTACCCCAAGTAAATGGAGTTTAAGCATATTTCAAGTAACTCTAAAAAACACTGAAGATACCTAGTTTTTGAAGAAAACTTGTTTGACAGAAGAGTTACTGTTTTAACATTTTTGGAATACTAAATTAATTTTTTAAAATTTAAGTATCTTGTTTCTATATTAAGATAAAGGCCACTATAAACTTTATGAAGCAGAAAAAGGAATACATCACATCCAAGGCTTTTTGGTCTTCTGCGACTTCTAGTTATAGAAAAAAACTTGTAAGGACACGCAGGGTTCACCTTGGCACACTTGACTCAGATAAGTGAGGGACATGATATGGGATTTATATCCAATGAGGGTTCTGGGGAAGCAAGCAAGTATTTGGGACAAAGCAACAATAAGGCCTGATTCTGATACATCTAAACTGTTTTAGATTAGTATTTGTTATTCAGTTCACAATTAAATAATTCAAGACCTGTGTAAATTTTCACACAAATAAATACTTTAAACTCCTAAGAAATTTCCTAATGTAACACAAGACCACCTGTTTGAACTTACGGAATAGAGAGTTGATGCTATATTTACAAAAAAAAAAAGGAACTGAAATATTCATGATCCTTTTGGCAAAACCTATGTGACTTAAATTATTTTGTAAATAATTTTCAGATCGAATATGGCCAAGTATGCACCTGAGAGTTCATAAACCTAATGTTACAGTGTTCCATATTATACTTTTTACCTATGTCCTTCTTCAAGTCTGAGTGCTCCAATACATGCTAGTGGAAAAAAAAAGATCAAAATTAGCATTAAGCACAAATATTTTCAGTTAATACTGCAAATAGAACCACCAGGGGGAAAAAGGCCGTAATAAAGGAAACTCAACTATGTGACTGAATGAGAAACCCTTGAGATGTACAAAATCAAACTATTACTTACCAAACCTCTACACCATCTCCTGATTAATATATCCAGGAAAAGATGTGGGAAGATCTAAAATGTATCACAAATGAGCAGAAAGAACATTTTAATAGCCCTCCCCCTAAATAACATAATTCAAAATGAAAAACTTTTAATAAGACACAGGTCAATAATGTATAATTATTTTGAAGTCTTTTATAAAATTTTTAGAACTTATGAATACATTTCCAGAGCTTTCTGCTCCTGAGGATGCTGAAATCCTTTGAAAAGGAATAAAAGGAAAAAATAAAGGGGGGAAAAATCCAAGAACATGGGGCAGAGGAAAGCTGAGGGGGAGAGAGGGAGAGAGAAAATACCAAAATTAAAACGAACAAAATAAAAACCCTTTCTCTACAATATTCAGGGGCTCTATTTTTGAACAGACCAGTTATTCAGTACTTGAATCATGGACCTACTACAAAGTGTTCCTGCATCTCACTGTTCTCACCTGCAGAGTGAAGTGAAGATTAAGGAGAACACCTGAAAAGGACCTGAACAAATGTCATTAGCATTAAACTCACACACATACTCCCTTACATTTTTTTAAAAATTGGTTATTACTTTTATTTTTGCAAGAACAAAAGCAGAGATCTCCCTGACTGGCTCTTAATTTGGACAATGTGTCTAATGATACATAACTTTTCAAATAGCTTCAGACACATTCCTTAAAATGCTATCTTTACATAGTAGTGGCTGACACAAAGAGAAGGCAGCACCCCTCTTCTTGCCTGGCACCAACTGTTACTACTGATATTAGAAGGAAATGGAAGGCAGTATGCCCTTATATAGCGTGTTTGCATGCTAAGTGACAGGTGAGATGAATGTTCAAGTTTGCTTTGGTGATAAAGCAACCAGGCTGTATCTCCAAGTATAAAACCAACTTCTTTTATCCCTTTCCTCTGCAAAACTAAAGCTTTTGCATACATAAAGAAGCAAACATACATCAATCACAAAATGTTGAGAAGAAAATATTTTACAATACTAAGGGAGGACAACAGAAGCATACAACATCAAGTTAAATTTTATAAATTTAAATCCAATTTTCCAGAAGAATAAGCCTTTGGTTCTTTTTATTTTGTAATTAAAAACTTCCTACAATGTCTAACCTAAAATGCTTTGTCTCTAGCTCTGAAAAACTAAATAGTTTTCTAGAGAAAAACAAAAATGAACGTAATTTCAGTTCTAATACTTGCTGCATCACAAGCCACCTCTAAAACTCTGGCTGTCACTCAGCCCACTCTAAGCCTGTTTTCCTATTGGTGAAATAGGGATACTGCTACCTAACTACTCAGGAATTATTGTGAATATTAAAGATAATATAAAGCACCTATAGCTTCATGTGTCTGGCACACACCAGGAACTCAATGACAGGAAGGTATTCTTTGACTAATATGAAGGGGGCTGGACTAGGCAAAGCAAAGGTCAAGGTAAAAAGAAATCTTTTGTTAATTTCCCCAGGAAGAGACAGCGAGAGCACTGAAGTCATTAAGGTGGCAGGTCAAGCAGACTTTGTATAAGGGAGTTTATCACCATGACTAAAATAAACAATTCTGCCCATAGTATGAATGACTACAGCAATATGGACATATACAGTAGTAATATCACAGCAACTTTGCCTTCAGGAAACACACTGCATGTGAAAATCCAGGTACCCACCTGTCCAACTTTTAGCAGGGCTGGCCAACTAGGCCATTTTTCTGTTTGCTCTGTGTACCTCCAAGTGGGATTTTGACAACTATGAAGCAAGATTGCTCTGTAATAGTAAAAAGCAGACAATCTTCTCAAGTTCCCTTTGAGTTACTAGGTTCAGCCCCAAAACATGACTGCAAAACTCTCATATCCAAATGATTCGGACCCTTCTGCATTTTCACTTTCCAGATTTTGTTACCCACAGCATCTAAATAACAAGTTTCAGTATAATATTATTGTCAAACTGCCACTTAAGTGATTCTAAATACTCCTTTAAGTGGGCCACTGTGAGAGTCTAGAAATCCTTTTGTATATGGCAATTTTGATAGCTCAAACCATATATTCCAATTTCATGAATGATACCACATTCCAACCTAATCTAGGAAAATGGAATAATTTTCAAAGTAACTGCTAGGAAGTAATGGGTTAAAGCAAGGTGCACAAAGGCAGTAACCTTCCTAAGGTTAACAGTATAGGAGTAAACACAATCACAGATTGGGAAAGGAATAAACAGGTTTGAAAGCAAAGTTGCCAGGGAACATATAAAGGTCTCAGATTTCAATAATTTAGTTTTGACACAATGATGTAATGAGAATATTGGTGTTCATGTGATAATTATTATGGTGATTGCATAGGATAAAGTTAAGAGAGATTATGTAGGAAAATTAGGAAGAGTAATAATCCAGGAATTGATTTATAAGGCACACAGCAATGCTTCTTAATTTACCATCTTGGAATGTGGGGTGCATAAAACAGACTAAATGGGAATTTTCTCCCTTAATAATACATTAGCTTCATAAAAGACTGTCTTATACCCACTGTAATATTTTCAGTACACTGAACATTATTTGGGTATAAATGCTGTGTAATTATAATGATTCTATAGCATCTTACTACGCTGATGGACAGTGACTGTAATGGGGTATGTGGGGGGGCCTTGATAATAGGGGGAGTCTAGTAACCATAATGTTCAAGTAATTGTGCATTAATGATACAAAAAAAAGCTCTGTAATTAATTAAATTTAATTCACTTAAAATATTGTTGAATTCCTAGAATCTTAGTATGTTTTCCAATCAAAAAGTACTAAAGTACAGCTGTTACTTCTTATGGCTGGTCTGGTATTTCTTTTCTACACTGGTTCCAAGTCATTCTCCTATAAGAGTAAGAAATGCCACCCTAGGATAGTAGGTTAATGACTAAAGAAATTAAAGGAAAAACAATGCAGATGGATCAACACAACTCAACAGAAAATTCAACAGAACTATTAAGATGGCAACCTGTAGGATCAAAACGTGCTCCCCAAATACCTCTATCATGGCTATGTCTTTAAGGTTTCGTTCCCTATGCCAGATGCACCCCCATAATCCCCCAGTGCCAGCAGTGCCAGAACATATGTACTCACTAAGCGTTTGTTAAATGAACACATGCTAGTAACTATTTTTCAACAATATCAAGTTACATGTGATCTGGAGGCACATGAGAATCGAGTGAAAGACTGGGGGCTGGAGATATAAAACCTTAGTTGCCCTAACAGTGGTTGAAGTCCCTAAAGAGGGGCAAAATACAAAGGGGGCATTATAGGAACAAGGAAATAACACAGAATTATGAGTCAAACAGAGCCAGCAAAAGCTTTAAGTTTTGAAGGTTTACTCAATTGTGCGAAAAACAAGATCAAGGATGATGATAGGAATAAAGGCAACTGAAATGGCCTTAGGATGATTGCCACTAGCATACAAGCTTTGACTGAACAGCAATTAAAATGAACTGTAATTTTGAATCCCTTAGGCAGACAGTTAGATGGAACCAACCCCAAAGCAACCGAGGGCACCTTGGTTCATCAGATATCTATACAGAATTCTAAAGTTGGTACCAGTGCAAAGTGTAAAAGCCAGTCTGACTTTGATGAATATCTTCCAGGTTAAGTTTCAGTTCTGTTACTGCTGAATGGTTTACTCACCAACCATGTATGTAGACAGGCTGTTACTATCAGGAATAGATTTCTCTAAAGTTAACAAGGAATCAGGATGCCATTCAACTTTGCTTTTGTATACTGCAGGCTTCTTTCCCCAGGATCAGAGCGAGTGAAAAACTATTGGGAAGTAAGTTCTGATTCTGCTTCATCTTTACTCTATGATCCTAGCTTAGGCAAATCACCCGAGTTATGAAATGAAATGCAAACAATAACGCCCCAGTTCTAACACACACATACACACACACACACACACACACACACACACACACAAGGTAAGAATTTTGGGTATTAGAAAGGTGTTAAAAAAAAAAAAGATAATCAACAGTACACAAGCCATGGTTATGTATGCATCCAGCATACTTTATTTATGACCTTCCAGTAGCCACTTCAAAGACATAAAAAGAAACCCAGGGAAGGTACAAAACAGGGCAACTAAGAACTGTTTACAAAAATAAAGTGGCTTTTACCTTCAAAGAATAAGAACTCCCATCTATCTGGAAAGAAAGTTGAGACAATAAAATTGAATTCCATGTAAGATCAATCATGGTTGTAGAATACGAGAGTCTGGTTCCATTTTAACTAACATTTAAACGAATCCTGAAACACTAACTAGGAGATGTTTTAAAATTGGTAAAAGGGAGTCTCAAATCACAAGGTGCTTATTAAGCTTTTGATGAAAGTACAAAAAAAAGAGGTTTAATTAATGGAGGCTACACTGATAGCACATTTATTTACAAAAGGGGAGTTTCTCAGCTAGTCAGAGGTTATCGTTAACTTACTATCAACACAAAATAATTCTTAAGCTCTTCTTTCTGTATTAGTCCTTGGCAGCACCTCTATTTCTGAACTGGGAAAACACTAGTTTAACCAGGTAGTGGTATCCCAGTTTTTCAATTTCAAAGAAGCCTAATGACATTGACCTGATAAGACTACACAGAGCAAGTAAAATCCAGAAGGCAGTATAGAGTGGTTGTTAAAACATGAACTCTGGTATCAGACCCACCTGGGTTTAATACCAGATTGGCCATTTCTACTTAAGAGGCCTTGGACCAAAAAATAAGGTGCCTCAGTTTCTACAGGATTAAGAAGTTCAAATAACTTAAGACAATGACAGTCCATTAAAAATATTCAGTATTACCTCTTCCATCAAGCTTTTTTTTTTTGACTGAAATTATAACCAGTTTAATGCATTAAGCTCAGTTCTCTCTTATATATAACTTAAAGTTCAGCTGGCAGTTAAAGGTCTTAGAACTTTTTAAGAAGAAAATGTTCTTGGGTGAATAATAATAGAGAACAAGAACTAAAGGTTGGAAAGCTACTGGGTTAAACCATAGATTCTTTGAGACTTGTCCTGAGTTTTTTCTGAAAAGGAGCTATTACATTTATCTTTCCCTATCTGTAGTCACTCCTGTCAAATGTATTAATGTCCTATAACTCCAGACAAAAAATATATTATCAGACACTAGATTAACCAGTTTGTACAACTTAATAAAACTTCAAACAGCTTGACCTCGTAAGGAACCTTACTAGTTACAGGGTATGGAGAAAAAATCTTTTTAGTAAATCTATTCCATTTGAACGAAGCAACATGTGTTTACCTCCAGGAAAGGGGAACAGGAAGTTTCAAATTTTCAGTAATGGAAAAAAAAAAGATAAAAATACAAGGAAACCTACCTTCACATTTGTTCTTTCACATTCACACACACTTCACTCACCCCATCTTTATGTTTTTATGTTTTCTTTAATTCAAATTTGAACTGCATAGGTAAAAATTCTTTAAATCAAGTTAACTTGCTCACATCCATTGGACACTAAACTTAATTTTACTTAGCTTAAAAAAAAGCATGACAGTGCACCCCTATGTTTATCACAGCACTATTTACAATAGCCAAGAAATGGAAGCAACCTAAGTGTCCATCAGTAGATGAATGGACAAAGAAGATGTGGTACATATACACAATGGAATATTATTCAGCCATAAGAAGCAAATCCTACCATTTGCAACAACATGGATGGAGCTAGACGGTATTATGCTCAGTGAAATAAGCCAGGTGGAGAAAGAAAAGTACCAAATGATTTCACTCATATGTGGAGTGTAAGAACAAAGGAAAAACTGAAGGAACAAAACAGAAGCAGAATCACAGAACCCAAGAAAGGACTAACAGTTACCAAAGAGAAGGGCTGGGGAAGATGGGTGGGAAGGGAGGGAGAGGGGGAAGAAAGGGGGCCTTATGATTAGCATGTATAATGTGGGGGAGGGGGGTGGGCACGGGGAGGGCTGTGCAACCCAGAGAAGACAAGTAGTGATTTTACAGCATCTTACTACACTGATGGACAGTGACTAATGGGGTATGTGGGGGGAGGCTTGGTGAAGCGGGAAGTCTAGTAAACATAATGTTCCTCAAAAAAAAAAAAAAAGCATGACAAAAACATTTTTACAAACTCTTCTGCTCTCCAGGAATAATATAAATCATACATTGTTAATGTGTTCCCATTAAGAATTGAATGTTTTATTAAGAATACAGAACACCTTTCAAATTTCCAATGGTGATTCTGGAAGTTTCATTTTGATGATTATCACTACTGTTTATGAGTTTATTACTGCCCTCTGGAATCTTCTCTAAATTAGGATAATCATGACTTAACTAATTTTGCATTTCTGACTCCTAAAACATAAAACACTCAATGATTGTGAAATGGACAATTTATCAATTATCAACGTTAGGTATAGACTAGACTTAACGTTTTCAATAAATAGCTGACTTTTAGCTGATTATCTAGTTTTGATTGATGTACAGGATCAATCCATTTAATGCTAACCCTTCCTAAACATTAACAGGTTGATGTAAATGTTACTATACTTTCTGAAAAGAAAAAAGTTAGTTACCTTTATAATAAAATCTAGGAAAGGAGTTTTTGGTAGGTCCTACTTTAACATTGAAAACTCATACTATGGAGAAATAAACTAGCAATTTCATGTATTTTTTGCAATCCTCTTTTTAACATGAAAAAGATCATGTTACTCATGTTACACAAATAAGATTTAAGTTAAGAATTTTCAATACCACAAGACATGATGAAACCTTAATTTGGGTTCGCTATCTTACTAGAATTAAACATTTTTCTCAAATGTTTATTGATAAGCAAGAGCACCTAAATTATATACGGAGAATTCACATTTAAGTGTTCACCAGCTTGAGTAGTTACTCAAACCTTTTCCCTAAAGCCACTATGCTATACAGCTACAGACACTTAAATATTCTGCACCAGACAGAATCTTTGGGTAAATTTTAAGAAGCACTTATTGCTTTGACTTCTTTCCCAGATTAAAATATAAAGCAATACTAAAACTGATATACAATGTTATTTTTTAAAAAGCAATGATAGTAACTTTACAGAAAATATTGGCCAAATCTTCTATTAATATAATTTTGCACGATTAAGCATCTCTCTCTGGTAGACATTTAGTCTACACCAAATAAAACTAACCCTGTGGAAGTTTTTTTAAAGGGTAGTTGTTTTCTTAGAGCCAGATCAACTGATCAGTAATCAACTCTAAATGATCTGAAAGCTTAGGCATGGTAAACAATACACCTTCAGCTCCTCCCAAATATATCACCAGATCACTGTCATGGTGATCTTAAATTCAGGACTGGCTGAGTACTGAGAATTTCTGACTCTACTGTGAAATTACCCAATTACTTTAAGCAATGGACCAAATTCCACAGAATTCTAGAAGCAATTCTACTAGTTCTTAAGAATTAGTAGGCTTTTAACAAAAACACTGGTATCTGTTAACCTATACACTTTTCTAAATGGCTCAGATTTTCATGAAATACAACAGCAGAAAATATCCTGAAGAAACCAAAGTCATTACTATTAAAAAAAAATGTTAAGACCACCTTTCCTTTTGTATTAGGGGGAATAACATCTTCTGTAGGAGTGCATAAGGAAAGCAGGTTCTCCACACAACCAATTTTAGGGCTGAGCACACTGGCTTCTTATATGTGTAATTCTGTACCTTGCATACATACACACAAAAACTCTTCCACCACATTCTTGAAAAATGTAGTTGACATGCAAGATGATGGGGATGGCTAAACATAACCAACACTTTGAAAACACATAGATGCTGGTATAGACAGAACTCAGGAATGGAGATAAATTTGGGTTTTGTGAATAAAGTATGTTGAAGTGGAATTTTTTATTTTTAAATCATTTGGAAATTCATTTACTCAACACTTCCCAGATCAAGTAAAAGCTTGCCTAGGTAAAAAAAATGGCTTAGAAACCAAACTCCAGTATGGTGTTTTGGCCTTAATTTTTGTGAATGAATGGCATAAGAAAAAACAAATGACAACTGAACTATCAACATAACACATACACTAGCAATCTACTTTAGGACAGAATTATTTTACTTTAAATTCAAATTAAGTTGGCTTTATTTTAGACATAGCTTAAAAAGCTTGAAAGTAAACATATAATTTAACATTTAATTCTAACCTCACATTATCAGGTCTATTTCTAATCTAGTAGTTAACAGCACACACTTTTGCAGTCAGGCACAACAGGATTTGAATCCTGGCTTTGCCAAATAGGTGACCACTAACAATATATAACAAATTACTTAATGCAATCCCTGAATTCCTCATACATAAAGTAGGGACAATATAACATACCTTAAAGGGTTGTTGACTACATGATACAGAATGTAAAGAAATTCCTTGGCACAGTACCTGGTACACATTACACCATAGTTGGATGTGGCATAAGGCATGTGGCATTTCCTTTTCTTGCACACTATGCTCCTAACCTTTCCATGGGATCCTAAACACCACTTTAATATATGTGGTAGCCTTTACCAAAGTTTTTAAATCTCCAGCTGGATCCTGCAAAGTTGGCATCATTTCTACTCAGGTCTACTCTCTGAAATTCCTAGAAATGTGAGATGATCTATGACATTGTTACTCAAAGTATATATAGTCAGGGACATTGACATCACCTAGGATGATGTCAAGATATGCAGATTCTTGCCCCATCTCAAATATATGGAGTCAGAATCTGCATTTTTAATAAAACCAAGGGATTCTCACCCACATTATAGTTTGAAAGACACTGCTGAATGGTAAATCGTGACCTAAAATTTAACTACAAAATTTAATTCCTGTAAGTTCTTTTTAAAATTACTTTGATAAATGCAACAAATTGTCTCATTTATCTTTTTCCCCCGTATTTTGGAAAGTGAAATAGAAACAACATAATAACTAACACACATTACACTTCATAATTTAAAAAGAAGTTTCAGTAACAGTATTTATTGCTAGTTTTATTTAAATAAATCAAATTGTTTTCCACACCAACCCTATACAGATTTTATGCAACTAATGATTAATCTGGTAAGGTTCTACTATTTCTTAATAAGCAGCATGGAAAATTTCAATGTGAGAAGCCAATGCTAAATACACATATACCATCTAACCAAAAATGTTACATCATAACTTGCAGTAAGTGTATCCAAGTCATTCTGACCAAACCAAATCAGGTACTTGAACAGCAGCAAAACATAAATATAAAAGCAATAAATACATATAAGTAATATATAAAATTTTATATATGTTCAAATGAAAACAAAATGTTTTTGTTGTTTTGATCAATGTAAGACTAAATTTTCAAATGACTTAGCTGATAAAAAAACAGCAATGGCCTTTTAAAATCTAACCTCTGCTTAATCTACCTAAAAAGTGAGGGACTGAAATTTGCAGATTTAAAGGATTCACGGCTGAAATTAATCCCTTAGAACACCTGTACAGGAATGCCTGTCTCTAAAGCCTATTAAAAAGTACTCGATGTAGTGTATGAAGACCTCCAATAAAACAGTGTTTTCATATTTAAGAAAACATTTTAAAACTGAGGTTGAGCTTTTCTGTGTGTGCATGCCAACATTACTATACTTGGCAAGACTGAACCTCATCTCTACCCTTGTGGAAAAGAATTTTAAAGTGATCAAACCTCACATTATTTTTAAATGCATTAACTAAGTTGTACAATTTGGACCAATTTAACCTGCTTCCCTCTTAATAAATGGATAGTTAGACCTAAAACTCACCCATTATCTATACATGATCATGATTTCAGTCAGATTTCAAGTCTAAGTAAACAGAAATGTGATTTTTTTCACAGCTATGAGCCTAAAATATTCACTCCACAGGAAAATACCTAATAAAATCTTATTTCTAAAAATTAACTAAATTCAGGACTTTACATAGAGCCAAACGACACCAATAGAACCTAAGACTAAAATGACTGTCAAAAGCAACCTCCCTTTATTTTTGGAAAAAATACACCACATCTAAGCTGCCCCACTTCCACCCTGTCCCACCTGACTTCCAGCTCTGCCAACACCTGAAGGTGCCCAAGTTTAGATTTTGTTAGAACATTCCTTCCTGTCTCAGTCAGTGATATTTTAATTCAGGGACAAAAGGACAACAAAAGCAGTTAACTTTTTCTAGAAAATCACCTAAGAGAAGCATTTTTGTCTGCTTTCTTATCTTAATACAGTATCGCTTTTTCTTCACTATAGTTCACATTTAACAGTCTTTGTTCAAAAGATACAAGGCAAAATATATTACTTCTCAATAGTCTCTTACTTGATCTGTTTATGGATCATTAGGTCCCTATCACTTTCCTCATAAACATTTTTTGTTATTAATGGTAGAGTATGCAAAGGAGTGAGCACATTACTGTAAGTAAATGTCCATTCTGAGTTGCAGAAATTCTACCTTTTTGACTGGTAAAGGAACTAAGTACACCCTTCAAGGTACAGTGGTCACAATAAAACTACTATATCAGGGCTATCTTCAAGAGAATGGGATCAGTATGAAAACAGAAAGTTTAAGAAACAGAGAGCTCTCTATATGGTACTTCTCGTACACTGAAGATATTTCCAAACCATGGATCTAAGCCCTCCAACACAGCCTTCCTGAAATATTCCCTCACCATTTCTCTTTCACTTGTTGGCATGTCAAAGGGGTGAAGAACACTGGAGGAATAAAATGCCTACTGAAAGCACTGTGCAAGTGTTTCCTTTGCTCACCTCAGTATGTTTTCTAGGATCATTTCTAATGTGGACATGCCATAATTTCATCAGGAAAACATTATCGGCAGCCTGTTATTCCAAAGCCAACTTTCCCATCCGATACATGTAGACCCAGCGCTAACCCCCGTAAAAAAGCTACTTCCTGACACTTTTGAGTCCAGTCCTTTTACTTTACTATCCCATTCCTTCACTACCTTCCCTCAAACCGATGCCCCATACCTAGTACTAAACTTGAGGACAGGAACTCCATTTGACAACAGAAGTTTCAATTACAGAACTACTGAATCTGTTTTGCACACTTGACCCATCACACCCCACCCAAAATCACCAACACAACATTTTGAACATGTTAGATTTTATTAAAAATATTTAACATTGTACAAATATTCCAATACAGTTACGGTACCTGAACACTGTACCAAAAGCATGATTTTTATTAAGCTGCTGATTTTGAATTGTCTTGCAAGTGTTCCTATTTTAATCTCATATTACTGTATGCATACCAGCAATGTAATGTCTGTAGGAGCTTTCAGCTCAATTATATAAACAGCCTCATAACACATAGTGCTAAAACATCATAATAAGATTAATTAAAATACACTTCTACCTACGTTGCTGACAGGCTAGAAAAGTCCCTTTTGTCCAACCATAATAAATGAGAAATCAAGATAAGCAATCATCATGGGATCCTGACAAAGTTACTACTTAAAATAAAATCCCTTATTTATATTTGAGGAATTTAAGCATTCCCCCACAATGCCTCCTTCTTCTCTGGTCCCATGAAATGTATTCTGTTGCTAGTGTATAAAAGCCAATGATTTTTTGTACTGCCTTTCCCTTAACTTAGATGAACTCCTCAAAATTACTTGAGTGTTCCTCTTACTTACTATAAAACTTTCCAAGGTGCACATTCTTAAGTATAATCTTTAAAGTTCTGTACCAATCTTTTTTTTAATCACTAATACATGCATTGTGTCAGAAGAGAAATAAGCACCTTAACACCATGATGCAATCACTGTAATTCTTAATAATTTCACTGAAGTGACATATGTGTAGTCTGTAGCAAGATTATGTTTAACACCTAGGAGACTCTTCCCAGACTGATAACCCAACCAACAAAGAAGGCGTAATATAGAGAAGGTTCTTCAGGCATGAAAATCCATAATTACTTTTAATCAATGCTTAAGTTCTATTATAATTATTTTATATGGTATGGTCAGAAATGCCTAATTGTTATTTTCTCAATTTTTACTTTACCATAATGGAATTCCCTACAATGAGAGATATTCATCTTCAGCAATCATCTAAATATTGACTCTTAATTCTGCCAATATCTACTAAGCCCATCAGCTATTCCAGGTTCCGGCAAAACACAAGTTGTTGATAGATTTGTATTTCTGCTATGTTCAAGGTCCTAATATTTCAGCTATGTAATTTCCTCTTGACCCAATGTTGTTATATTCTTCAAATTGAGCCCATTATTGTTTATGAAAATGCTAAAACTTTCTAAGTTTCATTTTACAATGTTAAGATGTCTTTTGAAGGATTTTTAAAAGTAATTTTGCCTAGTGTTTAAAGCCCCCTGATCTACCAAGATTTTCCTAGATTTACTAATATTAGTGTGCAATAAACATCCCTTAAGATGCACTGTTAATCTATCCAATAAAAATGTAAATATAAGTAATATAGAAGATATTAGAGGGATTGAAATCACAGTAAAATAAAGCAAATGTATTGTCTATCCAGGAGACTTAAGGGTCTATCTTATACAATGTCTATCTTGATTTTTAAAATATACCGAGTATTTCATTGCTTCATACTTGTAGGCCTTTTCTGCTAATCTACCAATTTGAAAATAAAAAGTATGAAGTATTTATTGTATGTTCCTATTCAGAACAGAATTATTTAATATTAAAGTCTTACTTTTCTACAAGGCTGATATAAATGCCCACTTAGGGTATGGGCATAGTCCCACATTTAATGTCCCACTACTGATAAAAAAAAAAATAGGAAAAAAAAAGTTCTTACCAACAATTCCACTGGTTATCGTCCCCAGCGAACCCCACCTAGCAAGTCGACATCATGACATATCAGGTCAGGGCAGCCTCAACCTCGCTCCCTGATAGTCAGGTGATAAAAGGAAGGAGTTAAAACAGGAAAAGTACACTTGCAGATTTCTGGATAACATCTGAAAATGATTAAAAAAAAACAAAAACAAAACAAAACAAAAAACCCAGAGCTTCTGGTAACCTCTAAATAAAAAATATATATGTATATAGGTTAAAAAAAAAAACTTTTCTAGAAAGGCTAACAGTAACTACTTCAAGTTAAATATTCATATTAAATTACTGACCAACACATTAAATATGCAGTATTTTTAAAGCTTGGTGTTTGCATTTCAAAAAATAAGAACTAATCAACAAACTTCTAATGTAAAAGGAAACGTGCCTGGTTAATGGATTTGTTATTCTGGACTTTCTAGTTAGTAGTCATCCAATCCACTGGCTTACTCAGAACTAAGTTAACAGAAGCTCCCATTCTTAGAGAAACATAAACACACTTATAAATCCAGTGCACTCTTTCTATAAGGCTTTTTCTTAGCTGCTCACTTATGAGACTCCACATAATAAATGACAACATTAACATTTTTTCCACATACTTCAGTTGGTTATCTTTTAAAACCAGATAGCTCACCATAATAAAATTCTCTCTGGAAAGTCACAGCGGCAAATTTTTTAACAAACCTTTGTGAGTCTTTATAATTGACAAGTAGCAGCCTTATAGCAAGTATTTACTGGAAGGGTTTGGTTTTACAAATAAATGTAGGCATGATTATCCAAATGGGCAGGAGGCAAATGACGTAATGAGTTTCAAGAATATTATATATGGCCTTATGCTAGGTATGGAATTTTATGTACTTTCTCTTTTGGAATTTAAAATATATAATTTATTTTGATGCATGCTGACCTTTTTAAAAAGAGGGTTTGCCTCCTGAGTCAGATTTCAAAGTCAGATGAGAGAAAAATTATCTACTAACAGAAAGCATTGGGCTTTCCTATGCAGAATAACCCCAGTAACTAAGAAAACTGAAAAACAATTATGCTGAACGCTTTTGTTAAAAAAAACAAAAAACTTAACTACAGAACCATAGTAATTCAATTTCCATATCAATTGATCAAATAAACTTGGATTTATAGAAATCTGGCAACTTATTAGAACTTTTTGCTTTAAAAAAATTAAAACACCATCATAGAAAATACATACACTTAAGCAACTGCTATAAATGAGTGATCAAATAAAAATTAGCATCCCATTATAGGGAAGGGGTATATTTATGTCAGTCTCAGGAGAGCACCTACAAAGGTCTACCTCAACATAAATGTATTTCTCAACACACATTACTGTAGCAGGCTCATAAATAAAACCAAATACAGGTTGGAGAACAAAAAAGATGGCAGGAAAGTAGGAAATAAAATTTCCCAGAACTCATAATTTGTATTTAATTTTTAAAAAATCTAATGCAAATCTAGAAGACCTCCTCAATGACATTTTTCAATTTATCTATTAGATTGTTGGATTTCTGTGAAAATTTAAGCTCTATTTTCTCTGAATGCTGCTACAGCAATAATTTACAAGACATCAACAAGGGGAAAACTCTAAAGTGAGTTTTAATGTTTACAAAGTAATATTTTGAAGTAAAATTTCCAAAGTAAATTTTCAAAGTGAAATTTACAAAGTAAATTTCCTGTTAAAATAGCCACAAAAAATCTGTGAAGTAGTATCAGAGGGACATCTTTATCAATATATTTTTAATCAATGAGAGAAAAATATAATTTGTAATTAAAAGAAAGGATTTTGACTTGGAACCCAAATTTTATTATGTTTTCACCAGGATTTGTTAGGATGGCTGGGGGAAGCACAATAAATCACTTTTTTTTTTTTCCAGAATCCTTTCTATTGCCACTCTTAATTTTCTTCATAACAATTTTGTAACTGGTAACATTTAATTTTTAAGAAACACAAAACAATTCAGATTTTATTTGTAGATCCTTTCTTCTTTCCAAGAAAAATCAGACCTCATTTAAGTTTAATTTACATTTATAGTGATAGCTTAAAATTTTATTTTCAAAGTTTAAAATAGCATTTAAAGGATGTTTGGTGTCTTCACTTGCATACATGGGCGTAAGAAAAAAAATGGGTAAGCTTAACCAGATACCCATGTTAATTTGAAACTACTATATAACAAACTATATAATTCCTTTATCAGTTTCCAAAAACATAAAAGGAATATTAATAAGGCTTGTTAACTTACTGTACTATGTAATTAGTGCAATTTTTAAAGAGGAGATATACTGACTTCCTTCAGCAAATATTAATTTCTTAAAATCAAAATAGAAGCCATGAAACCCAAATATGATATAATAGCCAAGATCACAAGGCATTAAGTGGCTTATGATTTTGGACTCCAATACTGCTATCATAAAAGACACCAGCAAGGAACAAGACAAAAAATAAAGGTGTCTCTATAATTATTCCCAAATGCTTATTTTTATCCTTTAAAAACATTTTAGACCCATTTAAGAATAAAATGGAAGGAAAAATTTTATTGTAATTTTGAAGTGATCCAGACTCTTCTGCACTGCAAAGTTTGGACTCTTTTGTTCCTCTTATTCTCAAGCAAAAAAGTATTTACAGTAAATCAAAATTTCTAAAGGAACAGGGAAATAGATGTTATGACTTGGCCAATAAAAACGTTAGCCCTTAGGGTAGTAAAAAAATAAAAATAAGATATTAACAGAAAGTCAGAATTATGACTACTGGATATTTTCAAGCCTCCCTTATAAGGCATGAGTGTTTCTCAAAGCAAATTTACATATAGCAACAGGAAATTATTCCTAAACCAGTAACTGAAGTGGTAGTCACAATCACAAACACTAAAACTGAAGTTTAGTCCGCAGTGCAATTGATGCCATAGTATTAACATTTTTTCCTGTTATATATACATTTACTTATCCAGCAAATAAGGTCTTCGGACACCAAATTATCCTTTATAAAAAGAATGTGGGTCAAAATAAATTGCAGTCTGCTTCCCCAACCCCATTTTATTTAACACAAGTTATCCAATGCCTGCAAGACTGTCCAAAAGCCTTTGAACCTGTTTTTATAAAAATAAAGGATAAGATTTCAAAACTAAGAGACTATGAGAGAACACCAAACAGTGAAGTGCTACTAGAATAAATACTAAAATTTAGACTAATCCTCAGTCTGATATCCACAATATATATTGGAATAGACAAGAAATTTTGCATGAATTTGATCACTCACATAGGCAGTTATAGTTTCAAAACAATATTCCTTGCAAGGATTACGAATAAAATAATGTTTTAGGACACAATTGAATTTGAAATAGGTAATGTTTTGAATAGATTTTTTAGTTTTATTGAAATCTTACATGAACAAGAAATTGGAAATACAATCACATCAAAGAACAAATTGTCACGGCTTTGACGTTTAAGCCAAACAAATTTTGTAGGGCAGATTTCAAAAAGGTGTGAAGTTATAACAATTTAAAAACACAGTTAACCTACTTCTAGGAATGCAAAACATACAATCATAGGTTATTTTCAATACAAGAAAACTTAAATTTGTTTGCTTTAATTTCTTAAAACTACTAAGACAAAGCACTAGCTTGTATTTTTATTTACAGCATACTCCATACTCCTATGTAATCTATCCCAAATCCAAAAAATGAAACTGTCCAAAACCAAAGGTTCTGCAAAATCATGATTTAACAGTGTGCTCAGCTTGTTTTGAAGCTAAAATGAAGCCTAAAACGATAAAAGCATTGTAACCCCCAGAATAAGGGATCTCTGCAAGCCCAATAATGTCCAAGAGCATTTATGAAAAGAGGAAAAAATAAAAAGACTTGAGTATATACACAATAGTGATTTCTTCAGCCCAATACAAATGGCAGCAAATTGCTACTTAAAGATGAAACAGTTAAGCCAATTTCTTTTTTTGAAGAATGTAGATCTAGAGCCAATCGTATCTTGCCAATATCATTTTCAAGCCCTCACTTGTCTATTTCCACTGTTGCCCATAAGTATCCTGATAAAATTCCTGGTTGTCATTATTGTAACCATAGTTACCAGAATAGTCACCACCTTGTTGAAGCGGCTGCTGAGCGATGGGTTGGGAACCCCAGTTCTGTTGGTTGTTGGTCTGACGGCGCTTGGAATCAGGTTGGTTGTACCCATCTGCCTTTCTCTTGCCTCCTACATTGCCCCCACGATTGCCCCGAGCTCCACGGGAACCACGGCCTCTCTGCTGTTGTGCAGGACCCCCTCTGCCACCCCTAGAGCCTCTTGGTGGTCCCAAAGGTGCCCCCCTCTGTGAATAGCCAGCTCTACCTCTTGGAGGTGGTGCTCCCCGCCCCCTTGGTGGTGGTGGAGCACCTCGCCCTCCCCTTCCTCCTCCTCTTCCTCTTACTGCATAGCCATCATCATAGCCGTAGTAGGGATCTTCATAGCCTCCACGATAGTCGTGATAATCATAACCATAGTAATCATCATAGTAATCTTCATAGCCATAGTAATCTGGAGGGTAGCCATATCCACCTCTCCCCCCACCACGACCCCGACCTCTAATTGGAGGTGGCATACGAGGAGGAGGGTGATAGTAATAATCTTCATACCTGGCAATAGAGGGAAGGGAGAAAAGAAAAAACAAATTAGTTTCCTTCAAGACTCTTCCTGATTTTTCAATTAACCAGATCTCCATTATCAAACTATTCTCTGTTCAATGATGTATTTACTAAATGTAGACTCACGCGGTGCTTCTGGAGGCCTGTCTAGCAGCTTGGCGTTCTTTCCTTTTCTTATCTGGTGGCTTCGCTAAGACTATTTCTATTTCTTCCCCTTCTATTTCTTTGCCATTCATTTCATCCATGGCCTATACAAAATTAGAAAAATGAATTTCATTTTACAAGTAACAATACTTTAAAAACATAACTCCATAAACATATTTGTGCCATTTAGTACACTTAACAATTTATTTCACAACTATTTTAATTTGTGAAAGACCAATCTAGCCACAAAGAAAGTCCTTGTTCCCCTCAATCCCACTTTCTCGTAAGTAAATTACATTGAGAACAAAACTGATGTCTTACTATTACATTTAAAAAAGGTAAAAGAGAGGGGCGGAAGATGGCGGCGTGAGTAGAGCAGCAGAAATCTCCTCCCAAAACCACATATATCTATGAAAATGTAACAAAGACAACCCTTCCTAGAATAAAGACCAGAGGACACAGGACAATATCCAGACGACATCCGCACCTGAGAGAACCCAGCGCCTCGTGAAGGGGGTAAGATACAAGCCCCGGCCCGGCGGGAGCCGAGCGCCCCTCCCCCCAGCTCCCGGCGGGAGAAGAGTAGGCAGAGCGGGAGGGAGACGGAGCCCAGGACTGCCGAGCACCCAGCCCCAGCCATCCGGGCCAGAGTGCAGACACAGTACGTGCCCAGGGGGCCCTGGATGCTACGGAAACAGGGCAGCAAGAACAGTGAGCGGGCACGGGAGGCCGGGTGCCGGAGGACATAAGAAAAGCGCACGACCATTATTTTTTTTTTGCTGTTTTGTTTTGTCGAGTGCTTTTAGGAAGTCTTAAAGGGATAGGGCCCCCAATACTAGGGAAACAGGGCAGCAAGAACAGTGAGTGGGCACCGGTGGCCTGGCGCCGGAGGACACCAGAAAAACGCGCGACCATTTTTTTTACTGTTTTGTTCTGGCGAGTGCTTTTCGGAAGTCTTAAAGGGGCAGGGTGGGAAACTTAATCCAGAGGTAGGGAATCCGGGGATCTCTGGGCACCCTAACCCCTGGGCTGCAGGGAGCAGGGAGGCCCCTTATGGAGATAAATAGCCTCCAGGCCGCTCCCCCTCCAACGCGACTCCACCACTTTGCAGCAGAGGCCCGAACCAGGCCACGCCCACAGCAACAGCGGAGATAAACTCCATAGCAGCCCGGCAGGAAGCAGAAACCCTGTCTGCGTGCAGCTGCCCAGCACAAGCCACTAGAGGTCGCTGTTCGCCCAGGAGAGGAGGGCCACAAACCAACAAGAAAGGAAGTCCTTCCAGCCGTCACTCGTCCCAGCTCTGCAAACTATTCCTATCACCATGAAAAGGCAAAGCTACAGGCAGACAAAGATCACAGAGACAACACCAGAGAAGGAGACAGACCTAACCAGTCTTCCTGACAAAGAATTCAAAATAAGAATCATAAACATGCTGACAGAGATGCAGAGAAATACGCAAGAGAAATGGGATGAAGTCCTGAGGGAGATCACAGATGCCAGAAAGGAGATCGCAGAAAAGAAACAAACTCTGGAAGGGTTTATAAGCAGAATGGATAGGATGCAAGAGGCCATTGATGGAATTGAAATCAGAGAACAGGAACGCATAGAAGCTGACATAGAGAGAGACAAAAGGATCTCCAGGAATGAAACAATGTTAAGAGAACTGTGTGACCAATCCAAAAGGAACAATATCCGTATTATAGGGGTTCCAGAAGAAGAAGAGAGAGGAAAAGAGATGGAAAGTATCTTAGAAGAAATAATTGCTGAAACTTCCCCAAACTGGGGGAGGAAATAATCGAACAGACCACGGAAATACACAGAACCCCCAACAGAAAGGATCCAAGGAGGACAACACCAAGACACATAATAATTAAAATGGCAAAGATCAAGGACAAAGAAAGAGTTTTAAAGGGAGCTAGAGAGAAAAAGGTCACCTATAAAGGGAAACCCATCAGGCTAACATCAGACTTCTCGACAGAAACCCTACAAGCCAGAAGAGAATGGCATGATATATTTAATACAATGAAACAGAAGGGCCTTGAACCAAGGATACTGTATCCAGCACGACTATCATTCAAATATGACGGTGGGATTAAACAATTCCCAGACAAACAAAAGCTGAGGGAATTTGCTTCCCACAAACCACCTCTACAGAACATCTTACAGGGACTGCTCTAGATGGGAGCACTCCTAGAAAGAGCACAGCACAAAACACCCAACATATGAAGAATCGAGGAGGAGGAATAAGAAGGGAGAGAAGAAAAGAATCTCCAGACAGTGTATATAACAGCTCAATAAGCGAGCTAAGTTAGGCAGTAAGATACTAAAGAGGCTAACCTTGAACCTTTGGTAACCACGAATTTAAAGCCTGCAATGGCAGTAAGTACATATCTTTCAATAGTCACCCTAAATGTTAATGGGCTGAATGCACCAATCAAAAGACACAGAGTAATAGAATGGATAAAAAAGCAAGATCCATCTATATGCTGCTTACAAGAAACTCACCTCAAACCCAAAGACATGTACAGACTAAAAGTCAAGGGATGGAAAAACATATTTCAAGCAAACAACAGCAAGAAGAAAGCAGGGGTTGCAGTACTAATATCAGACAAAATAGACTTCAAAACAAAGAAAGTAACAAGAGATAAAGAAGGACACTACATAATGATAAAGGGCTCAGTCCAACAAGAGGATATAACCATTCTAAATATATATGCACCCGACACAGGAGCACCAGCATATGTGAAACAAATACTAACAGAACTAAAGGGGGAAATAGACTGCAATGCATTCATTCTAGGACACTTCAACACACCACTCACCCCAAAGGATAGATCCACTGGGCAGAAAATAAGTAAGGACACGGAAGCACTGAACAACACAGTAGAGCAGATGGGCCTAATAGACATCTATAGAACTCTACATCCAAACGCAACAGGATATACATTCTTCTCAAGTGCACATGGAACATTCTCCAGAATAGACCACATACTAGGCCACAAAAAGAGCCTCAGAAAATTCCAAAAGATTGAAATCCTACCAACCAACTTTTCAGACCACAAAGGCATAAAACTAGAAATAAACTGTACAAAGAAAGCAAAAAGGCTCACAAACACATGGAGACTTAACAACACGCTCCTAAATAATCAATGGATCAATGACCAAATCAAAATGGAGATCCAGCAATATATGGAAATAAATGACAACAACACAAAACCCCAAGTTCTGTGGGATGCAGCGAAAGCAGTCTTAAGAGGAAAGTATATAGCAATCCAAGCATATTTAAAAAAGGGAGAACAATCCCAAATGAATGATCTAATGTCACGATTATTGAAATTGGAAAAAGAAGAACAAATGAAGCCTAAGGTCAGCAGAAGGAGGGACATCATAAAGATCAGAGAAGAAATAAATAAAATTGAGAAGAATAAAACAATAGCAAAAATCAATGAAACCAAGAGCTGGTTCTTCGAGAAAATAAACAAAATAGATAAGCCTCTACCCAGACTTCTTAAGAAGAAAAGAGAGTCAACAAAAATCAACAGTATCAGAAACGAGAAAGGAAAAATCACGACGGACCCCACAGAAATACAAAGAGTTATTAGAGAATACTATGAAAACCTATATGCTAACAAGCTGGGAAACTTAGGAGAAATGGACAACTTCCTAGAAAAATACAACCTTCCACGATTGACCCAGAAAGAAACAGAAAATCTAAACAGACCAATTATCAGCAACGAAATTGAAGCGGTAATCAAAAAACTACCAAAGAACAAAACCTCCGGGCCAGATGGATTTACCTCGGAATTTTATCAGACATACAGGGAAGACATAATACCCATTCTCCTTAGAGTTTTCCAAAAAATAGAGGAGGAGGGGATACTCCCAAACTCATTCTATGAAGCTAACATCACCCTAATACCAAAACCAGGCAAAGACACCACCAAAAAAGAAAACTACAGACCAATATCCCTGATGAACGTAGATGCAAAAATACTCAACAAAATATTAGCAAACCGAATTCAAAAATACATCAACAGGATCATACACCATGACCAAGTGGGATTCATCCCAGGGATGCAAGGATGGTACAACATTCGAAAGTCCATCAACATCATCCACCACATCAACAAAAAGAAAGACAAAAACCACATGATCATCTCCATAGATGCTGAAAAAGCATTTGACAAAGTTCAACATCCATTCATGATAAAAACTCTCAGCAAAATGGGAATAGAGGGCAAGTACCTCAACATAATAAAGGCCATCTATGATAAACCCACAGCCAACATTATATTGAACAGCGAGAAGCTGAAAGCATTTCCTCTGAGATCGGGAACTACACAGGGATGCCCACTCTCTCCACTGTTATTTAACATAGTACTGGAGGTCCTAGCCACGGCAATCAGACAAAACAAAGAAATACAAGGAATCCAGATTGGTAAAGAAGAAGTTAAACTGTCACTATTTGCAGATGACATGATACTGTACATAAAAAACCCTAAAGACTCCACCCCAAAACTACTAGAACTGATATCGGAATACAGCAAAGTTGCAGGATACAAAATCAACACACAGAAATCTGTGGCTTTCCTATACACTAACAATGAACCAACAGAAAGAGAAATCAGGAAAACAACTCCATTCACAATTGCATCAAAAAATAATAAAATACCTAGGAATAAACCTAACCAAGGAAGTGAAAGACTTACACTCTGAAAACTACAAGTCACTCTTAAGAGAAATTAAAGGGGACACTAACAGATGGAAACTCATCCCATGCTCGTGGCTAGGAAGAATTAATATCGTCAAAATGGCCATCCTGCCCAAAGCAATATTCAGATTTGATGCAATCCCTATGAAACTACCAGCAACATTCTTCAATGAACTGGAACAAATAATTCAAAAATTCATATGGAACCACCAAAGACCCCGAATAGCCAAAGCAATCCTGAGAAAGAAGAATAAAGTAGGGGGCATCTCACTCCCCAACTTCAAGCTCTACTATAAAGCCATAGTAATCAAGACAATTTGGTACTGGCACAAGAGCAGAGCCACAGACCAATGGAACAGACTAGAGAATCCAGACATTAACCCAGATATATATGGTCAATTAATATTTGATAAAGGAGCCATGGACATACAATGGCGAAATGACAGTCTCTTCAACAGATGGTGCTGGCAAAACTGGACAGCTACATGTAGGAGAATGAAACTGGACCACTGTCTAACCCCATATACAAAAGTAAACTCAAAATGGATCAAAGACCTGAATGTAAGTCACGAAACCATTAAACTCTTGGAAGAAAACATAGGCACAAACCTCTTAGACATAAACATGAGTGACCTCTTCTTGAACATATCTCCCCGGGCAAGGAAAACAACAGCAAAAATGAACAAGTGGGACTATATTAAGCTGAAAAGCTTCTGTACAGCAAAAGACACCATCAATAGAACAAAAAGGAACCCTACAGTATGGGAGAATATATTTGAAAATGACACATCCGATAAAGGCTTGACGTCCAGAATATATAAAGAGCTCACACGCCTCAACAAACAAAAAACAAATAACCCAATTAAAAAATGGGCAGAGGAACTGAACAGACAATTCTCCAAAAAAGAAATACAGATGGCCAACAGACACATGAAAAGATGCTCCACATCGCTAATTATCAGAGAAATGCAAATTAAAACTACAATGAGGTATCACCTCACACCAGTAAGGATGGCTGCCATCCAAAAGACAAACAACAACAAATGTTGGCGAGGCTGTGGAGAAAGGGGAACCCTCCTACACTGCTGGTGGGAATGTAAGTTAGTTCAACCATTGTGGAAAGCAGTATGGAGGTACATCAAAATGCTCAAAACAGACCTACCATTTGACCCAGGAATTGCACTCCTAGGAATTTACCCCAAGAATGCAGCAATCAAGTATGAGAAAGATCAGTGCACCCCTATGTTTATCGCAGCACTATTTACAATAGCCAAGAATTGGAAGGAACCTAAATGTCCATCGATAGATGAATGGATAAAGAAGATGTGGTACATATACACAATGGAATACTACTCAGCCATAAGAAAAGGGCAAATCCAACCATTTGCAGCAACATGGATGGAGCTGGAGGGTATTATGCTCAGTGAAACAAGCCAAGCGGAGAAAGAGAAATACCAAATGATTTCACTTATCTGTGGAATATAAGAACAAAGGAAAAACTCAAGGAACCAAACAGCAGCAGAATCACAGAACTCAAGAATGGACTAACAGGTACCAAAGGGAAAGGGACTGGGGAGGATGGGTGGGTAGGGAGGGATAAGGGGTGGGGGGAAGTAGGGGGGTATTAAGATTAGCATGCATTGGGGGTAGGAGAAAAGGGAGGGCTGTACAACACAGAGAAGGCAAGTAGTGATTCTACAACATTTTGCTATGCTGATGGACAGTGACTGTAAAGGGGTTTATAGGGGGGACCTGGTATAGGGGAGAGCCTAGTAAACATAATATTCGTCATGTAAGTGTAGATTAGTGATATCAAAAAAAAAAAAAAAGGGGCAGTTCCTGTGTGGTAACCTCCAATGAGTTCTACACAAGGGTATAAAGGGCATATAAAAGTGTAGGCAAAGGGTCTGTTTGTGTTTATACAGAGGATCAAAGCCTAACTGGGCTACCCTGAAAATGAACTAAGATACAATATGAAAAAGAACTTCCAACATCAGCACTCTCTGGAAGACTCATGCCAGAAGATGATCATCAAAAAACCCCAACAAAGATCCACGCACTGCTACAGCTGTAGATGCACTCATCCCACCAGCTCCTGGACTTGCCATGGGAATGAAGGAGATATCTAAGCTGGCCTGTGCATACAGTAAAACAACAAATTTGACTGGATCTATATTGTTGGAACTCAAACAAGAATTAGGAGAAGTGCAAATTTTAGCGCTCCAAAATCTTACAACTACAGACCATTTACTGTTAAAAGAACATAAGGGATGTGAACATTCCCCAGGAATGGGTTGTTTTAATTTGTCTGATTTCTCTCAGACTGTTCAAGCTCAGTTGGACAATATCCACCATATCATAGATAAGTTTTCACAAATGCCTAAGGTGCCTAACTGGTTTTCTTGGTTTCATTGGAGATGGCTGGTAATTACAGGTATGCTTAGGTTATGTAACTATACTCCTATTATGTTAATGTGTGTGCACAACTTAATTAGTAGTTTAAAACCTATACATGCTGAAGTTACTCTACAAGAAGATATGTCAAAGAAATAATCAATCTTCCCATGTTTTCTTCTGCCTGCTACTTCCATAGCTTTTCTTCATCCTTCCTAACTACAACCCTTAAATAGAATTCGTGCCTCATATCAAATTTACCGAGTATCATAATTCTTCCAAGTGGTAAAGACACCTCAAGACAAATGCTGGGCATAGAAGCCACAGGGTATAAATATGCAAAGAAGTAAAAAGCTAACCTTTTCAAACAATAAGGCTTCTCTCTCACTTACCAACTTTACATTTCCCTGTATGGCCCCGGAAGATGACTGGTTAGCCAGAGACGGGTAAGATTCCTCAAGGGAGGAACAACCTAAGACAGGCACAGTCGCAGGGGGGTCATCAGGTGAGAAATTGGGGATCAACAGAGGTGAGGCTTAGAACCTCACCCCCCCGTTCTGAGAGAAATCTTCTGCACACGTGGATGTTTTATTGCCCTTGTCTAGCTTGGATTAACACATAGTCTACAGGCACACACTTGATCATCTACATTTGCTCTCTTACAACACTAAACTATGTTTTCTACCTTTATCGTGTATCTACCTACCACTTCAGCATTTTATTTAAAATAATAATAATGAAGAGAGAAATGTGGTATCCACATATAAATCAAGTATAAAAATCAAATGAGTATTCATATTTGAACGGACTGTTTATAGTTCATAATGTATGAGCAAAACCAAAGGTTTCTGTGATGGCTGCCCTTGTACTGTTCACCATGTAAGAACTTATTCACTATGTAAGAATTTGTTTTCCATGTAAGAACTTGTTTGTTATGCCTCAGAAGATTGGAGACTGACGAAAATTAGGCTTGGGGTGGATTAATGATTGTGCATTGAGCATTGACTCCCCTATACAGAATTTTATTGTTGTTAACAACCATTTGATCAATAAATATGAGAGATGCCCTCACAAAAAAAAAAAAAAAAAAAAAAAAAGGTAAAAGAGCTGCCAGGGCTGCCTATTGCGGCTCTTTAATTTCAAATAATCAACTCCTCAAAATTTAGCCATACCAAAGCAAATCCATATCTGGGCAAAGTGCCAGTGTTGACACATCTTCAGCATTCAAATCTTTAAATAAACACATGGCATTAACCTGTAGGTCTTACACTGTTTTCCATAAAAATCTTAAGGATTTGAAACAGGAATGAGGTTATCAGTGAAATTCAACATGATACTGACAAAAAAAAAGCCTCAGCTTCCCCCACAATACTTAACCTGGAATATTCTCTGACTTAACAGTTTAAAGCACAGAGCCTACAGAGGCCTAGACTAATGAATACTCACTCACCTGGGAAGCAGTAATCAAAATGCTTTAGTTCTATGCTCTAGTCCTCTGTTTATGTTGTTCTACCTAACCACTTCTGCCATACTCAAGCTTCAGGTAACTCAGTAACAAAATTATCACCTACTCACCACAGCTTTTCTGTTTCCCTATACAACTTTTACCTCCCTGGACATAACAAAATAAAATACTCTATCCGTAAAGTGCATTTAGTGATTTACAAGTATCTAGACAAAGATTAAATCAGTCCTCCTTTAGATGCGAATTTTCCCCTTTTACCACCTTCAGCTTAAGCACTGAATTCGTCTGCAGAAGCTTCCTGCTATAAACTAAACAGAGCATCTACTTTTTCCCATGGTAATCCTGTGGTTCCTTCCCAGTTGCTAAGCTAGAAATTTTATAATTTCATCGACTTTTCTAACAAACCACCTTTTATCAGTTTTTGTGATAATTTTCAAC
Source organism: Manis pentadactyla (assembly GCF_030020395.1). NCBI lineage: Eukaryota > Metazoa > Chordata > Mammalia > Pholidota > Manidae > Manis > Manis pentadactyla. The sequence continues at coordinate 17,172,371 of NC_080022.1, forward strand.
CAGTCATTTAATACCAGCTAAATCAAAAAGGGTATTTAGAAGGTACAAATTTGTTAGTTTTCTGTGTTTCGTATCACTGGCAATTTCAGAAGTCAACATTAAGTTCTGTACTAAGCTGTGAAATTTTATAAGCAATACTGTCTCACTAATTGGCTTCTATCAAAAAGCAAACCAATAAATTCTAACTAGTCAAAGATTCTATAAGGCATATTTTAAAGCAGTATACTAGACAGGAAACGAAAACTGCTCAGATTGGAAGGAGCACCATTCCACTGATAGAACATGTAGAAAAAGAACCAAGCCTAAGTCACTGAGGATTTTAGATCCATCTTCCCAACAGAATTAAAAAAGCTTTTATTAGTGATTTGTCTTCTTTCCCCCACTAGGAAAGGAGAGAGGAGTAAGAGGAGCAAGAAATGGGAAATTTTACCCATCAGAGATGGTGCTTACCTACTATCAACAAAAAGCAGCAGAGTATTCAAGTTTTATGTTCTAGACACCATATGAAAATACTTTTTTCACACATTTCATTACTATCATCAAGGAGTAAATCAACTGTTACATACAAGATCTAAAACTGGCAAAACATGGTCAGTACTATTAGAATTCTAAAATGACTAAAGGCAAAACTACACAGAACTAACCATGCCTCAGAACACATCTACTGAATTGAATATGCTAAACTGTAGGTGAAATCATATACATTGTTCAGTTTCTACCATAGATCCACAAACTAAAGAAAACAAAGTAGTTATAATACATTCATTACCTGATTAATATTCACAGCAGCTAATTACTATCTATACCTTATAGTATTTCCAAGGTATCATGCTATCAAACCTTGGGTTTACAAAAGCAACAGAGATTAAAAATAATTCACCTAACAACCTCCTGAATCAAGAGTTTATTTAAATGATATGTACAACAAGAAATTAATACCCAAAATATGTAAATAACTCATTAACATTAAAAAACCAAATTATTTAATTAAAAAATGGACAGAGGACCTGAATAGACATTTTTCCAAAGAAAACATACAGATGCCAACAGACACATGAAAAGATATCAATATCACTAATCATTAGGGAACTGTAAACCAGAACTACTATGTGATATCACCTCACACGAGTCAGAATGGCTAGTGTCAAAAAGACAAATAACAAGTATTGGTGAGGGTGTAGAGAAAAGGGAGCCCTCATGCATTGTTGGTGGGAGTGTAAGTCACTGCAGCCAGTATGGAGGTTCCTCAAAAAATTAAAAGTAGAAATACCAAACAACAACCCAGTAATTCCACTTCTGAGAATTTACCCAAACAAAGTAAAACCACTAATTTGAAAAGATATATGCACCCATTTGTTTATTGCAGCATTATTTACAACAGTGATGATATGGAAGCAAACTAAGGGTCTGCTGATAGATGAATGTATAAAGATGTGTAAACACATACACACACACACACACACACGAATATTACTCAGCCATAAAAAAGAATGAAATCTTGTCATTTGTAACAACATGGATGGATCTACAGGGTACTATGCTAAGTGAGATAAGTCAGACAAAGACAAATATCGTATGATCTCACCTTTATGTGGAATCTAAAAGATGAAACAAAAAGAAACAAAACAGAAATAGACTCAAACACAGAGAACAAACTGGCACCTACTAGAGGGGACGGTGGTGGGGGGAATAGATGAAAACAGATTAAAGAGATTTAGGGTACAAGCTTCCAGTTACAAAATAAGTCATGGGGTTAAAAAATACAGCACAGGAAATATCCACTTATGGTGAGCATTTCATACTGTATACAACTATTGAATCACTATGTTGTACACCTGAAACCAACATATTGTGCATCAACTATACTTCAATTAAAGAAAAAAATAAAAACCTGCCTGACATCTAAGCACAGTAAACAATAATCAGGCTTTGAAATATGGAGTCTTACCTGTTACACTACTACCATGTCACAGAGATTATTAAAATAAAGTTCCAGAGTTTGGCAAAAGTTGACAACAAATTTTACTTCAGTTTTTAAAGTCACTTTGTGTTTAGAAAGTTTGAACAATAAAATTCAAATACCAAGAAACAAAATTTAAAAACTTCTACCTTAACAGCTGCTCCTCGGTCTTCAAAATGAACAAATGCATAATCTTTCAACTTTTTCACTCTTTCAAGTTTTCCAAATTCAGAAAATGACTTTTCCAGTATTTCTTCTGTCACTGTAGTAGCCAAATTTCTCACAAATAGAACTTTCACCTAATACAACAAAAATACAAAATTGGCATTAGCTACTTAATCTTAGTTGAAACCTTAAAAGTATTTCTTCATTGCATAAGCTTTTCTTCTGTAAAGCATTAAATGTTAAAAGTTAAAAGTGCAATCATAGAAAGTATGAAGCCTGCCAAGGAAATTATTCTATTAGTTACCGATTTATATGAGTTACTGGTTCCTTCTCCTACCTTGTCATTAAAGTATCTAACACTGTGAAGAGAACCCTCAAGTAACCAAACACATAATTACTAAGTTAATTTATAAATTTAACATGGTCCCAAAAGTTTCCCTAAAACAAATTTTTCTGGTTTTTCCCTCTAGAACTGGATTAGCCAATTATAATGTTCATATGAGAAAATACAAACAAAATTTAGAGACTAGTATTACCGGATAATGCTTAAAATATTATATCAATGTAGTGTTAATCTGGATAGAGATAAAAGTTGGATCCATACCTCACACTATACACCAGTATAAACTCCATATAGAGAAAAAAAGGAAAATTAAAAGGGCAGGGCAGTGAGGGGGGAGCCTGAAAAGTGGTAGAAGAAAACAAGGGTGAGTTCGTTATAAAACATTGCACCAGGGGAGGTGTTGTGACTCAAAATCTACAAACTATAAAAGGAGTGATAAAATTCAACTACTAAATGACTTACACATGGCAAAAATACCATAAACAAAATCAAAAGACAAACATGTCACAAAGTGTTATATCTTTTTTATGGACAGAACTCCACAAACCAAGAAAATGCTCAGAAGAAAAACTGAATAGAAAAATAGGCAAAATTCATGAACACATGATTCATACAGGAAACACGAATGGCCCTTAAACATACTGCAAACTTCAAGTCATACATAGTAAAAGAAAAAACCGTAACAGCTTTGAGATACAATTCATTATCAGATTGGCAAGATCCGAAAGTTTACCATACACTACTCTGACAAGGACAAGGAAAACAGGCCTTCTGTATTTTGCTGGTGGGAGGGCAAAAGAGTACATCTCCTACAGAGGGGAATATGACAATATCTTAGTAATTATAGATTTATTTACCATTTGGCCCACAGTTCTATTCCTTATAAATATATCCTAAGGATACATTTGCACTTGTATCATCCAACATGATGTGTTGTTCAGCTGTTGAATGTACCACAGTACACCAGAGTATGGAATATTATGTAGCCACAAAAAATGAGGAAGAGCTCTTAGAGCTGATATTGAGATTGCTAGAATATACTGTTGTAAGCCATTTTCCCCACTTTTTTACATCTCCAAAATAGGGATCCAATGTGACAGGTTTGCACTGTGTCATAGTTTAATTGGCAACATTTTATAATTCTTAATGGTATATTTAATAATGGTATACTTAATAATATACTTCCTTAGAGATAATGAAATAAGGATGGTGAATTAAGCAAATACAGATTAGTGTACAAAGTAGGTTATCAGTAACCATTCATGTAAGAAGTATAGAAAGTAAGAATACATACTCATATTTGCCTATATCTGCCTAAGGATGTACTAAAAGAATAAACCAGAGGTTATTACAACTGGATGCCTAGAGCGGGCAAGGGAGATACTGTAGATGGAGCTAGGTGGAAGTGGAACTTCTCTGTACTTTGATTTTTGGAACTAAGGAAATTTTACCATATATTCAAACAAAAAATTAACACACACTGAACAATTGTTGCCTCAGATAAAGGGCTATATGAATAAAAAGGATCTGGGGAGAAGACAATAATTCAAGAGGAAAAAAAATCTAGTACTTTCCACCTCTACCTCTATCCCCTTTTATTTTTCTCAATGTTGTCATATTGAGGTCTAACTCTGTACCGACAAACCTCCCTTGGTTTATTCACTTTTTTTTTTAACTCAACTGGATCTTTTATTTTTTCTGAGATGAAACCATAACATATTACATAAAAATTACTTGCTGAAATTGTGTTTACAATGTTCAATAGGAAAAAAGTTCCTTTGAGGGACATACATTTTGGATTTTGGCTCTTAGGTTTTGGTTGATTATAAAACTGACCCAACTTGGCAAAAATCTTCAATGAATTTTAACACTGATAGAGTGAAAGAACAGAAGAAGCTTTACTCTTTTGGGTAGACTTCCCCCAATCCCCATTTAGAAAACAATAAAGGAATCAGTATTATTCAATCAAATTTATTCAGTCAGTATTGTTCAAGTTCATAGAGGCCTCCTTGTCATTCTGAAACTTGTTTTTGATCCAGGAACAATAGTTACTAGAATAAAATGGTTAAGTTTTCTAACTACATAAAAAGATTTAGGATGAATTTCCATCTGAAAGGTTACCAAAGGTATGTGAAAAGTGGTTGATAAGCAAATTACTAACTATACTTCAGGTTTTCTGGGGATTTGTTCCCCTCTTGTAACATGTAATGTATCTATAATGCTATTTTAAATAAGCTTTTATAGGAAAATACAAACTACATTCAGTTTCTACAAGGTAGATTCAAAGTTGTAAGGGATCTTAAGAGATTTATCCAACCCCAATAAAACAGAAGACATCCAAGTTCAGTAATTTTGTCCAAAGTCACAACTGTGTTAGAAGAAACAAGTGGAATTAAAATCAATCAATCAAGCAAAAAATACAAAAAAAAACCAGGGCTACCCCAAATAGCCAAAGCAATTCTGAGAAGGAAGAATAAAGCGGGGGGAATTACGCTCCCTGGCTTCAAGCTCTACTACAAAGCCACAGTAATCAGGACAATTTGGTACTGGCACAAGAACAGACCCATAGACCAGTGGAACAGAAGAGAGAGATCAGATATAAACCCAAGCATATATGGGCAATTAATATATGATAAAGGAGCCATGGATATACAATGGGGAAATGACAGCCTCTTCAACAGCTGATGTTGGCAAAACTGTACAGCTACATGTAAGAGAATAAAACTGGATTATTGTCTGACCCCATACACAAAAGTAAACTCAAAATGGATCAAAGACCTGAATTTAACTCATGAAACCATAAAACTCTCAGAAAAAAATATAGGCAAAAATCTCTTGGACAAAAACAGGAGCAAATTCTTCATGAACCTATCTCTCCGGGCAAGGGAAACAAAAGCAAAAATGGACAAGTGGGACTACATCAAACTAAAAAGCTCTGTACAGCAAAGGACACCATCAGTAGAACAAAAAACATCCTACAATACAGGAGAATAAATTAATAAATGACAGATCCGATAAAGGGTTGACACCTAAATATATAAAGAGCTCACGCACCTCAACAAACATAAAGCAAATAATCCAATTAAAAAATAGGCAGAGGAGCTGAACAGACACTTCTCCAATGAAGAAACTCAGATGGCCAACAGACACATGAAAAGATGCTCCACATTGCTAGTCATCAGAGAAATGCAAATTAAAACTACAATGAGATATCACCTCACACCAGTAAGGATCGCCACCATCCAAAAGACAAACAACAACAAATGTTGGCCAGGTTGTAGAGAAACAGGAACCCTCCTACACTGCTGGTGGGAATGTAAATTAGTTCAACCATTGTGGAAAGCAGTATGGAGGTTCCTCAAAAAGCTCAAAATAGAAAAACCATTTGACTCAGGAATTCTACTTCTAGGAATTTACCCTAAGAATGCAGCAGTCCAGTTTGAAAAAGACAGATGCACCCCTATGTTTATCGCAGCACTATTTACAATAGCCAAGAAATGGAAGCAACCTAAGTGTCCATCAGTAGATGAATGGATAAAGAAGATGTGTTACATATACACAATGGAATATTATTCAGCCATAAGAAAACAGATCCTACCATTTGCAACAACATGGATGGAGCTAGAGGGTATTATGCTCAGTGAAATAAGCCAGGTGGAGAAAGACAAATACCAAATGATTTCACTGGAATAAGAACAAAAAAAAAAACTGAGGGAAGAAACAACAGCAGAATCACAGAACCCAAGAATGGACTAACAGTTACCAAAGGGAAAGGGACTGGGGAGAATGGTTGGGAAGGGAGGGATAAAGGGGGGCGGGGGGGAAGAAAGGGGCATTACGATTAGCATGTATAATGTAGTGGGGGGCACGGGGAGGGCTGTGCAACACAGAGAAGACAAGTAGTGACTCTACAGCATCTTACTATGCTGATGGTCAGTGACTGTGATGGGGTATGTGGGGGGGACTTGGTGATGGGGGGAGTCTAGTAAACATAATGTTCCTCATGTAATTGTAGATTAATACCAAAAATACTATAAAAAATAAAATAAATAAATAAACTGAAGGAACAAAACAACAGCACACTCACAGAACCCAAGAATGGACTAACAGTTAGCAAAGGGAAAGGGATTGGGGAGAATGGGTGGGAAGGGAGGGGTAAGGGGGAAAAGGGGGCATTATGATTAGCACACATAATGTAGCGGGGGGGACACGGGAGAGGCAGTATATTCACAGAAGACAAGTAATGATTCTGTAGCATCTTACTATAGTGATGCACAGTGATTGTAATGGGGACTGTGGGGGGGGCCTTGATAATAGGGGGAGTCTAGTAACCATAATGTTGTTCAAGTAATTGTACATTAACAATATCAAAATTTAAAAAAACAGGGCTATTTAGATACCCAGTCTCTTTCCCTGATACTCATCTACTCAAGGAAAATGAGACACATATTGAACAGCACATCTGGTTCATTCTCAATAGATCTTCACTCATCAACCCAAATATTTGTCTAAAAAAACTTTATCATACTAGTATAAACCAGGGCTTTTGTCCAAACTAATCAGAGGACCAGCTCCTCAGAAACTGGAATAAAAAGTTTAAGGAAAAGAGTTCTCAGTCTAAAAGAATCTAACCACTAATTTACAGCCATCATAGAGCTGCTGCCTTCCTGAGAAAGGAAGAGACAGACACCAAAATCCTCACTGAAAGCAGCAAAGATGCAACTCTGATGTGCCCCTTCAATCCCAGGAGAAACCTAAACGAAATCCTAAGAACCAGGACTCATGGCACCATTATTTACCAAGTGAAGATCCTGGTAATGCATCTACAGGGCTTAGGAGGAAAGTGAGGGCCCTCTCTAGAACTTGCCATGCATATTTTGCCATTACCATATAAGAGCAAACATGATAACCCTTTGCCTTTCTTCATGGAGTCAAACTCTAAGGGAGCTTGATTTAAAGAAAAGCTTAAAAAAAAAGAAAAATTAGCTATAAATCTAAATAAAATATAATTCATGGCCATGTAATAAAAGTCATATGAACTGACTGTAGTATGGTCGATGAAGATTATAACTCATAATCTCCCCACTGTATTCAACAAGACCTTGTATTCTTATTTTTTAACCACCATATCTTTCAGAGTGTCTAGCATTAAACAGATTCTCAGTGTGTATAGGAATACTTAACTGAAGGGATTTCATTTCAATTCCTTTTGCATATTTAATCTGCAGGAAAAGGGATTTTAGTAGAAGTTCCTGGATACAAGGACAGGCTATTAAGTTTTGCGTTAAAGCAGGTCCTTTCCTATATAGTTGAAGTTCAAGAGGTACAATGTGTTATTTATCATTAAACTTTTAAAATGTGAGATTTATTCTGCATACAAAATTTAAATGGTAACTTCACCCCCATCCCAAGCAATTACATTTACCTTAGCCATGACTTCTGGATCTGGTTCTTCCACAGGGTCAGCCCATTCAACTGTAACTACATTTCCCCATACTTTTACTTTTCCACTCATCAGCCGGCGTCTGGCTTGTGCTGCTGACTTGTGATCCTCATATTCAAGGAAGCAGAATCCCCGATTCTTCTTTTTGTCATCGGGTTGATGATAGAGAATAACGTCCACCAAACCCTCTGTTAAACCAACAGCCAGATATATAAGCCAAAAGCATCCACCACACATCTAGCGATTAGGCAGACCTAAATCCACACTTGCCGAAGAGCAAAAAAATAATTGAAGAAGCCTCAAATGATTCACTAATTACCTAGTAGACAATTAAATTAGCATTATTAGATGTGGGGTTTGGGACAGTATTTTATGTTCCCTTTTAATTTTAGGGGTCCTGAAGGTACAGCTGTAGACAACAGGTCCAACTACTGTATTCTGACACAACACTGTATGATGTTTTAAAGAGTGTTTAATAGCCTTGTAATTTGGGGAAATACTACCAAGGAATTGAAAGGCCAGATTACTAGTATGAATCTAAGAGAATTAACATTTAACAATTCATCATGACCAAAAATTATCCTTGGGTCTAATCTGAAAGTTACTCTTTTTATCAAGAATGAAAGTGTTTGCTAAATACGGGTGTTCCTCTAATCTTAGCCCACATTTTTCCATATAAGGATATCTGTAGGTAATAGCAGCTAGTCTGTACTTTTAAATACTATCTATCCCTTAAGAATGCATAGGTTTTATTTCCAACCCAGAATTAGGAAGATATTTCAAATTTAACATGTCCAAAACTGTAACCACCACTCCCCAAATCTGTCTTCTCTAGACTTCCCTATCTAATAAACAGTGTCATCTCACCCGTTCTCAAGTCAGAAATTGAGGACTCGTTTTCTGCCATTACTTCAACTCCCCTATCCAATTCCAAACCATCTACTTCCTTCCATGTTCACTATTACCCTAGGTTCAGTCTTTTATCTGAACTACTATGACAGCCTCAATTAATGTATTAGCATCCACTCCTCATCCTAAGCCATCATCCACACAACAGTAGAAATTAATACTCTATAAACATGAAACATGTTATTTCTGCTTAAGACCTTCAAGTACCTTTTCATTATACATAAATAAAAACTAAACTTCTTGTATGATCTAAAAGCCTGCCTGCTAGTTCTACTCCTTTCTACCTTTTAACAACACTGGCCTTCTCTCAGTTTCTTTAATACACCAAATTCTTTCCTGCCTTGGACCCTTGGCGTGTGTTGCTCTCTTGGAATGCACATCCCTTTACTCTCTGCATGCTATATCCTCCTCATTCTTCAGGTCTTCGCTGAAATGTCCCCTTATCAGAAAAGCCTTCAATAACCTAGGGAAAGGCATAGTAGCTATTCTCTAGCTGAATATCTTTCACTTCCCTCTTCACGATGCTTACCAGAATGTGTAAGTATTTCTTGAATTTTTTGTCTTATTTCCTTTTCCAGAATGTAAGCTCTACAAGAGCACAGAACATATCTTATTCACCACATCCCAGCACACAGCACAAATCCAGCGCTTAACAGGCACTGGATAAACCCTTGCTAAAGGAATGAGTAAATGGAAATGAAGCCAGAAAGGAGCTAATAAACTGATAATAATATACATATAATAAAAAACTGAAGAGGTCAGAGAATTGCATCATTAGGGGTATTTGAACAACACAATTATGACAGATTGTTGCAGCAGTTACAAAATGGGACACTTGAAGTCAAGATTTTGGAGTTGGTAGATTTTCTGCTGGAAAGATTCAGAATGTGATCTGGATGTGAGGTGGCTGACATAAGGGACTGGAGATGAGGTGGTCCATAAACTAGGAGGCTAGGTACTGAATTGTGTTCATCCACATCAATGTTAAAGATACTAAGAGTAAGTCTATTTAGGGCAGAAGAGGAAGACTGTGAGGCAGAGCAATCTTTAATTAATAAAAGACTAAAACCGGAAGAGCAAGCGATGACAGATTCAAGATGAAAGGACTGTATGTATGGACAAAAATGTAAAGGAACAGTGGTTTTTATAAGGGGAAGTAATGGTCGAACTGTTTTTTTAAATTGCAGTTAGCATTAGTGGATCTCCATCAGCATTTTAAAAAATGAAATGGGATGGGAAATACCAGACTAAATCACATGTAGTTCAGTTACAGTACGGTCTCATTAAATTTTTATTTTAGTTACATATAAATGTATATAGACCTGTGATATAAAACGTACTTCTCAATCAATTCCATGGATTTAGAACTAGTAATTTTTAAAAGTCTCATTTAGACAAGGCAACAGGAAGGAGGAGGGTAAGAATTCTCATCCCCTAGGTCCTACAGCACACTGAGTGTCAGCGGGGTAAGCCTACACTTGACGGCTACAGGGCAAAGGCTCTGGCAAAAGCCAAAGTTCAATTAAGGCAAAGAAGTCAAAGGGATATTCACTGAGAAAAGAAACTGAGGGTATGAGGGAACCTGTCTAGTCCAAACCACTATAAAGCAAAAAGGAGGCAATTTAGACACTGGTGACTGAATTCTCAGATTAATACACACATTTCCGTGTTTTGCAATTATAAATAGTACCAGATTTCCCAAAACTAACTTCTAAATACATTTTCGTTTTACCTGTGACTTTACTGAATTCTTCCAGAATGTTTTCTTTAGTCTTATTCTTCGGAATTGATCCAACAAAAAGCCTGTTGTTTGCCACAGAAATGCACACTCCAAGGTGTTTACCAGGGCGAATTTCATAGCTGTCACACTGCAAAGGAGAAAAGATCCAGACAACCCACAACCACCCCAAACTCAGAACAGATCTCAATCTAAAAAAATTCAACAATTTAAGGTCAAACACTCCCTGCTTCATGAACTCACCAAGTTCTCTCATGCTTGCCACTATACAAATGTGTATTTTTAAACTTGTTACAGTCTCTCATTTAACCTTCACTGCTCCTCCATATTTAATGACTCAGTCATTCACTTTATTTTTTAAAATATATTATTTCATATTTCAATTTTATCTATCTGAAAATATTTTTTCTAGAGAATTTCAGAAAAAGTACTTAAGACTGATCTTGCAGGGTCCTTGGAGATAAATTAGGTAGAAACAAACCAAAAGTAAAATAACAATAAATAAAGAGTAACAACTATCATTGCAAAAGAAATTTGGAAGAATTTCACAGTATACACAGAACAGAATTCCACATATATCCAAGAAAAATTTTATACTACCTATCCAACACAGTAATTTCAAAATTACATGAAATGATAGAAATAAAAAATGTTTTATTTAAATCATTATGCTATGGGTCTTTTTGATAAACTTTAGCACCTTATGCCTTAACATTACTTACCTATTAGCTTACAGAAAGATACAGAACTGTAAAATAAAATAACCTATACTTTGCCAAAAATGAGGAAACAAAGCTTTGAAAACTTCTCAATATTACATAAACAAGTTGGAAGGAAAAGTCCATAATGAAAACTAAATCTGGGTCAAACTAGAAGTGGAATACTTCAGAGGTTAGTATTGAAACCAAAAGGCTTGGTGAAAGAGGTACTCTTTCTAAAAGGGCGAGACCTAGACTCAGTGGGGCCTTTAGATACCTGGCAAAAAGAGATTGCCAAAAAACAACATTGTTATTTTAAGTTACCAAGATGGTTGTATCTTAATACAGCAGGACAGGAGATATACTTAATTCACACAACTTGTTACTACTACTACTACTACTCTGAAATAAAAACAAAAACTAAGAAGGTCTTACAGAAAGGAAATTACTACATTACAGAAGATTGGTAATAAAATAGAAAAAGAGAAAAAGATTAAAGACAGAGGACTGAAGGGCCTGGAAACAAAAAGGAAGAACACTTACAAAATAAATTGCACGATTAGGCTGTGACAAAAATAAAACTGAACTACAATCATTTCCTAAATTTTGTCCTAAAAAAATCACTGTTACCCATTCTTCTGTCCCCAAGAACTCATCACAGCCTTCATTACTCTTTCAGAATCCTGTCCTAACATTTGACAGCAGGAATTGGCATCTTTTTTGTCTAAAATCAAGAGAGAACTGCAGAAACTAAATATTCAAATGAAACTTTAAGATACTAATCAATCTAATGAAAGCTTTCCCAGAATTATGGCAGCTTTAACACTTTTCTTGGGTGTTTTCACTCCTTTTTACTTTTACAATCAGAAAAAAAGAGCAAAGGTCACATACCAACTCAGTCAATATAAAAACATTCAAAGCAAAAACTAAGGAAAATGAAACGTTAATTGCAAACATTTTTAACTGAGGTAATTCTTTCAAATAATGACCTGCCAGAGGAGAGGTATTCGTTTATTACATACCAGTTTAACAGCTTCCTGTGCAGCTTCCTTTCCACAGAAGGTGATAAATGCATACCCTCGGTTCTGACCAGACAGTGGATCCATCATAAGACGTAGATCCCAAATGGGACCCGCCTTTTCAAAAAGGGGCACCAACTCATCCTCATATAAATCTCTTGGAATTTTACCTACAAAGACCTAAAATAAAACCTGTGTATTAGAACCCCAAAATAAACATTTCATTTCAAAGTCATGAAGCCTAACTGCCTTTTAAGGGGTGGAAGCACAAATATGGTTAAGAAGGAATACGGACAATTTGAATCTTATGGAGCTAACTCTAATTTTTATTATGATGGCCTTAGAGTCATCAACACAGAACAACTGAAAAATGTAAACCGAAGTGTGCAAAATTTGTAACTAACAACTCTAAATCTTTCATTTTTATAATTTGTCTTTTTCTCACAAAAGCAGAATAAAGGACATGTATCTTCAGGAAATACATTTCTGCATTTGTATAAAAACAATAATTGAATGAAAGACCAAAGAGCTCTGCAAGTTTTCTCAACTCTAAAATCCTTACTATTTTAGTTTTTTACTCTTACTAAGTTATACTTAACTAAATAAAACTATTTAGTTTTATTACTCCAATGCTTTAATCTATCCCATTCTCTTATTAGAATACTACACTTTAAGGTATGAAAAAAGCTTCACCATTTGAAAATCTGGTGCTCTATCTTAATTAAAATTATATAAGCAGGGTTACATTTAGAAAGTTTTTCAGTATTTAATCAGACCTTAACTTTCTTCAAGATTCCATGTCAGCAATACTAAAAACAATGTGTTAAAATATCTGCAATTCACTAAAGAGTAAATTAATTTTTGCATGACATGAATTTTCTAGTAAAACTCATCTACATCAACATTTCATATTCTGAAAAATGACCTGATTAATGAATAACAGCAATCCAAAAGATGACAAAATCATTGGGTATTTTAAGCTTCTGATATTAAATTCTATAACCGTTGTGCTATCTTAAGTCAATCCTTTTCAAAATAATCAGTTTTACCTTCACTGCTGTCTGATAAAACTTATGTCTTTTTTTGAAGCCATAGCATAATTCTCGTACAACAGCTATTCGAATTCTTTTACCTCAAGGTCTCCAATCCTCATTTACTAACAAGACTCATTCCAAGGAGGTCACCTGGGAAAAGCACTGGTTTCCTCATATTCTTTCCTTTCCGCCTTAAAAACATTTCTCAATATCTATTTTTATATCTTACCTTTATACATCAAAGAAAGAGATTTACTTCCTTTCCAAGGTTTACTCCTTAACCTAAATAAATAAGCCTATTTCTTCTCACCCCTTCTCCTGGAAATAACTGCACACCTTTGTTTCTTCAACTCTATTTTGCTCAGTACATCCTTTCTTCCCACTGGTTTCTTCCTGTCTTCAAACATGCCAAATCTCCCATAACAAAACAAACAAAACACAAATAAAAACCCCTTACTTTATTTTAGCCTATATTATATATTCCTTTCACTTTTAAATGTTTTGAACACATGGCCCATTTGTTTTATTCTACTCACACAGTTATTCTTTTCAACACATATACAATCTGCTTGGTACTGTGCAGGGACAGAGAAGTCTAAATGAACATCTAAGGTGTCATCTGAGTGATATCCCTACAAAACCATCAGGTGAATGATCACTCTGAAAAACACTTGGCATCTATACTCTCTAAAATTGGCGTCTTCCTCCAACGCTAAACTGTATACCCAAATGTTGCTAATGGACTTCTAACGACCAAATTCAAAAATCTTTTTTTTCCCCTCAGTTTCATCATACTTGCCTTCTCAACAAGTGTTAACTCTAGTGATGCTACCTCCTAAAAATTCTCTTCCCTTAAGTTTCAGAATCCTCTTCTAACTGCTCTTCTTACCTTTAATTACTTTTCTATCCTTTCCTTGGTGATTCAATTATCACATGATATCTGTGTTTCCCAAGTTATACTGTCTCCTAATCTTCTCTGTATTTTCTTAACTTTTAAAGATCATACCTATCCCCAAAACCCACAACTATACCGTCATCTTCCAGATCTACATCTCACACCCTAACTGTTATCTCCAACTGCTTACTAATATACATTTTCCTTTGATTGTCCTGATTTTGCCTCAAATCATCAGTAAGTCTAACAATACCAGTCCTGTTTTTTGAATACAGATGTATAAATATGGATGACCAAACACTAACAGTGGTTTATCAATGTATGAAAAAATGGTTCTAATTTTATTCTTTCTTATATTTCCTAATTATTCTAAGACATCATATATTTCTAATAAGCGTGTCCTTCTTCCAAAAGTCAAAATGACTAAAACTTACCCTGTCAACCAGCTCCTCTGATTTCCCCCATTTCTCTTGGGAGAACAGTATCTGCTGCATCCCCCACCCACAAGGTGACTGAGGAAATAATGCTCCCATAAACAAAAATCTCAGATATTTTAAATCCCTCCTATTCCCATCCATCTCTAATTAATCCTTTAAGAATGGGCTTGAAGTTGTTCCAATGCATAATACCTAGGCTATACAATTTGCTCTCTCCCTATTCACAGAAGTTATCCAAACACGGGACATGGAATCACATACACCTTGAACTCATGTGTATTTTTCTTAAGTTCTAGAGTTACAGTGAACACCACAGACATGGTCCAGGCATTCACAAAGCGGCTCATATTCTACAGGTAGAGATAAACAAAAACAACAACAATTTCAGGAGGTGTTATAAGACCAAGAAAAATAAAAGGAAAGGAGATAAATGATGAAGAGGTTGGATTTTCATTCAGAGGGCCTCTCTGAGAAGGTGAATTACAAGTAAGACCTAAGGGGGAAAAAATCAACTAAAAATCTGAGGGGAGAGCATTCCAAGGTAAGGGAACAAATACAAAAAGATATAAGTAGACTTGACATATCTGAAGAACAGCAAATAGGCTACTGACAGGAAAAGAAGGTCCCCACCAGAGACAGTGTTGGGAAAGAGCGCCTAAGGGGCCAGATCAAGTTAAACCACGGTTGGGAGTTTATTTCAAATGTGTTGGGTAGACTTCGGAGAATTCTGAGCAGACAAGTGAGTGGCCGGGTATAACTTATGTTATAAAAGGCTGGCAGCTGCGACAATGTTGACTGTGTCACCTTGGGCGGGCCTCCGTTTTCAAGTTACTTCCAGACGTTGCCGCTGGAACCACAGTCGTCTCAGACCCGGTGGGTGGCTGCAGTGCGCATGCGCCCTCCCGCTGCACCCTGGATCAGCGGAGGCGCTCAAGGTCGGCAGAGCCCACCAGTACCAACCAACTCAGCCTCTTCGCTTGCCTGGACGTTGCTTCTGGGCTAAGTTGGCACCATGAGTGGCAACAACTTGGAAGGAAACAACAAAACCCGGTTTGATGATCAGCTGCGAACTGTATGGAAACATGAAGAACGGCAATACCCAGAAAGATCCCAGCAGAGAAACTGTTTCTTTCGGGCAGCAGCCGGCTGACACCCCCTACGAGTGGGACCTGGACAAAAAGACTTGGTTCCCCATGATCAGTGAAGATTTCATTGCTACCTATCAGGCCAATTATAGCTTTTCTAGTGATGGTGCATCTAGCTCTACCACAAATATACAAGATGTCAGTGTTCTGACTGCAGAGAAACCTCTGCAAAGAAAAAACCCTGAACCCAGTGATCCCAAAAAGAGGGGAGAAAAGAGAAAGGCCAAATCAGGATGGTTTCGTGTTGAAGACAGAAACACAAATGTTTATTTGTCTGGTTTGCCTCCAGACATTACAGTGGATGAATTTACACAGCTCATGTCCAAGTTTGGCATTATTATGAGAGAGCCTCAAACAAAATAATTTAAGGTCAAGCTTTACAAAGATAATCCAGGAAACCTTAAAGGAGATGGGCTTTGCGGTTATTTGAAGACAGAATCTTTGGACCTTGCATTAAAACTTTTGGATTAAGATGAAATTAGAGGCTACAAATTACATGTTGACGTGGCAAAGTTTCAACTGAAGGGGGAATATAATGCCTCAAAGAAGAAGTGCAAAGACTACCAGAAAAAGCTGTCTCTGCAACAAAAGCAGTTGGATTGGAGACCTGAGAGAAGAGCTGGACCATCTCGAATGCGTCACAAGCAAGTTGTCATCATCAAAAATATGTTTCATCCTATGGATTTTGAGGATGATCCATTGGTACTGAATGAGATCAGAGAAGACCTTCAAGAAGAGTGTTTAAAGTTTGGACAAATTAGAAAGCTCCTTCTCTTTGACAGACATCCAGGTGGTGTGGCCTCTGTGTCCTTCAGGGATCCAGACGAAGCTGACTATTGTATTCAAACCCTCAATGGAAGGTGGTTCAGTGGCCGTCAAATCACTGCCCAAGCAAGGGATGGGAGTATAGATTATCAGGTGGAGGAGACCACAAGAGAGAGGGAGGAAGGGCTGAGAGGATGGGAGGCTTTCCTCAATGCTCCTGAGGCCAACAGGGGCCTTTGGTGTTCAATTCTGTCTGTGCCTAGGGCCTTCTAGAGTAAGGCATTTTTCAGAGCACCCTAGCACATCCAAATGAATGTTCAAGAAGCTACAACAGAAATGGCATTTGATGAACATGTAGGTAAAAAGAAGTTTGAAAACACAGAAGATGGGGGAAAAGTTGAAGAAAATGCTTCTGAAAAGAATGCTGAAGAAAGAGGGCCTGAAAAAGTGGCTGAAGAAGGCTGTCCCCAGAATGAAGCTAAAGAAGGCTGCCTGGAAAGAAAGTCTAAGGAAGGCTGCCCTAAGAGTGCATGAAGATGACTACCCTGAAAAAGGGTCTGGTGAAGACAGTTTCAAAAACGAGTTAGAAGAGGGAAGTCTTAAAGAGAATGACCCTGAAAGAGATTACAAAAAGAAGAAACTCAGAAATGATTATGAAGAGAATGGCCTTGCGAAGGAGTCTGAAGATGGCCCTGACAAGGAGTCCAAAGAGGACAGCTCCCAAAAGGAGTCTAAAGATAACTCAGAAAGAGAATCTGAAGACTTCTGAAAAGCAGTTTCAAGATGGCTCTGAAAAAAAACTGAGGGCAATAGCCTTGAAAAAGATTTTGATGAGGATGGCTCCAACAAAGAGTTTAATAAAAATGTTCTCAATGAAGAGTCAGACACCTGAAAAATCATAATACAAAGATGACAGCTCTTAAAGAGTATTTGATGAGGAAGTATCTGACAGAGAGTTTGAAGAAGAATCAGATGGAAAGGTAGATGCAGTATGTAAGAAAAAGTATTTGATATGAGTCAGATGAAAACAAGGATAAAGATGATGCAGATGAAAAGGGGCTTGAAGATGATGATGAAAAAGATGTAGATGAAAAGATGTTTGAAGATTCAGATAAAAAGTAGTAGCAGAGATAAAGGAAGATGTAGATGAAAATATGTTTGAAGATGACGACTCTAACAACAAACGAATGACGAGGATTCCAGTGAGAAGTTGTTTGATTATTCTAATGAGAGAATACAGGTGGGTTAAGAAGAGCCCCTGTATAAGTTAAGAAGGCAGCAGTCTGTCCTCAGTAGTGATGTCAACAATTATATTTAATCCCTAAACTTGCTTTTACGGTGATTCCTCCATCTGCATTTTGCCTATGCTCCAGGGTAATTACTATTAGTGTTACATAAACATGTACGTATGGTAGGATGTCTCAAATTAATGCTTTGAAGTTTTCATTGTTACATGCACTTAGTAATTTTAAATGTTAATTGGCTGTTCAGTTAAAACTTCATAGTATAATCCAAGTAAACTGAATACTGTCCTTTGTCAGATTTGTTAAATGCATGCAGACTAATTTTTAAGGTATTCCGATTGAAATTTGTGATATTCAAAAATAAAAATGAGTTGTTAATATGCAGAAACCAAAAAAAAAAAAAAACAGGCTGGCAGCTAAGTAGAAAATTGATTATATGTAGAAACAGGCTGACCAGTCAAGTTAACAGGGCAATCCAGGCAAGGGCTGATGGTGGTTTGGAATAGTAGAGTGATAGCTATGAAGGTAAAGAGAATGTGAGAAATAGTTTTAACTTACATTGGATTCAAATCTACATTTTAATTACCTTGAGCAAGTTTCCTAAGCAGTGAGTCTCAATATCCTCATCTGGGAATAATACCAACAAGAGGGTTCAATTTCCATGTGAGCAGAGAGGCCGCGTCTTATTCCTCCTTTTACTCCCAGTACTGAACACAATGCCTAGGATATAGTAGCTCCTCATCTTTGAATGAATGAACATCTACCTCAGATTGTTAACTTTTGCACAGATCCTATCCCTTCTCTCCTACTTAAGGACACCCAATCCAGCAATAATTTTACCATCAATTTCCTACTTTATAATGGATCATTCCTATCAGCACACAGGTATCTTAAAATTTCTCCCCTAAATTTAAATTAAAACAAAAACACATCCTGACGGCAACACCTTTCAGCTATTGCCCCATTTCTTTGCTACCTTTTTAGCAAAATTGCTCGAGAACTGTCTCAAATTCCTTATCTTCCCGTCTCGAATCTTCTCCAAATCTGGTTTTCACCACCATTCTTGTCCAAGTCACTAATGACATCCATTTTGCCACAAGCAAGTATCAATTCTCAGCCCTCATCTTATTTGGAAGTTTGATCTAACTGACCCCCATTCCTTCTGTGAAAACTTTACTTCACTCCTGAGATACCACACCTCTGGTTTTCTCTTAACTCACCGGCTCTTGCTTCTCAGTCTCCTTTGCTAGTTTCTTTATCTCCCCAAATTCTAAATGTTGAGGGGCTGCAGGAATCAGATCTTAGACCTTTTCTCTAGCTACATGCACTTCCTTGCTCATATCCTTGGACCATATCCAAGCTCAAGGTTTTGTTTTTGTTTTTTCCAAGCCCTGTCTCTGTAGATTTGCCTACATACTTTGACACACCCTTTGCAATATACTTTCAAATAACCCCACAGTTGCATATTAACAACTCATTTTTATTTTTGAATATCACAATAAATATTGTACTGGCATACAGTCTCTGAAGCAGGATATGAAAATGTCTCATTGAATCATGTACTCACCAGCACCAAGTATTACCAATTAAAAACCTTTGCTAATTTGATGGGTTAAAAAATAGTCTCTCCATCTTCAATTTCCTCACCCTTCACCCCATGTAACTCACAGCCCCCAGAAGAAAGAGTTCTTCTTAGCCTCATTTCTTGCGTGAAGGAACTGGGGCTCAGAGGATGGGGGTAACCCTGACGAAGGAGCCAGTTGGGGTGGAAAAGGCTGGGCCTCAGAGGAATGAGCCAGCCATGCTTTGAATCCCACCTCTGCCCTGTGTGGGAGCTTGCAGAGGAGACAGATGTGACTTGGGCTATAGGCTGGGTAGCTTGTGAACCAGCAGAGAGGATGGGGAGAGGGTGGATACAGGCAAGACGAGCTCAAGGTTTTTAAATAATATCTAGGTTCTTATGCCTCCCACATTTATAATCTCCAGTCAGAACTTTCCCCCTTAACTCCAGGCTCATACAAGCAACTGTTCACTCAACAGATCCACTTGGAGATATAAGAGACATCTAACTCATAACATGTCCACAACTGAATTACTACCTTTCAATCTTGCAATTTGCTATTCTCTACAGCCTTCCTCATTTCAATAAATGGAAACTCCATCCTTCTAAGCTGCTCAGGTCATAAGCCCTGAAGTCATCTTTGGCTTTTTTCTCTCATATCCCCATATCCAACTCATCAATAAATTGTTTTATCTGCCTTCAAAACATCCAGTTTACAACACCAACTGGTGTTAGCATCAGCTGTACTACCCGGTATCATCAGCCCTATAAATGAGCATTCATTAAAAGAGCATAGCGCTAAAAAAAAAAAACACCAACAAAAGGTATCCTGAGACAAGAAATACACAAGGATAATTGGTTTTCATTTTGAAATGTGTTCTTACATTGTGGTTAGGCTCTCTGGCCCCATCTGATTAGAGTATTATTGCATTTGAGGATATTTGTATTTGAATATTTAGAAACTGTTTTAGGAAGTAAATTCTGCTTCATAACAGAATGCAATAGGGCTTTATAGTTACCTGTCCGCTATCCATTACTTTATCTCTGTGCAATAAAATACATGTAAAGCAAAGCCAGAACACATACAGTGGCACTATGAAAATATATTTGATAGTTAACTGAGTATTAGTTTAGTATACTACTTATATGACACTTGAGCCTTTATTTTTAGAACCAAACAGGGTTTCCCTCATTAAGCAAACCTAAAATGAAAAATCTGTATTTTCAGGGAAAATAATTTAATGATTATTAATCACTTTACAGAAAGGATTCATAAGGGTAAGGTCCTTATACTCTATAGTATCATTTGAATGTTAGAACCTACATATAATCCATAAGAATATTGTTTTACTTTAGAAGAAAAATCAACCAAGTCCCTAGTAGTACAATCACTGGGGTCCATGAAAAAACAGGCCAAAAATACTGACTCATCTGAGGAATGGGAGATGGCTTCATTTCAAGATCAGTTTATAACTCAGGACTTAAAAAAAAACACTTCAAAGGCCCAAAATAAACAGTATTCAAAAACTAAGCATTACTCCTTTCAAAGTTTTAAAGCTCAATTTTTCATTAATTAAAACAAATAGAAACATTCTCTTTTTATTAACTTGTTGATCCCTGAGCCATCGTGGCTACACATGAGCTGTTCAGAGTAAGCACATTAAGTCATGAGCAGGAAATCCTCCCTCCTCCAGAACCAAGAGAATCTAGTGAATACCAAACACTCGTTCTTTCTTTACTAAGTAGGCATCTATCTAGTTAAGTGTTTTGACTATCTACTATCTTTCGAGAGAATACTTCTAAAGTGATAGAGGAAGCCCTCTGAGACCCAAAAAGTAACAAATAACAGGCAGCTCAACAGTCTTCCTAGTGTTTACTAGGGTTTTTCCATTATCCAGCTCCTACTTGCTATTTTGCAAACACAGAAGCTTTTTGTTATATATAATTTAATTAAGGAGCTACTAAGTCATATATTTTTAGGTCTTCTCTGTTAAATACGCTGGTTCTGTAAACATTTCTATGAGTTAATATTACAAAGAATGAGATCTCAATCTACCATTTCCTTTGAACTCCTCCACAGAACATCAGTGCCATGCTTTTTTTTAAGAGCTTATTATACAGCCATGGTGTCCATGATCTCCATTTATGTCAACAGGAGTTAAAACAAAATTTGCTTTCCAAACAGTTTTACAATACCAGCTTAAGAATACAAAGACATTATAACCACACTAGGTTCAAGAGCCAAGACACACGAAAAAATACGTTTCAAAATACCTACCAAGGGAAACAAAAGCAAAAATGAACACATGGGACTACATCAAGCTAAAAAGTTTCTGTACAGCAAAGGACACCATCAACAGAACAAAAAGGCATCCTACAGTATGGGAGAATAAATTTGTAAATGACATATCTGACAAGGGGTTAACATCCAAAATATGTAAGAACTCACACGCCTCAACACCCAAAAAGCAAATAACCCAATTAAAAAATGGGCAGAGGATCTGAACACTTCTCCAAAGAAGAAATTCAGATGGCCAACAGGCACATGAAAAGATGCTCCACATTACTAATCATCAGAGAAATGCAAATTAAAACCACAGTGAGATATCACCTCACACCAGTAAGGATGGCTAGCATCGAAAAGACTAAGAACAAATGCTGGTGAGGATGCAGAGAAAGAGGAACCCTCCTACACTGCTGGTGGGAATGTAAGCTAGTTCAACCACTGTGGAAAGCAATATGGAGGTTCCTCAAAAAACTATAAATAGATATACCATTTGACCCAGGAATCCCAAATTTTACCAAGAATGCAGCAGCCCAGTTTGAAAAAGACATATGCACCCCTATGTTTATCGCAGCACTATTTACAATAGCCAAGATATGGAAGCAACCTAAGTGTCCATCAGTAGATGAATGGATAAAGATGTGGTACATATACACAATGGAAAACTATTCAGCTGTAAGAAACAAACAAATCCTACCATTTGCAACAACATGGATGGAGCTGAAAGGTACCATGCTCAGTGAAATAAGCCAGACAAGAAAGACAAGTGCCAAATTATTTCCCTCATTTGTGGAGTGTAACAACAAAGCAAAACTGAAGGAACAAAACAGCAGCAGACTCACAGACTCCAAGAACGGACTAGCAGTTACCAAAAGGGAGGGTGGGTGGGGAGGGAGGGAGAATGGGATTGAGGGGTATTATGTTTAGTGCACATGGTGTGAGGGGTCACAGGGAAGACAGTGTAGCACAGAGAAGGCAAATAATGAATCTGCGGCATCTTACTACACTGATGGACAGTGACTGCATTGGGGTATGGGTGGAGACTTGATAATATGGGTAAATGTAGTAACCACATTGTTTTTTCATGTGAAACCTTCATAAGAGTATACATCAATAATACCTGAATTTTAAAAAAAAGAAAAAAATTAATACCTATCATTCTTGTATATGTTACATCTCAGGACAATGCTTAACAACAATGTCTTTTAATGGATGCTCATTTATAGGATTAATTTACACAGATTTAATCCAAAGCTGCAACCTCAGAGTCTTCTCATAATTTTAACATTGTCAGTCTTAAGCACTGACACTAATTTCAACTTCCTCAATGAAGACCTAAAAACTTTTAATGACTGTAATGAAACCTAAAATAACAAAATCCTAAACCTCAAAGCATGAAAAATGACACCAATTACAACCAATTTGTTTATTAAATCAGCAGCCCAATATATTAAAAACCTCTTATTTCTGTGATTTTTCAAAACTTAAACTTTCAATAAGTATAGGCTAAATCTCATGAAATCTAACTTTATGGGAGGAATTGAAAACTTTACACTGGGATTATGTTGTAACAAACTGCTTGAGAGGAGTGGCTTAGGCTGGTTATCTCATACAAGAACTTTGCTTCAACAATACCTCTGTATATTACGATACCTAATATATGGGAAAATGCCTTTCTTCTGAAGACAATGAATACAAAAGAATGTACACATATTTAATAATTAGATAAACAATTATTTGTTTATAACTGGATACTCAAAATAGTTTATCCTATTAAATTGCTCAAGTGCTTTCAGTGAAATCTTAAAAAGAGTGCTAGCAAACTCCTTCCTTTCCTATATAAAGCAAAGATAAAACAAGTCTCCATTAATGAGCTCATTTATGAAACCAATCTAATGGGCTAAAAACATTTGTTTCTATAATTAGGAAATATATAGCCAACTAATTTTATACCAGGATGTACTGGGCAATGTAAAGAATGTAACAGTGTTTAATAGACTTAATTTTTACTCCTAAGGATTTTGTAACTGGTTGAAGAAACGAGACTAAGATAAATAAATAATTGGTAAATACTAACAAGGATACCACATCCTGAATGGTATAGATTTTTCAAACTGTATTCCCCTCTTGAAGGTATTAAAGGCTGCCTCAAGAGCAAGCAAAGTACAAAGGACAGAGTTATTCACTTTATATGAGGGTTTAAGGTAAGAAAAAAAATTCCTGATGTTAAGAATTTTAAAACCATTAGAAAAAATACACATCTTCAAAATTCAAGTAAAAGTTGAACTGTATTTCTATAATGTTTAAAAAGTAAATAAAATATAAATACAGATTTGAAAGGGTTCACAACGTAAGTTGAACACTACAGATGAAGGATGGCAGAGGGTGACTAGTAAGAGGATAAAAATGGAAAAAAAGGTCCAAGTATTATTCACTTCTATATAATGTTTTCATGACATTTGCTCCTGTACGGAACTGAGATGGTTCAGACTCCCAATTATAACTCTACCAATAATTATATAAAGTAATTTAGAGTAATTTAACAAACTCAAAACAATCACATGAAGTTGACTCAGGTACCATAAAATAAAAATGCCTCGATCCCCTTTTAATAATATTAAATATTAAGGAACAGAATATTAACTGTAATATTGTTTAAAAGAAGTTCAGGAACCAACGACCAATGGATGTAAACTCCCTTCTATACACAAAGAAGACAACTAGAACTAGTTCTGATATACATCTAAAAAGTCATGTTAAATGGTGATACCTTTACTCACAAACTAAAAATAATCTTTCCTTTTGGTTATCTGTAAGTTTTAGCTTTTAAGAGGGTGTCATTGATAATAGTTGAATAAGGCATTCCTGTTTCCTTTAAAGTTACTCAAACAGGAATTAGAGTAAACTTTTAAGATTTCTTAGAATTCTAATATATAAATTGGAGATACGTAATAATACTACTTAAATATTTAGCTGACATTATCACCTAAGGAACCTACCCCTTATCACTGTTATAAAGAAAATCCTATAAAATTATCATTTAACCAAGTTTAAATTTTAAGTTACAAGGCCACGATTTCAGCATTCAAAGGAAAAAACATAACCAATTATTCATCAAACATTTTGTGCCTACATTATGTTTCTGGCATTAAGATAGACACTAAATATAGACAGTGGAGACACCAAATCAAAGAAAGAGTCATCTGTAATAGAGCTTACATTTTGGCATATACTTTTCTCCATTTAAATGACTAGAATAGGCTAACATGAAGTCATATAAAGAAATCTTCATGAGAACACAGACGGAGGAGGAACTGCTTTGTTTAAGGACAGACCAATGTGCTCAACCTTTCACCTGATTCCACATCCTTCCCTTGTGCTACCCACTCCCATCAATAAGTCTCAGTAAATACTGAGTACCTTCTATTTGACGGTGGGAGAGAGGACAAGCATGTTCCAAATTACTTACATAAAAACAGAATAAAGCAACTGTTTCTCCTAATAACCTCCTAATAACCCAAGCCCAAAAAATGATGTGTTGCTACTTGTACGGTTTTATCAACCAGTTCCAAGAATCTATATTCCTTTACAAAGTGTTTGGGTATCCACCAGTCACATGATTATCCTTGCTTATGTTGGCAGCAAAACACAGATGGATATCCAAAAAACTAATAATAGCTACACTTCACAAGGAAATCACGTATTTTCCCCCATCATACAGTCAATGGAATTAATTCACAAACTGTAAAGATTTCAGCAAACAGCTCAAGAACACTTACTTCTGTTCCAATTCCAGGCTGCACACCAGAGTACACACTGTCTGGTGGAGGACCACCATACTTCCTCTGTCCTGTGGTTACATCCAGAGTATAACCAGTCCTCTCAAGCAAGGCCTAAAGATAATTATATATATGTTTATATTTGAATATTAAATCTCTCTCACACACACAAATCAGTATATTAATCTTTTCCAAAAGGTAGCCCAACATCTTAGGCTTTGTATTTTAGTTTAGTTAAAAAAGTCAAAATTCACACTGGTACCACTCACACATGGTCTCCCACTTTATTTTAATGCTTCTTTCCATGTATTTAATGGAAAGAGTTGTAGGTAATTAAGTCTGTAAGCACATACCACTTGTTATCAATGAGAACAGAAAAGAGGCAAGGATTATTAAAAAAAAGACCTAAGTTGGCCCCAGGCTACCTATGCATGCTTACATACTACAGTAGTCCTAATTTTGTATCCCCCTCAACTTCAACTGGACCTCTTTCCTTACTCGTTCCTTTTACATTTCATACTTACATCCAACAGTGATTCTTTTCAAATACTCTCTATCTATAAAAACCACAAGTCCTACTTCCTTCATGCAGCTTCTCTCATTTACTATTTCTTACATCATCTTAACTCTTTCCATTGTATTCAAATAATTTAACCTTTGTTTGATTCTTTTGTTTTGTACTCCTGCTATACCGTAAGCTCTATAAAAACCAGACCGTTTCCCATACAACACAGACTCAAAATATTTGGCAACTACCCAATGAGTATACTCAGATTTCGAAACACAAGTTTCCTCATTACCAACCTTCCTCATAATATTACATTAGGTATTAAGAATTATAGAAAAAGAAAGTAATGTTCTTTCCCTCAAGAATTTGTGTTTATATGAAAGGTCTAAAGAACAAAGCACATAATGGCATAAAAAGAAATGCAATCTATCTTAGGACGAGGAGAATTTTACACTTTGGGTTTTAAAAATTACAGATGATGGTTGGACTTACGATTTTTCAACTTCACAATGGTGTGAAAGCAATAGGCATTCAGCAGAAACCGTGCTTCGAACTCTGAATTTAGATCTTTTCCCAGGTTAGCAATATGCAGTACAATATTCTCATGATGCTGGGCAGTGGTAAGGAGCCTCAGCTCCTACTCAGCCCTGTGACCCCAAGGGTAACAATCCACACACTTGCAACCATTCTGTTTTTTACTTTCACTACAGTATTCAATAAATTCCATGAGATATTTAACACTTTATTATGAAATAAGCTTTGTGTCAGATGATTTTGCCCACCAGTAGGCTAATGTTGAGCACATTTAAGGTAAGCTAGGCTACGGTTTCAGTAGGTTAGGTGTATTAAATGCATCTTCAACTTGCCGTATTTTCAACTTACGATGGGTTTATCAGGACATAACCCCATCACAAGTTGAGGAAGATCTGTATACAATGTGAAAGCAACAAAAAATTTTAGACATCAAGTTAAGTGGTTTTCAAAAATATGTGTGGAGGCACTCTGGAATTCCTGGGTTACCTTAAGCCCCACATTCTAACATGACTCAAACAGAGCTGCTCTACTTTTAAACAAAGAAATACATGTAATATATAATAAATATATAATATATATGTATATTACACATTTACACATTGTGTAATATGTAATATACACACATTAAATATGTAATATACACCTTACCAAGAACAAATGGCCAGCTTTAGGGAAATAACATAAGCCTATTCAATGAACAGTAATTTTTTTTTAAAGCAACTATTATACCAAATGAATTTTCACATATTTAATTATTTAAAAATATTAAGAATAAGATACTATTTTACAGATGAGGCAAAGAAGGTACAGAGAAGCACTACGTAAACTAGTTATGTGACAGAAATTACAAGTTATATTTCCTGTTTAAAACAGCTGTTCAAACAGCTTCAACATTACATAACTATTTCAAATTGGAAAGTCTATTACTGCAGCAAAACATCAATATCCATTTAACTAAGGAATTAGATTTACTGTCTTTCACTGAAAGACCTATATTCACCTTTCAGAGCAATTTATCTAAATACTACTAGTAGTAATAATAATAATGGTTAGCTATACAGTTTTTGCTACATGTCAGGCTTATTCTAAGTGCTTTATGTATCTTAATTGCTTTAATCCTCACAACTTATGAGGTAGGCACTATTACTCTTCCTAAGTTTACAAATAAATTGAGATAAATAAAAAAATTCAAAAGGAGGACAGCAGTTATAAAACACCTCTTTACCAAAAAAGAAACCAAGTACTTGGAAAAAAACTGAACCAAGAGACATGACTGATCAATCCAAAAAACTATTATTGGAAGCACCAATAAATATATATCATTTGTAGTTAGAAGAACAAGAAATGAGGAGAGTCTAAATCAGGGTTTTTCACCAAACAATTCAGTGTTTGCCCCCAAATTCTTATGTAACTTGCCCTGAATTATGTCATTTTTAAACACTAGGTTTTTTTTTTTAAGTAGAACTATGAAAACCGTGTCTAGGAAACAGAAAAAGCAGCATTCCATCTCATCATTAAATTTAATTTCATTACAACTATCCAAGTCAAGCTTTACCTTGATCTTTGCTTCATCAGGTCCCTTTGTGGACTCTTGCACCTTGCTCCCCTGTTTCTCCCTTTGCCGGTAGGTCTTCATAACTCCACATAAAAATGCACTTTTGTTCTAAAACAGGCAAGTAATTCAATGAAAAAGAATCACCAAGAATTATTGAAAGGTCACACACATAATTAAATTTCAGAAGACCACAATTTCAACAAAATATTTACTCATTTATTCACTCAACAAATATTTGCTGAGTGGTTACTATGTGCCAGAAACTGGAGCAACAGAGACAGCCAGGACCTCAGGGAGCTTACCTTCTGAGCTTCCCATTTGTTGATATTTAAATGCCTGTGGACTATCTTTGCCAGACATTCTGAAACTATTCCTTCCACCTACATTATTTCATTCCAAGATAACATGACAGAATCAGATAACCCAAAAATGCTTAAAATCTGAGTAATTTAAATTTGTAATAACCTAATAACCATTAACAAGCTCTAACACAGATTATAAATTTTTTAAATAATTTACAAAAAACAAAGGAGTAGGGGGAAATTTTTACTTTATATTCATGCTTCTGAAAACTCTCTCAAAAGCAGATTTTTTTTTCTTTAATTTTTTAAAAGAAGCAGAGGTAGTCACAAACAAAAAAAATACCACTTCTCCTCAGGAAAAAAAAAGTAATGGTAAAATAACTTCAGATAATCAGTTGTTCAAAGACATTTTTGAGAAATGGCCTTACCTGAACATGTGACAAGTCACTTTCCTTGAACTGTTGTAGTACAGACAGAGCTCCTTCTTCATTAAATTCCCTGAGAGCATCAATTGCTCTTTCATCAAGATCGACATACGCTACCAATCCTAAAAATTAAATTGAAAAGGGGTAACATTATTGCAACAAAAGGGATAATCTAAACTGTGCTATCAAAGTTTAATCCAGAAATGTTATATTCAATACTATCAACTAACAAACTACATTTTCATTTAACTATATGCATAAAGGCAGCTAGAGACACTATATAGAAAAGTCAAGAGTACAAATATGAAAAAAAGAGATAAATGTCAACACCTATAAACATGAATTTCAATCCCCATATCCCACAAAAAACACAAAAATCCTAACCCCATTTCCCACTCCCCAAAAGGTTTAAGTCTTGCAAGTTAAATCTGATGTTCAATACTACACTACAGATTAAGCATTACCATAACTGATTTGTTAGAGTGGTAAGAATACACTTTATTTCCCAAAGATCGACCTTCAAATTATATGGACTGTTGTAATTGTTGCTAACCACACAAGAGGTGGGGAAAAAAATACAAAAGAACCACTTTTACTAAATAATTCTTTCCACTCCCCAAAGTGTCAAAGGGTTTCCCTTCTTAGCACCAAAGATAAAATGAAACTCATTTGTTTATCCTGAGCATCTATTTTGCTGCAGTCAGAATGTGGAAAGGCATAATTTTAAAATCTTCTACAAATGCAAATGCAGCTTGATTAATCAATTCTGAAAGTCATACTTTAAAGCATTTTTTTTTGTTCTTCTAATGTGTCAGGCTGAGATTTAAAAGATGCTATGACATTCACAACACTGTCTACAATGACATTTTTTTTTCCAAATGGCATTAAGGACTTTACTATGGATTTACAAGTAAACTGTACAGAAAATATATGCACTGCATTCTATTTATGTAGGCTATTTAACTGCACAGAGAACTTTACTACATTTAAAATGTAACTTAAGTCTGTTAAGTTTGTTATATTTCTCTCTCTACGTACATATAAGGAATATGTTTCAGAATTGATCCAATGTAAAATGGAAATATTTGGCGGATTGAAACCCCCAAGTCCATATGAACTAACATCAAAAGTGACTCCATTTCGGTAAAACAAAAAAGAACTTTATTTCATATGGTAAATATATTTTAAATAAATGTAACTGTCACTTGCAAAGTTACTTTTAAAAAATGTTGCCATGATTTGCTTTAAAGGCTCAAAATGAGCATTCCTAAAAAATTGGCATTTCCTTACTTGACTATTCCATACTACCACCCAAAGCCACAACTCAGGACACCCATCAATCCGGTCAATCCAACCCTACACCCCAAACCATCAGCCTCTTATCAATAACAGAACACTCTACTAGAGAGCATCTCTAAGCAGATGACTGCCATTTCTCTATGGCAGAATGTCACAGAAGTTCCTGAGGACTGATTTTCAAATGGGACCATCACCCAGGAGTCATTTTTAGAAGTCATTTTAATGTCTAAAATTATCCTGAACTTTTCAGATTTAATTTTTTTTTAGGACAAAAAACAGTACTTAAGACACATTTGTGAGACAATTCAATTCTCTCTCTCAGAATCTGGATAGGCACACAAAACACAGGAAGAAAGTTTCCATCTATGGCCCTAAAGGAGGAGGACACGTTATTTATGAACAACACTCCCTAAGGGTAAGTATTTCTCTCCCTCTTTAAAACTTCAAACCACTTAACAACCAACCATATTAAGATGTTCAAATTTGCTTAAACACTTAACCATGGGACTTCTAAGATTAAAAAAAAAAAAAGCAGCTGTTACAAACCAAACACTTCCAAATTACTGAGAGATGTGGGTTTCTGTCCATTAGAAACTAGAAAGGCCACAAACTCTCAAGGAGTCTCATATATTATCATTTCAGACACTACAGTCTAGCCCTCTTATTGTGCCACCTAATCAGACCTAAGCTGATTTAACAATCACGTTAAGAAGATAAAAGTAGAAAGTAAAAGCAAAATGATGACTGATTTAGATTAAGAAAAAAATGTAAAATTTGGAACGCTAAGACATATTTTAATTGGTGATAAATCTAAGACAAATTGATGTACTGTTCTGAAACAACTAAGACTGCATATTCAACACTAAGAAGGCTTCAAAATAATGAAATAAGAATATCAAAGTCAAACCCAATATGCCCTCAGTGAAGGGAAAGTAACAAACATTTAGCTCTACATAGATCAGAAACAGTATTATTTAACCTTAAAAAAAATCTATAAAATTCAAAGTGGTTTGCCCTCACTTTCATAACCAGTCAGAAACAAGAAATGCATATTATACCTGTCTGAAATATTTCATCAAGTCTTTCTGCCACCTTCTGTGGGAGGCCTGCCTCTATCAGTGTCTTGTAGTGTTCTGTGTGAGTTACACTGGAAGTATCCATTGGTTCTTCCTCTTCTTTTAACTGTACCGCATTACCATTCACCTGATTAGCCATTTTATTATGCTGCTGGAAAAAATTCAGGAGCTATATTACATTAAGCCAGAAATAACTAGTTTGTAGGACAATGCATGATTTATCTAAACTAATTTGTATACATGCTGCTAACGACCTCTATCAAAATATTATTTTATGCCTTTTGTGATGTATCTGACCTAAATTTGCAATAATCATCCTGTAAAAACCACAGAAAATGTACATGGAAGCATCAGATCTTTAAGGAACTTCATGTACACTAGGTTAAATAAAGGCTTGAATTTACTGAAGGTTAAATCGCTTATTAACAAAAGCAGCTGTTGTGTCCTTAAAGCATGTCAACAAATCACCATAAAATCCTAAAGAGCCCCTCAACTCTCAATTCTTATACAGTTCTTTAAAGTTTGGTATAAAAACAGAATGAACACCCACAGACCACTTAATCAAGGTTTAAGAACTTTCAAATTTTCCTAGCTCTGCTTCAGATCTAAGATTGGTGTGAAATAAATGCCCTGTTCTGTAGCTCAACATACTAGTGGTTTGGGTTTTCTCCACCTCACTTAAACCAAACAAAACAAAACAAAAAAAACTTGACATTAATTGTTGTTCTAAAATTAATTTGCTATTCCCATTCACAGATTTAAAAGAAAAAATGACCAACTTTAAAAGCTAAATGGTTGTTTTAAGTCCACATAAAAGAAAAAGCGAGCTATAGTTGAAGTTGCTTCTTCAAAAAAAATCATGAGTACACACTGAATTTTTCTTATCAGTAATAAAGCTGCAAAAACATGTTGAAGAATGGACAACCAACTTCTTCCAAGTAATTTCAACAAACGTTACCTAATTAGGATAAACTCAGGTCAGATGTCTCAGATTAACCTCCCCAAATCATTTTGTATGTTCAACCCCTATGTAATGCAGAAAAACTCCTTGAAGAGAGAGAATAATAAACCCACACAATGTCAGTCTCTAAAGTGCCTCAAAAGACAAGGAATTAAAGTGCATTTGTCTGTGGTGAAATTATAACGTGATGAAGATATTAAGCAGCAGAAAAAGACACTGCAACAAATACTGAAATAAAGGACATGAGGTGGATCTCAAGAAGAAGCCTGCTTTTCTTGATGAAACTCAAGATACCCAGTCAGCTATAAAGAAAATACAAGTTTCCTAAGAAGCACTAAAACCCGCTAAGATAACCACACTTTCAGATTGCCTATCAAACTCAGTGCAAATGCACCAGGTGCAGTTTTCTGACTTAAAACAACTTGTTTTCATTTCAAAGTCCACTGATACTTACTGAAGTTAATGGAAAAGGAAAGAAGACCAAAGGGAAGGAGGTAACAGAAAGTAGGATGAGAGGAAAATGCAGAAAAGGTTATTACTCTGATAATGAGATAAACAATATCATGACCTATGATTACAAAACATTATTAAGACTTGATAGCCCACTAATGTCTATACAGACGCAGACTTTCTGGTTTAACTCTGGGTGACAAATGTTTCTCAAGGCAAGCCTCAAAATCTGGTGAACTGGCAAAAATGAAAACATTCAAAACTGGCACCCTTTTGATCAAGAAACTACTTATAGTGTAAGATGGGTAAGTTTATTGATTAATACAACCTATTTCTATAAAGATGCATCTTAAAGTCCAAAATCTCTTTATGAACATATAGTTCTGTTTTCCCATGCTCCTCCATCCCCAAATACAACCAG
Organism: Manis pentadactyla; assembly: GCF_030020395.1. Taxonomy (NCBI): domain Eukaryota; kingdom Metazoa; phylum Chordata; class Mammalia; order Pholidota; family Manidae; genus Manis; species Manis pentadactyla. The sequence goes on from NC_080022.1 coordinate 17,205,321, forward strand.
AAGATCATCAGAACTCAAAAGTTCTCAGTATCACAAGACCATTACAGTATGACAACTGGGAATAATATTAATCACAGAAAGGAAGCAAATTTTTAACAGAAAAGTTCAATGAACATCTGTTAAGTTGGTATTTTTTAAGTATGTGTAAAGCAAAAAGACAAGTTGTGTATTAAGCACAAGACAGAAATATTTATGACTACCATTTCATTTTAAAGGCTCTCTAGAAGTTGATTCTGAAATTGGTTGAAAATGTTTAAGCTTGTAAACTTTTAACCAAAAAATGTAAAATGGATTCCAGAAACCCTTGCAGATCAAGAAAAAAATCTCTCTCTTCAAAACAAATACAATGTGGTTCATTTAAAAAAGACTGTTGTTATATGAGACCATTTAAAACTCGTCAATTCAACACAATGCCACACAGCCAAACCATATTTCTGGATGCAGCAAATATACTAATGTAACTGGTGTCATTTGAGCTAAGCATTTTTGCAAAACGTACAAATTTAAATAAGATTTAAGGGCTGCTGGGAAATTTAGTAAGTCAGCAGCAGCTTCTCCCCCTTTTCTGAACATCTCTGTGCAAATCTTCTTAAGAGAAGGGCTTTAAAAGAACCGACGAATGAAACTAACGGTTATCTCATGGCTCAGGACCGTCAAGCCCTTATCCTACGTCTGACTCACGAGACATAAATTCAGCTTCTTGGGGACAGCAAAAATCTCAAACAGGTTAGTGTTTAAGGACTGAACCTTTCAAGAACCCCTTGGCCTTAAGTTTTAAACTTGGCACTACGGTTACTACCGTGTAAGAAGAAGAATCGCCTTTCCAATTTAGTGCGCCTGTGACTTTGAATTATTCACCTCAGGCGCGCTTGAAGCCTAAGTTTCGTGGCCTCTGGTAGTCATTTTTTCCTTCAAATCTCGGCTTGCAGCATGCAGAATGGGGGAGGGGAGGAGGCTTCCTACACAAATCGGCCTTGCGGCTTCCGCTTACACAAAGTTTTCTCTGGGCTCAGGTAATCCTGGGGTTTGCATCCCTCCCTCGGCCCACCCACCCCTTCAGGCCCGTCGCCATCATCAACACATCCCATTCGTGCCTAGGCCGGCAGAGAAGAGAACGAAGCGGCTCCGGAAATTGAAGCGACGGGGCCCCGGGCGCCCCAGGCCGCCGGCCGGACCCGGCCGCGTGGAGCGGCGGGCGGAGGCGGGAAAAACACGGCCGACCCTGGCAGGCCGCGCGGAGAGCGCCCGGCGGGCCGCCTGGAGGGAGGGAAGGGATGACCGAGGGCGAGGGGACGCCTCAACGGGGCTAGGCCCTCGGCTACGAGGCCGGAGGAGGCCGAGGCCGCCCCCAGACCATCCCCACCCCCACCCCGGGACCTCGGAAGAAAACGAAACTGGGGACAAGGCGCCGTGCCCGGGCCGCACCGAGTTGGTTCGATCGGGGCTCCCGGCCCCTCCCCCCCACGGGCCGGCGCGAGACTCACCAGGGCAGAGCTGGGGCCGGCGGCCGGGCCCGTGAGAATCAGCGCGAGGCGCTTTGAAAACGACTAGAAATGGCGCGCGCGCCACCCCCTCCCCCCCCTCATGGACGGAGACGCGATCCCAGCAGCACGCGGGGTTTCCCGGAACTGCTTCCAGGGACTCCGAGCGTCCGGGCAATCACATCGCGCGGCGGTCTGAGCAGCAGCTCAGGCGACCAATAATTATGAGAAGAGTCGGACCACGCCAAGCGACTCGGGAGCCAATCTATGAAACCTTCTGCTGAGCCAATGAAGGAACTCAGCGCCGCCGGCTGTGGCGCCTCCGGGGCGGGGGCAGAAACACAAAGGGGTCTGTGGTGAATCCTCGGGTAGAGGCGAGGCTGCGGGACACAGCTCTTGAGTGGCTGAGGCTCCTCCCTCGTCTGCCGCTGGTGCCTGGGCCTCGCGGCGCGTGGCCGCCTCCAGAACACGCCCCCCATCGTCCGCGCCGGCCTCGCTCTGCCGCGGACCCCCGCCCAAGCCCCGCAGCCAGCGCCCCGGCACCCCTAATATCCCCTCGCGCCTCCGCCGGCGATCAGTCGACCCTCCCGACACGCCCACCTTAGCGCTGTTGGGCCGCCCTCTAAAGTCATCTCTTGGGCTCTAGTTAGAACGCGATTTGAAAAATCTCTGGGAATGATCGGGAAATTGCCCCCTGGCTTCCACACACATTTTGCGGCATCTCAATGTGAGGGAAATCGCTAAAGTGGGCATGACTCAAGAGCAACGTTACTCAAAAATGATAGAGCAGGGACATTTTCCCACAAGGTTTCGAGGTAAGTAATTTTCATAAAGTAGATGGGGCAGATATATGTATTTATGAAGCCAAAAGACACACAAGGAAAAGGGCTGAAGGAGACTGATTGCCGTTATTCCGAAACCTATTTCTCACTCTCTTCTAATGGTTTGTTCCTTGACCTCGCCTTAGTCCAAACCCTACTTCATCCCGCTCTTTGAAGCTCACTTCTACGGAGCCAGCCTGCCTTCCTTCTCCAACATCCAATGCCCCCACCCTTCTAAGGGAGTGGGTAAAGTCAAGCCGTGGACTGCAGGATTTCCAGATAGACTCGAGGATCACTTAAATTTCCCAGAACCTATCAACCAAAAATAATTGAAAACCTACCGTGTGCCCAGTACCAAGCTTAATGTGACCTTGAAGCTTAAACTTTATTAGCCTCTAGTTCAAGGGTTCTTAACCTATTCTGTACCATTTGATAGTCTGGGAAAAGCTACGGCTCTCTTCTAGGTTTTAAAATCCATAGCATTAGAAAAGAAACTTTATATTGAAGCACAACTAGGAAATATGTTTCAAAAATTTGTGAAAAAGTAATGCTTTCTTTCTTGAGTCCCCTATACAGAATTTTATTGTTGTAAACAACCATTTGATCAATAAAATGAGAGGTACCCTCTCAAAAGTAAAAAAAATAAAGTAATGCTTTCCTTTATTCAAACATTAAATATCAAGATCTTGCCTCAGGTCAAATAACTACTGAAATTTTAAAGTAATGAGAAGGTATTTCAAGAAGAAACACATAACTATACTGTGATATGAAAATGTCTGTAATTTCAACTGGTGACAAAGTGAGAGATACTGCTAATTCTACTGTGATTTATTGCCTACATTCACAATGGGGGAGAGGATGCTAAATTTCAGTGGAACATTAATGAAAATAGCAGTGTTATTTATTCCATCAAAGTTGAAGGACTGTTGAAATTCCATTCAGAGACTCCTTGCAGTCCGTTGAGCACAGGATAAGATCCCCTGGGTTGGATAATGTGATTAAAGTGATTACATCACCCAAATTTTTCTGGGATAATATTGCAAGTATTCAGTTATATAGTGCTCACAAGTCTTCTCCACTTTTCAGACCATATATCTTTTTTTAAATTTGTTTCATTGATATACAATCTCATGTTGGTTTCAAATACACTGCCCATCAACGTAGTAAGATATTACAAAATCACTCTCCGTGCTATACTACTCTCCCTGTGACCAACCTATATTGTGATTGCGGATTAATTTGCCCCTTAATCCCCTTCTCTCTCCGCCCAACCTCCCCACCTTCCCCAACGCCTCCCCGTTGGTAACCACTAGTCACTTCTCGGTCAGCTCATATATCCTTTTTTTTTTTTAATATTTAAAACATTTATTGACGTTTTGGAATTTTAATGAACATTTATGGTGGTTATATAAATTGATTCATTGTGGGGTTTTTTGGTATCGTTAATCTACAATTACACTAGACTCCCCCCATCAAGTCCCACCCACATACACCATTACAGTCACTGTCCATCAGCATAGTAAGATGCTACAGAGTCACTACTTGTCTTCTCTGTGTTGTACAGCTCTCCCCGTGCCCCCCCCACATTATGTCTGCTAATCATAATGCCTCTTTTTTTTTCCCCTTATCCCTCCCTTCCCACCCATACACCCTAGTCCCTTTCCCTTTGGTAATTGTTAGTCCATTCTTGAGTTCTGTGAGTCTGCTGCTGTTTTGTTCCTTCAGTTTTTTACTTTGTTCTTAAACTCCACAGATGAGTCAAATCATTTGATACTTGTCTTTCTCTGCCTGCCTTATTTCACTGAGCATAATACCTTCCATCTCCATCCATGTTGTTGCAAATGGTAGGATCTGTTTTCTTCTTACGGCTGAATAATATTCCATTGTGTATATGTACTACATCTTTTTTTTTTTCAAGAAAAATAGATCTAATTTATTTACAGATAATGCTGGTTTTTTTTTTAACTATACCATAACTTTTTTGGGGGGGTATCATTAATCTACAATTACATGAGGAACATTATGTTTACTAGACTCCCCCCTTCACCAAGTCACCCCACAAACCCCATTACAGTCACTGTCCATCAGCGTAGTAAGATGCTGTAGAGTCACTACTTGTCTTCTCTGTGTTGCACAGCCCTCCCCGTGCCCCCCCCACATTATACATGCTAATCGTAATGCCCCCTTTCTTTTCCCCCCCATTATCCCTCCCTCCCCGCCCATCCTCCCGGGTCCCTTTCCCTTTTGGTAACTGTTAGTCCATTCTTGGGTTCTGTGATTCTGCTGCTGTTTTGTTCCTTCAGTTTTTTTCTTTGTTCTTATACTCCACATACGAGTGAAATCATTTGGTACTTGTCTTTCTCCACCTGGCTCATTTCACTGAGCATAATACCCTCTAGCTCCATCCATGTTGTTGCAAATGGTAGGATTTGTTTTCTTCTTATGGCTGAATAATATTCCATTGTGTATATGTACCACTTCTTCTTTATCCATTCATCTACTGAAGGACACTTAGGTTGCTTCCATTTCTTGGCTATTGTAAATAGTGCTGCGATAAACATAGGGGTGCATCTGTCTTTTTCAAACTGGGCTGCTGCATTCTTAGGGTAAAGTCCTAGGAGTGGAATTCCTGGATCAAATGGTATTTCTATTTTTGTTTTTTTGAGGAACCTCCATACTGCTTTCCACAATGGTTGAACTAATTTACATTCCCACCAGCAGTGTAAGAGGGTTCCCTTTTCTCCACAACCTGGCCAACATTTGTTGTTGTTTGTCTTTTGGATGGTGGTGATCCTTACTGGTGTGAGGTGATATCTCATTGTGGTTTTAATTTGCATTTCTCTGATGACTAGCAATGTGGAGCATCTTTTCATGTGCCTGTTGGCCATCTGAATTTCTTCTTTGGAGAACTGTCTGTTCAGATCCTCTGCCCATTTTTAAATTGGATTATTTGCTTTTTGTTTGTTGAGGCACGTGAGTTCTTTATATATTTTGGATGTCAATCCTCTATTGGATCTGTCATTTATGAATATATTCTCCCATACTATAAGATGCCTTTTTGTTCTATTGATGATGTCCTTTGCTGTACAGAAGCTTTTCAGCTTGATATAGTCCCACTTGTCCATTTTTGCTTTTGTTTCCCTTGCCCGAGGAGATGTGTTCATGAAGAAGTTGCTCATGTTTATGTCCAAGAGATTTTTGCCTATGTTTTTTTCTAAGAGTTTCATGGTTTCATGAGTTAAATTCAGGTCTTTGATCCATTCTGAGTTTACTTTTGTGTATGGGGTTAAACAATGGTCCAGTTTCATTCTCTTACATGTAGCTGTCCAGTTTTGCCAACACCAGCTGTTGAAGAGGCTGTCATTTCCCCATTGTATATCCATGGCTCCTTTATCGTATAGTAATTGACCATATATGTTTGGGTTAATATCTGGACTCTCTATTCTGTTCCACTGGTCCAGCTCATATACCTTGATTTTTTTTATTTGGAAAATATTGTCAGCTGAGCTTTGCATTTCCAAGAAAAAAAAAGGTATGTTTCTGTATTTATGAATTCTATATTCCACAAATATTTATTGCATGCCCTCTACATACAAATTACTATGTTAAAAGTAGGGAAAGTAAAATGAATAAAACACAATCTGTCTCAAGAGCTTACATTTGAGCTGACGAGGCAGACCAGGTATATAGATAAAAATAAAAATGAGTTGTTGAGGAAAACTCAAGCTATATCCCTAATCTTTTAAGATTAGGTAACAGTGCAGCCAGGCCGTTACAATGTTTCCCTGTCACAGACCAAATATGTGGTCTAAGCTGGTATGTCAATGAACATCAAGAATTGCTTCTTAAAACAATTACAGGGCACCAGAATATTCAAACTGACGCTTTTTGAGTTTTACTACCTACAATCCAAAATTAACAGAGAATGTTTGAAATTATCAAGCCTTCTTAGTGGATCCTTAGATTAATTAGTCTTTGTCATGCTTGTCCCTTTCATATAATTTAGTCTATTCCTGACTCCAAACAAGATTACATCAATTCAGCCTCTTCAAAATGCCTTCACTTGCCACTAACAAGGACAAGTCATCCCAGCCACAGTTCAAGGGCCCAGGCAAGGAAAAGGAAACAAACAATAGGGAAAGGAAGAAAGGGGAGAGGAAAACGGAAAATGAGGAAACACAATGTGCAGAAAGTAGAGGACTACTGCTTAGGTGCCAAGCGTCCTCTGCTCTGCTTTGCTTCAACACTTCAGTTCTACCTTGAATCCTCCCATTGTCAAATAAAATTATTTACTTTCTTCATCAAAGTTTAATATCTTTTGTTATTTGAAGACACATTCCCAAATGGTGGTGTTCCAAACAAGACTGACCAGAGCCGAAGGCTGTTTATCTTTTATTTATACCTCCTAGGATTATGCTTCTTTTAAAAAATAAAGTGCCATATGGCTGACTTGCAGTAGGTTGTAGTCAACCCAAGACCTTATTGTATGCCTGCTTTGTTGTCATTTTTGTAGCATTTTTTTCTTTCGAAGATTATCCTTGAGCTGGTCCATTGAATTCCTTTCTAATTCTCAAATTCATCAAAGCCATTTTAAAATGGAAAGAAAGTGTCTCCATCTTAGTGGCACATATTTTAAACAATAATCACTACCATTTATTGAGCTCCTACTGTGTATCAAGTGTTTTATGTATACTATTGCTGATCCTTATATGGAAAGTTAAAAGTTAATATTATTCCATTTTATTGAGGAAACAAGGCTCAGAGAAGTTAAAACATTTGCTCAAAGCCACACAGCTGAACAGACTCAAACACAGTTTGTGTGACTCCAAAGCCACTTCACCAAGCTCCTTCTCAATTAAAGTCTCAGTGTTAACAGATTCTACTAAAGGTACATATTTTTATCAGTCAAAAAAATCATTGTTAAACCTTCATGGTGGAGGCTCCCGATTGCCTCCAGTTACTTCCTCTCCAACCCATCCCTCTCTCTCTTTTTAAATATAATTTATTAGAATTGTATTTTTGTCACACACTTACACACACAGCACATTTGACAGCTTGTTGGTTCTGTGGCACCAACTAGAAATGAAAACTTAGAAGTGATAAAAAAAAAGCATTGTCAATGGGTATGTGGTGGGGACTTGATAATGGGGGGAATCTAGTAATCACAATGTTGCTCATATAATTGTATATTAATGATACCAAAACAAAACACCATTGTCAATCTGATGAATAAGTTAGAAAATGCTATTTAGAGTCCAAAGCAAACTGTGATATAAGATAATGAGAACATTTTCCTTATGTGGTTTACAAATTGGCTTTACAATGCAATTTGAACTTATTCTGGGAAATGATAGTATCTAAAAACAAAATTGTGGCCTCACAAGCTCTCAATCTTGGGAAGAAACAGTCCTTTGGGTAGCTTTGGCAGAAAAGAAAATGACTCATAAAGATTATACCTATATGAACTTCATAATACTAGGTAACAGTTGTTAAGCACTTACCATGTTATCTCAGTTCATGCTCACGACAACATGTGAGGCAAATACCAAAATGTATCATCTCCCTTTGGTAGATGAAAAAACTAAGCCCCAAGTTAAGAGTTGAGACTCAAACTCTGGTATGACTCCAAATTCCAGTAGTCTCTTAATCATTATGCTCCACAGCCAGGAGAGATGAATCAAAACCAATAAAGTTAAATCTCCTTTTTAAGCCTTCATATTTCCAAACCTGATGTTGATATTCTCTGATTTTGAAATTTTTTGTCCTTAATTTTTTTCCCTGAGTTTTCTCTTCTCCTTGGGTTCTGTTGGGAGAATATGGACAAAGTGAAAAAATAAAGATGGTACAATGAACTTTGCTTTCCAACCTTCCATTCCCCCAAACTCGTGAAAGCAAGAATCCACTTTCAAGTTCAGTTAAGACGGTTAAGTCCAAAAAAAAAAAAAAGATGGTTAAGTCCAATTTAAGAGTGATGAACACTTGGTCTCACGGAAGAATTTAACAGAACATTCTCCTGCTCGGCAACAGCGAGATTCCTTAGCAACTTCACCACCAGGACTGGGGGACATCTACCCACTGCCACTGAACTCTGCAGCCATTTAAAGCGACAGCACAGGCAGCAGCAGGAGCTGCCACCTAATTTCAGAAAAATTCTGGAAACTTCTGAACATAACACTGGATCCATTGAGTTCTAATTATTTTAAGGCTTCCCTATAGGCAGGTGGAAGAGCTACATCCTGCAAGTCTTTTATGGAAGTGTTGTTACTGGAAGCTTTTAACCAAAATCCAGTAGAATTCTAAGGTAGGTATTATTTCCCATATTCAAATACACAAGTTAAATATACTGTTATGCAAATCAGATTCATCAGGGATCATGAGTCCTGCTCCTTCAGAGTAACTTTTGTTTTGAAAATTTAATGAAACAGTAAGAAATTGAGGATAGACTATGTGTACATAACTAAATTCTCATTACTCTTAAAATATCCATTAGAAGGGGGCAAGTGCTATCATTAACAAGGATATTATACCTTATAATTACATGGAGTTTTTCCACCTACGGAGAGTTTCAAATATAGTTTCTTACTAGACATCTTTGCTACATTTGGACATCTTGTGAAGTGCACCACATCCTTAGCCCTGTGACTCTCTCCTGATTCTTCTCTGGGTCCTATAATACTGTTATTTCTTTCTAGGGCCTCTCCTCTGTCCATCATTATTTGTGGGTGTTCCCAGGATTCCATCCTTGACACCGTTCTCATGCTCTATCTTGCACATTCATTTGTATATTTTTACTACTATTATTTCCATACTAGCTATTCCCATTACTTTATCTATAGCCTCACTTTTGGTTCTGAGCTCTGAATTCATATTTTCAAGTATTTACCTGATGGGCATATGAATATGTTTAGATGTAGCAGTTTTTTCAAATTCACAACTCTAGTCTTTAAAGACGCGTTTTCTTTCCTACTGTGTGCCCCCTTCCTCACTGAGCTCCATCCACACTGACCTGGTGGTTGTCCAGCAGTAAGCCAACTGCTGCTTCAGCACCTTTACATTTGCTCTTCAGTAAATTAAGTACTTCGAACACTTCCCCCCAGGTATCCTGACGACTCATTCAGAACTCTGCTTGAATGTCACCTCTTTAGACAGGCTTTCCTTAACCATTCTAATACTGCAGTACCCCTTCACTCCCTTTCCCATACTTTCTTCATTGTACTCATTACCAACTGATGTTATACAGATCTTTATTGTCCATTGCCCTTCCAAACCACCCCTCGAGAATGTAAGTTCAACAAGGGCAGTCTTCATCTCATTCAGTCTTAGCACATCAGCTGGTGCTCAACACATTTTTGTTAAATGATTGAGTTACCTTGTAATATTCATACCTACCCCAGATTTCTCCTCTTTGTGTGTTCTGGTTCCATTCATTGCATACTCCTCCATCCAACAAATCACTTACCTCAGGAATCTGGATTTCATAGGTCCTGACTCCTCATCTTAAGTGACTCATGGAGATGTTTGATAGTGTACCTGGAACCAGGACTGCAGCAAGGGGACAGATGGAGGCCTCCTGCCTTTTCGTATTCAGGCTCTGTCTGGTTCTGGGAAGACCCTCACATTCACATGTGTGGCTACCCAACCTGCAGGTCCAAGCTCTGTCCATCCTCTCAAACCTAGGCATATGGGTACACACCTGCAGCTTGGTTTGCCCTAAGGAGAACAAACCTGGAGAAGAGGCTCGGAGATGGGCTGTTTGGGCAAAGAATTCCAAGGTTCTGGAAACTTGGAGTTTGTGATCTGGAAGGGGAAGGTGAGGTTTGGATGGGCACATCCCCTTGGTCCCGTGGGGAAAGGTGCAACTGGAGGAGGGCCAGATCAGGGCCTTTTAAAGAGCAGGACAAACATGGCCCTGTTGCCCTGGCCTAATGGATGCATTTGGCTGGGCTAAAACCCAAACTCCAGTAGACTGGATGTAACTAAACAAGAGTGAAGTCTAGAAAGTGTGCTTCTTCCTTCACTTGCTAAAATCCAAAGACTTAAGTTCTGTGATTCAAGAGTCATCAATGGGGAGATTTAGAAAAGGGAAGCTTGGGTACAAATCCTATTAGAAAATGGAACCTCATCAAAATTGAAAACACTGGTTCTTTGAAAGATACCCTTAAGAGAATGAAAAGACTAGCCAAAGACTGGGGGAAATATTTGCAAATCATTTATCTGATAAGGGTTTGTATCCAAAATATATAAAGAACTCTCAAAATTCAATAAAAACAAAGAATCCAAAGCTTGCATTCAATTCGCAAAGGAATCTGGATTGCACTCCCACCCCCCAAATATTAACCACCTCTGGTTTATGTACTCAGCTTGGAGAATTCGGAAGTTGACCGAATGCCAAACCTAGAAAAAGGCGCTTAGAGTCCTACCCAAGCTCCCTGTATTGAGAGCCTGCCTTGCAGCATGTCTCCAAAGTTGCCATAGAAAGTTTTATTCTTGGATAACCCTCCAAAGATGGTAACGATTCAAGTACAGGAGCCATCAGGGAAGGTGTCTTTATCCCAGTTTTAGCTTGGGGATTGAGGGTGACAATGGTGTCTTAATGGGTCACACTGCTTCTGGGGCCTTCTTTCTCTGACATATGACCCCACCAGGTATGCAATGACAGAACTTCTAGTTGTTTTCTTTTATAACTAGCTTGGGTGGTGACAAATTAGAACTGAGGTCAAGGTCACCAGCCCTGCTGAAGGGAAATGAAGTTTATACATATTCTCCTCTCATTTATCCAGTCAATATTTGCTGCGTGCCTTCTCAAAGTCGAACATTTACTAGAGGCTGAAGATACAATGGTGAGCAAGACACAGTGACTTCTTTAGGGATATTAAAATCTAATGGGAGAGACCAAAAAATAAACAAGGTAACGTTTTACTGGGATAAACCCAGGGAATACTGAAAAGGAACACCTGATCCAATCTTGTGGGATCAGGAAAGGTTTCCTAGAACCAGTTAGGTTTGGGACCTGAAGGATGAGGAGGAGTTGGCCAGAAGACAGGAGGGAGAGATGAGACTTGGAGAGTGTTGCAAGTGCAGGGCAAATACAGAGAACGAAAGCTGAGGAGGGTGGCAGAGGCCACATCCTGGATGACCTCCTAACTCACACTCCACAACTTTCACTGTACGCTGCTGGCAATGGAAGCTTGAGGTTTTACGAAGGTGGCAAGAAGGGATTTGCCCTTCAGAAAAATCATTCTAGCTGCAGCAAGGAAGAACAGGGAGAAGGCGGTTGAAAATAGAAGAGGAGACTCATTAAGATGTTTAATTAAGCAAGGTATGATATATGGACTGGTGATTGTCTGAATAATTGCAGCTAATATTTAGAGCCCCGTTGTCTCATTTCATCTTTGCAACTCAGTGTGGTAGATATAATTACCCCATGCTATGGATGGGGAATCCAAGGAACAGCAAAGCTAATTAACTGGCCCAGGTCACATGGTCAATAGTGGTAGTAAAGAAAGGAAAGTAGGCAGATTTGAGAAATATTTAGGGAGTGGAATGGTCATGACTGAATGACTAATTATTCAACTAATACTCATTATTGATTTTGGGGAGGGTGGCTAAAGGAGCAGAAGCTGTCAAGTATGATATGCAAGTTTCTACCTTGGATAACTAGGTAATGACTGAATTAAGAAATACAGGAGAAACAGCCTGGCGTGGTGGAAGAAAGTGCTACATTTGGTTTGGGGTTTGATTTTAAGATGCATGGCAATAGATCTAAGTGGAGATGTCTACAAGGCAGCTACCTGCAGGGGCTGGTGTGAAACTCCAAGTGAGATTTGATGTCATCAGCCTCATCTCTCCCAGATGGAAAAACAAAACCACCTTTGGAGAAGCTGAAAATGACAATTGAACATGAAGCATTTAGGAAAACAGAAATACAATGGGATTAACTACCAAATAACTTTAGGTCATTGCAGGGTAGTTTTCTTCTATTACTTTTTACTCAATTGTTTTTCACTAATGACCTTTTATTTTGGAGTCTCCTGTAAATAAGCAGGCCCAGGCTATTCCACAGCAGAAGTAGGTATCTAACCAATGCTTCAGTCCATTTCTCCCAGGGCACAGGCACTCCTTTTCGAACTCTTAACTTTTGAAACACTAGGGAACCATTTAACCAATTATCATTTCAGTGCAGTCAGTGGGGTCCTAATGGCCTGGAAGCACAGGCCTAACCAAAGCTAGTCTTTTAGAGAACATATCAAACAGAAGGACATCTGCTTCTATTATAATACTGGTGAAGTATTAACATATCAAATACTCTGAGAGCGGAGGCTCCAGGTGAACCAGCATTTGCCTTTAACTTTCCTTCCCAGAGATAATGCTGAACATGTAGAAAGGAGAAATGGGGATTTTTAAAACGTCTTTGATAAAATCTCTTTCCTTTATCAACTCTTGACTATAAAGTTTTCCTTCCATATTTGTATTTTTTCCCAATTTTAAACACTTCCACCTCCCACCTCTGCCTAGATTGGCTCTCCATTTAAAAAATGGTTTCATAAGAGAGAATTACTTGTAAGTAACTTGGAAATTGTGGCCACAACCTGGTAAACCATAATCACTGCCCTAGGCAAACCGTGCAACTGTATGATGAATAGAGAGCTTTTGACCGTTTCTAAGAGGTATTTCTCTTCTGGGAGCCCAATAATGTTAGTAGGAATTGCTTTAGTGTCCCTTCAGAAATACACAAAAAGATCTTAAAGCAACAAGGCCTCCTCTCATTTTCCCTTTATATTTATTTGTTTGTTTGTAACTTCTTTTTCCTAGTGGAAAGAAATGAGAAAATATACTAATACCAAATATTTCCATGGTGCATTGCCACCAGTCTAATCTTCATAGGAAACTGTCCAGTTTTTGCATCTTCTTCAAATATGGCAATATACAGAGGGCTCACCAATGTGTACAATGTACTCAAAAATCTCCACAAGAATACATGCACAAATGCATCAATGTAGACAAGTCTGCCCAATTTTAATGAATGAATCAGTGCTGGATTACTAAAATAATGCAGTTTTTTGATTTTACAAATTATGCTTTTAATTATAGAATATTGTTAGAATACAGATGTAGACAGACACTAGGGTAACTGTGACCAATACCATAAGAATAACTGCTCTACATACTTACTGGTTCACTCACTCTCCACAACCATAGAAAACAGGCACAAAGTGTTCAGGGTGTGCGCAGAAGCAGCTGGAGATGGCAGCGGAAGCCATGCAAAAAGCATCAGCAAAGAGGGTCAGATGCTTAACTTCTACACAAAAGTTCAACACAGCAAATGGGCAGCAACTGGCAGAGAGAGAGGAGACAGAGCTGTCTGGCCCTTGCCCTGTCAACTTCCCATGTGGAGTGTACATGTATGGAGAAATGGCTGGGGCACTTAGAAGCCTTTTCTTGGGCCCCTCAACTCTAAAAAGCCAAAAGCAGCAGCAGGGAGAGCCTGGGGTGGGCCAGGAGAGCAGGGAAGCAGAGCAGGGTGAAATACACTTAAGTCATGGAAATGCTGTCTTCTGTGGCCACTCGAAACCTGATGCCTAGAGTGGCTCACAGAAACAACAGAACTTTGATATATATTAAAACCATCAGCAGCACTGATACAGGAAAAGACATATTCGAGTTTAGTCATCAAGACATTTAAGTCATTCAACAATGAAATAGGAAACCTACAGTTGGCTAGATTTCATATTGAAAAAACATGCTTCCTGCCCAAGTCTGTTTTTAAACAGGAGTGGCAACATAGCGAAACCTCCCTGATGGAGTGGTTTTTCATTTTGTTACTTTCAAGGTTGTGTCATTGCAAGGGATGCAGTCCCACACAGCTGTGGGTCACAATAACCCACTGTAGTATACTACCCAAGAGAGACCACTGGCCCCTTTAACACCAACTCCCAAAGAGCTATGGCAAAAGTATTTTTCAAATGTTACAACACTCACAATAAAGCACAGTAGAAATAACTTGGGACACTCTCAAAAAAGTACAGTCCTTATTCTAGTCCCATCTCCTGGGCGTTAATTCCCTCACGCTTCCATCCCCAAATGCTTGAATAAGCATCAACATTTGGGATATTTAATGTCTATTTGGGCTGAGATAAGGAGAACTAATGGACTTAAATTGGTCAACTCTTATTTTAACCACTTAATATCTGTAGGCTGGAAAGATGGGAATACATTCCTACCTAGGATTATTAAATTCCTTGTAACTAGGCCAAAGAGAAGACAGTTCAGTCTGAGAACAGATCAACCAATTTGTTCAGTCATTATCGCCCACAACTGGCTGATATATATAAACAAGTGCTTAGTTCTGTACAAAGACAGATCTTACAGGAGAGTGCACACCAGAGCACTGGACTTTATGGGTTATTTTTTTCATAATGAAGACAAAAGGACATTTCTCGCATTGGAGTTATGTCTGTAGTTCTGTCACATGATCAGTATCACCCAAGAACATGCTAATTTGTGAATTCAGTTTCTGCTATTGGAAAAACCACAGGAATACACATTTTACTATATATACACATGCCCGTATACAAGCCAAGATAAACACTGGGATGTGGCCCTTATTAAATCCTAGAATTAGTAGTATAGGGAGAATTGATCTTAAAGGGGAGAGGGGAAAGAACACAAAAATGACCTGTGTTCCTTGGGAAGGGACTCTGTGCTTCCTTCCCTCAAGTGGTCAATTCCCCTTGCTCCTTATACTCCACCATCGCCTATGGTCCTATTTCCTTGAAGGTATTTTCCCTACAATGATCCCCAAAGAAAAGTAATAAATTCTGATTAATGTCAACAATAACAGTGGGCATCTCTTGCTAAAGTCACCACCATTGATGATCCTTGGTCCCCAAAACTGTGTCTCATTTTTCCTTTTGATTGGTTTCTTCAGTTAGCTTTCACATAGGTGCAAGCTTTAAAAAAGTCAATTAGAAACAATGAGAAAAGCTATGATCATTGCCTTCATGGTGCAGAAACCTGCTGTCAGGAAGACGGATACAAACGCATGAACAACTCAAGGAAAAAGCCCTTTGAAGGGGAAGTTGTGTGTGCCCAACTACTATGGTGAGTGAGTAGGTGTGGCAATTCAGGCAGTCTCTGACTGGCTGTTTCCAAAGCAGATGTGACCATCCTATTACAGTCCAACATTTCCCCTAGCATAGTTTTTTGGGACAAGGATGGGAGAAATAGCTTTTAAAGATTTACTCCATTTCCAGGCCTAAGCATTTATCCCCCTGATCTTCAGATTTCTAATTACTGTCCTTGTGGGGATGATTATGACGAATTAATTCCTTAATTAAGTGAATAGAAGTCACTGTTTCGGAGGAGCAGCCAACATTCCCAAAGTCATGGGTCGCATTTTCAAATGACTTGCCTTCTTTAATGTTTTAAACTGTGGCCCACAACAAGGAAATTCAGTACGCTAAAAGCAGTTCAGTCTTGAGGGAGTTCTTTGATAGCAAATGAATATGCACCTTCATACAAATCATTTCTAAGTCATCCTTACAGGACTTAGTCAGTGTGAACCCTCTTGTGTTTAATAAGGGCTGAGCTCCGGCTGAAACTCTTCTCACATTCGGTACATTCGTAAGGCTTCTCTCCCGTATGAACTCTTTGATGTGTGATGAGGTTGGAGCTCTGGGTGAAACCTTTTCCACACTGCACACACTCATAGGGCTTTTCTCCTGTGTGGGTTCTCTGGTGTTTAATGAGATCTGACCGTTCACCAAAGCTTCGCCAACACTCGTTGCACTCATAGGGTTTCTCTCCAGTGTGAATTTTCTGGTGTGTGATAAGATGAGAGCTCCGGCTGAAGCTTTTCCCACAAGCATTACATTCATATGGCTTTTCCCCAGTGTGGGTTCTCTGGTGCTGAACCAAGTGTGAGATGCGGCTGAAATTCTCCCCGCATTCATTACAGTGATAAGGCTTTTCTCCCGTGTGGGCTCTGCGGTGGCGCACAAGGTCAGAGTTCTGACTGAAATTCTTCCCACACTCGTCACACTTGTAGGGCCTCTCCCCTGTGTGGACTCTGTAGTGTTTGATGAGATCAGATCTCTCACTGAAGCCTCGCCCACATTCATTACACTCATAAGGCTTCTCGCCCGTGTGGGTCCTCTGGTGCTGAGCTAGGTGAGAGCTCCGGCTGAAGCTTTTCCCACATTCTTCACACTCATAGGGTTTCTCCCCACTATGGGTCCTTTGGTGCTGAATTAGGTGAGAAAGCCGGCAGAAACTTTTCCCACACTCATTACACTTGTGGGGCTTTTCTCCAGTGTGGATTGTCTGATGCTGAATGAGGTGGGAACTTCTTCCAAAACTTTTCCCACACTCATTACAGTCATAGGGTCTCTCCCCAGTGTGTGTTCTTTGATGTTGAATAAGATGTGAGCTCCGACTGAAGCCCTTTCCACATTCATAACATTTATAGGGTCTATCTCCAGTATGGGTTTTCTGATGTCGATTAAGATCTGAGATCTGACTGAAGGCTTTTCCGCAGTGAGAACATATATGATATTGGATACCTGTGTGGACTTCTTTGTGGACAAGCAGATCGGTGACTTGTTGGAGAGGATAGCTTACCCACTCTTCTGCTGTTAAATCTCCCCACTGTCTTTCTGATCTATCCCTGCTTTCAAAGGCCTCTTCAGTTTCAGGATTTTCCTCAGTATTCACAACAGGTCTTTCGGATGTGGTCCCAAATTCTACATCTTCCCTAATCTCTTGTTTTGGATTCACCTCGTTCTCATTCCTGATCTCAAAATCTGTAATAAAAGGTAAAAATTAAAATACCAGTAAATGCACCACAAAAATTACCTACTGTGTGTCAGGCATTATGCTAAGTTCTTCACATGAATTACCTCAACACCCTGTGAGTCAGGCATTATGATGATCTCCACTTTATGAATGAGAAATCCAAGACCCAGATAAATGACTTGCAAAAGATCACATGGTAGTAAATGATGGAGCCTGGATTCAAATCTAGGCCTGATAAAAATCCATGCTGATACTACAGTTAATGGTTCCTAATGTACACTGTATATATTCCAGTGTTTCAAAAGAAGAAAACAACTAGAAATGTAAAATATAAGTGATTCTAAATTAGAACCTCTAAATGCCAAGAGCCTATTTTATGTGTGAATGTGTGTGTGTGTGTGTGTGTGTATGTTCTTAACTTCATCATCACCATTACATAATACTTACTAAGAACATACTGGGTTCGCATGGAGGAAAAACTATTTTTATCTATCTATAGCAAGTATTAGTCGACAGGAAAAGTGACTGACAAACGTTAACTTGCTACTCTCCAGCTGGCCTTTTAATGAGAACAGAAGTGGGAAAGTTGGAGAAGACAAAAAAAATGCCTGGCTCAGAACATTCCTGGCAATGACTAAGTACAATCTTCAAATGAAAATCAAAATATACAACCACTGTCTACAAGAAACTTTCTACCAGACACTGTATTTCCCAAGTTACATTTCTTAGTATACACTCCAGAGCATTAAGAGTATTAGTATAAGAGGTTAGTAGGTATGCTGAGAAAAAAAGATCCATGGATAAATTAGTTTAGTGAATGGTGCATATAACATCCTCTTCTTAGAAATTTACCTATCTGGCCACACATTAAAAGTCCTGAGAGTCAAGGTAAAGAATTCTTGTAAACATTATTTAAGTCTCTCCCAACTTATTTGGGAGAGAAACTTTTTTTTCTTTTGGTGCTTCCATGTACCTTTCTAACAAGAACTCCCTGGGCTGGACCATAGACATATAAATTCACATTTCTTCAAGATTCTCATTTCTTATATTTGTTGTATTGAGTGCAATATATGAGTTAAAGACGGCAATGCATTTGTGTAGATAACTTCATTTCTAGATGCTTTTCTAAAGGAAGGTTCCAAGAAACTTGGGACATCAGAGAGAGCCCAAGTTAAAAAGGAAATCCCTCACTGTCACCTTTTGTTCTGGAAAAAACTATGGTGATAATGATTTCAAAACCAGAATCAGTCCTAATAGGTGGCAGGTGATCTAGTGAACCAAATATGGTTGCTAACATCCATCATGTCTTAATAGGAGACAAAGTGAGTCAAAAGACTGTTCAGCTCAAGAATAATACTCTTTATTCTAGTTATACCCACACCAAACATTAGCCAAAAGAAAAGACAGGGTTGCAGACCATCAAAGAAATGGTCTTCCATCTCTAATAGAATATCTGATCTAATTTAGTTCAAGACTCTCCTGGAACACTATTTGACACAATCAAAATCTATGATCAACTCTGAAACATCTCTGTAAGTACCGACTCCAGATCAATAAAGGACTTAAGGCAAAGCTGGGGCTCTGAAACCAAAAAAAACACAAAAAGGTAGCTTTTGCCCTCCCATGAACGTGGGTCAGAACCCCCTGATCTTCTAGTAAAAGCACCACTTCCAGGGGCATTTATCCTGGCAAGCACCATTATGTCAGACCTGTTTGGTCAGTGATCTGTACAAACAGGCTGGGGAACGGCAAATGACTCAGGGCACAAGAAATCTGAACATTTCTGAAGTGTACAGAAACATTCTTTCTTTTTAGATAATATGACCTTGATGTTCCCACAATCAAATTTGCCCGAGGATTCAACTCAAACCAATATCCAATTAAGCACTTTAAAATCAAACAACTAGGTTGTGTTGAAAGAGCTAAGCAATATTTGACAGTCTCAAAAACATGGAGTGAAGAAAGGTAGAGAATCTTTACATACCCAGTGAGACAACATTCCCATAATTCTCCTGCATAACATCCCTGTAAAGGTCCCTTTGTGTAGGGTCCAGGGGTCTCCATTCTTCACGAGTGAGGTACACGGCCATATCTTCAAATGTCACAGGTGCCTGCAATCACACAATGCTTCCTCATTACTTGGCATCTACTTGGCATCTATCAGTTTTTCTTCTTCAAATTAGACATATGGCTAGAATTGTTGAGGAGGCAAAGGGTATTAAGTCCGATCTGCAGAGTCCAAGAAGAAATAAACAAGCAAAAAAGGAGATGTGGTAAAGAAGGGAGCAAAATATCAGCTGACTGCTCTGGTCCCAAGGCCAGATATCCCTGCCCCAGTCTAGAACCTTATCCTCTAGCTATACTTTTCTTAGAACACATCTAGCACCTACATTGCTTCACACCTTTCCTCACAATGTTCGTCTTTTCCTGGAATATCTTTCTCAGACTACTGAAATCCTACTATTCTTTCAGTACCGATTGTTCTTCAGAGCCCCCACTTCCCCCATTCCTCTGCTCTGCTTCACTCCTCCCTCGGACCCCTGAGATAGAATAATAACTCCCACTTTTTGGTTCCCACACCACAGCACTGTTCCTAAAGACAAACTCTTTATCACGTTGTATCACGGTTATCAGCATGCGTCTGTCTCCCTACAGATTGTGAGCAGGTGGGGAGGGCCCGTTTCATCCATCTCTTGTCTCCCTAGTATTTAAAGGCATACAGCAGGTGTTCAATAAATGCTTGCTTGTGACTACACTGGCCTGGCACTGGGTTCCTGAAAGCAGAACACGGAGCCGAGGCAATTACTAATCCTCGGGAACTTCCTACAGGCATTTTGCAGAGCAAAGGAACGCCGGGACGAGAAGGGTTAGAAGAGGCAGGGTCCGAGAAGCCACCCCCGGCTTACCTGGGACCCAGCCATGAGCAGGGTGGCTGCCATCTCGGGCTCAGGGATTCGCCTCCCAGGAGAGAGAGCAGGAAAAGCAGCTAGCATACAGCGCTAAAGGAGGCGAAAAGCAGGGCGTGAGGCACAGAAAACAGGCCCTGCCCACTCCCCAGGGCTGGAGTTCTGGCCGCCAGGCCGGTGGGGAGGGCCCTGAACCCGGGCCGGGTCACTTGCCTCCCTGACCCGCGAATGCAACCCGCTCTCTGTGTCTCCGCCACCACAGGCTACAGGCAACGCCGGAATTTATTAAGACAGCCCCCAGGCCCTGTCGCTCCCGGGGGGTCAAGACGATGCTGTCTCAGGGAGGAGGCTCCCAGCCCAGCCCACAGAACGCCTCCGCTCTTCCATCTCGAGGCTGGGCCCTTTCCGGCAGCTACCTTAGCCAATCAGAGAGCGGAGCTCGCAAGACGCTCTGCAAATTAGATGCCGAACACTAGGCCCACCTCTCGTAGCGTGGCTGAGCCCCTCTGCCACGCCTGCGCTTGCCCCAGTCGCCTGCCGGGAGTTGGAGTTCCGTTCCGGCGTACAAAGGCCAGTCAGAGGCCAAAAGCCAAGGAGGAAAAAAGAACAAAAGGGTGAAGAAAGAAGCGCGTCCTCCTAGCCAGGGAGGAGTATCTTCCGCTTTCTTCTCTTGGCGACCACAACTCGATTAAGCCAGGGAAGTTGTCCTGCTTCTCCTCACGTCCCTAGAAGCTTGAGTGGGACCGTAACTTCGACGTTGCGCCTAATGTAGGCGCTGGGCTGTGTTGAGTTCCGGCGGGATTAGCCCTCACTTGACAGCCGGGTCTGAGAGGAAAGGGGCAGCCGCCCACTCCCCAGGGGAGACTCGGCAGCCGCGCTGGAACTTTGAGCTCCGCCCACGCACTACATTTTCCAGCAGCGCCTGCGGTTTTTACAACCCTGCTGTGCAGACTACAACTCCCAGGAAGCTCCGCGCCGCCTGTGGGCTTGCGGCTGCGGTCCGCGGCTTGGTCAGGCGGCGTCTGGGCTCTCCATCGGTATTAACCCTATAGGTGCGTCCATCCACATCCTTCTAAAGAGGGCGCTCTTTGAGGGGCAGGCTGAGTTGCGCCCAACGGAAGGAAAACGAAAACGCCGAGGGAATTCAGAAGCAAGGGTGGGGGTTCGGGCGCGAGAGGTGGAGCGAACCAGGCCCCAAGACTGGGAAGAGCCCTCCTTATCCCTGAGGGCTTGTCTGCTAGAAGGGTTTTTGACGGCCTACCGCACCGATCCAGGGGCCTCTAAGGGCCTGAGTCTGGCAGGCCCTCAGAATGTTAGCAGCCCCTGACCGCCTCGAAGGTAGGAAGCCGAAAACCCGAGTTGGGAACAAACAGACTTACCTCCGGGCCCGCAAAAGATCCACTAGATCGCTGGCTCCAAGATCCGAGAGGCCTGAAACAGATTCCAAATCCTCAGGCAGTATTCTCTCGGACTTAAGGCGTTCAGAAAGAGTCCAGAGATCACTGACAGATCCCGGATACCTGAGACCCGCAGGTAGACCTAGAATCCGTAGACTTGCAGGCAAAGCCCAGAGCTCGTAGGCGGATCCCAAAGACTAACAAATTCCTGAGACTCTCCGGCAGCTCAGAGAAACCACAGGCTCATAGGCAGGTCCCTGAGACCACAGCAGCTAGCCAAGAAACACCACCAGCAGCAGCTAAACTGCATTCAACTGGAGTTCTTCCGAACGGAAGGACTTGCAGCCTTCCCTTTCCCCAGCCAGGATGGGAAAATTAGACAATGGAAGGGAGCACTAGGGAAAGCAGGCATTCTGCGTGGGGAAGAGCTCTGAGCTCGCTGTAGCCTTGGAGAGGGAAGTGATGGAAAAAGAATATAGCAGCTTATTAGGGACTCCCACCCTCTTGAAGTTATAAATATCCCCAGAACCTTGGCTACGTGCCCAGAAGCCTGTTGTCTCTAACTTTACAGGAGACTTCTCTGCCTGGGCTGGGAAAGGGGCTTTTCTTTTGTTTTGTAGATATATCCACCCACTGAGTGACTTGAATTTTTGTTTTTTCGAACATGACTCCAGGCTATGCTTTTATTAGTGTCCTTCTCAGCGCCCAGTTATTTATGGCTAAATTACTCAAGTGGTTAGAAAGAACTAGGACCCTACCCAGCCAAGAGGCAGACTCTCCCACTCCCACTCCTCACCCCCAACTGTGAGGCTAGGAATTCTTTAAGTACTACAGAATTGTACCGTCCTACCCCATCTAAAATGGATATGGGTACCACAAAAAATGAAAGAGGCAGTGTCCCTAGTGGGAAGAGTGGGCATCAAAGTCAAACCTGGATTGGAATCCAGTCTGTGTATCTTTGAAAAGTCGTTGAATATCTCCAGGCCCATTCCATTTCTGTAAAATGTAATCATGTAATCATACCTAAGGCGGTGGTGAGCAGTAGGTGAGATGACTTACAGCACTCCACACAGAATGAGCACTCAAACGATTATTCATCCTGCCTTTGGTGGCAGGGGAGACTTCAGAAAGGCCTGTGCATATTTTCACTGGCTCAGAAAATCTGGAAGGTCAGAGTGGCTCCATGTTGAAGGATCTGCTGGTGACTTTATCCTCACATAGCGTTTCTGCTGGAAATCCAGAGGGAACTGGAAGTCGGGCCAGTTTGGTGGGTTTAAGCGAATTAGTGTACTGAGCCCAGTAGAGAGGTATTTGGGACTGCCAGAAACCCAACAAGTTGAGGCCTCACGCTTAGGGAAGCCTCTGGGACGAGGAGGGGGATGGGTTCAGACTTTGGCTGGGTAATTTTGCAGGTGTCTAACCGGGCCTAAGGAGAGGTGAGCGCCTGAGCGCCTCAGCCCAGCGGGGCTCCCTTTTCATTCCTTCTCTGACAGATTGCTTTGTAAACTTTCTGAGGCCTTTTCTCCCCCTTGCTCCAGTGCTCTAAGACCTTCTTTGTCCTCCCCTTGTTTCTTTTATTCCTCAAGGCTGCCTGGGGGCAGGACGTCTCTCCAAGCCCAGCTTGGCCGCTTGCCTCCTCGTGGGAGTAAGTGCTTTTCTCTTTCTTCACCTGGGACCCTCCAGAGGGTGCAGGAGAAGAGAGGCTGAGAGCGGATGGAAAGCCTGACTGCATGTGGTGCCCCTGGTGGGAGTGAGGTAGGGAACGAGGGGAGGAAAGACAGTGGGTGAGGGGCTTCCTGTTGCAGCTCAGCTGGACTCCGAGGGTTGGGGTCACTGGAGGAGGTGGCTTCCTGCCTCATTGTTCAAGACTTCATTGTTTCTTAGGAATACTTACCCTAAGTGGGTTTTCAATAACCAACTTGGAAAGCTGCCTTTGTTCCCATCATTCAGCAAACAATGAGCACCCACTGTGTGCAGAGGCAGCAGCACAGCCTTATCACTGGGGAAAAGGGCCAGGAGAACCATTTGGGCAGGGTCTCCAAGACATTATGGGGTTATTTATTAGATCCACTGATCAATTTGATCAAAGACCTGCTTTATGTATCTTTCAGCTTGTTTCTTATTAACAGACCACTGTGCCTGTGGCGCACTTAAATTATTATATTTTAATAAATCTTACAATTATCTTGTGAGCAGCATAATTATGATGTGATTTTTTGTATTAGCAGCATTTACTTGTTAAACATGGAAAAATACCCATCAATATTTGTGATCTGTGTCATTTCTTCATTTTCAAGTATACAAAAAAATCAAAGTGACCCATACTTCTCTTGACCCCCAGTAGGATCAGAGATGAAACCTCATCACAAGCACAAGGAGCTGAGGACATGGGGGACACACTGATTTGCAAAGTCATTGCAGTCCGACTGCTATAGTGTATGGATGAGCAAGTCTGTGCCAAGGAGGGGCAGGCTCATTGCTGGTGGGGGGGGGTAGGGGAGAGGGTGTCACAGAGGAGGTGACATCTGAGCTGGCTTGCAAAGACTGTAGGAGTCTTGGAGGTGGAGAACGAGGGGAGGAAAGCATTCCAGCCTTCAAGGACAGCATGTGCGAAGTCACAGAGGCGTGAAAGGACAGAGCTTGCTCCGGAATGGTCAGGATCGGGTATGGTTAGATGGAAGAGTGTGGGGGTGGAGCGGCAGGGGGAGGAAGAGCAGGGACAGTCTCTTATGTCGCCTCGCTTGGCTGTTTGTCTCTGTCTTTGGCTGTGGATCAGCAAAGCCAGTGATGAGGTGCAGATAGGGGCTGGCCTGGGGTGAGAAGAGCAGATTGACTCTGCAGGACAAAGAGGGGAGTGGAGAGAATTGGGAAGCTCTTTATGACCTCATGCATTTCGGCTGGTTTTCTCCTGAGACTGTCAGCATTTCCAAAAACTGTAAACAAATGCATTAAAAATGTACAACCAACGTTTTAGTATTGTTAGCCTACTTAAAGGCATCACATAGGCCTGTATTCACCGAACATGTTTACTGCATCTCTATTCTATACCAGACACTGTGCTGGGAGATAGGACACCACCCCTCACGGTGACTGCAGGGCTGCTGTGAGGATGAAATGTGAGAATGGCTGCAAAACACATGGGCACAGAGGAGGGCCTTGGCACACTGTGGCCACCAATGCTATGGGGGAGGTAAAAGGCATCACAGATGCTCGGTGAGCTGAAGTTGTATTCAGAGTAGCTTAGAGCGTGAACAGAGGCCTGGGTTCAGATTCTGTGTCCTAGAAGCAGATTTTTCTCTGAACCTTGGTTTTCTGAACCTGAACCTCTGTAGCTGTTAAATAACAATTTTATTAGTATGTTAATAAATTTAACATAATAAAATTCATAGAGACAGGAGGATAGTGCCTGCCAGGGGCTGGGGGAAAGGGAATTGTTATTTAATAGTTACAGAGGTTCGGTTTTGCAAGACAAAAAGGGTTCTGGAGACTGGCTGGCTGACAGTGTGTCCATCACACTTAAAAATGGTGAAGATGATAAATTTTACCTATATTTTACCACAGTGTTTTTAAGTGTACAATAGCAGTAAACCTAGTTCAGTTGGTCTGAGGATTAGTTGAGACAATATAAAGTACTCCCCCATATTCATAGTAATAACAGTAGTTAGCTTTTACTCACCAGGTACTTTGTGTTAGGCATGATTCCAATGTACCTTCACGACAACCCTTTGAGGCCAGGGCTATTACCACCATTTTACAGATGAAAAACGGAGGCATGGAGAAGTTGCACAATGTGCCCAAGATATCCAGCTAGTAAATGCTCAGTAATTAATAGCTATTCTGACACTCATACAAAGAAATTACCATCATCATGGTAGAAGGCAGTGTAATTATTAGAGTTTCACAGTGCTGTGGGAGTTCTGAGCAACCCTCTCTTGTGGCCAGGGGATTACAGAAGGCTTCATAAAAGACATGCATCTGAGGTGAGCCTTGAAGAATGGGTAAGATGAGACCAGTGTCAGGGACAGGGAATCACAAGAGGCAGTCACCGTTGGGAAGGTCCATCAGGTGTTTTAAGAACTGGGCAAATACTTCCCTTCAATTGGAGAAAAGGGGCAGTAGGAGACAAGCAGAAGGCGGGTGGAGGAGAGCTTTGAAAGTCAAACCAAGGAGTTTGAGTTTTGATAGCTGGTGGAGGCAATTGAGGGAATGATGCTCAGAGCTGTGCAGGGCAGATGGAGGTAAGAGAGGGAGTGCTTTGAATTGGGGGCCTGGTAGGTCTTTGCATCAGTCCAAGAGTAAAGAAAACCTGGAAGACAATGTTGTTTTGTGATGGCAGTGGAGAGAAACGGTGGATCAGGGAGAGAGAATCCATACTGATAAAGAGGGTAAGGGGGAAGGATCAAAGATGGCTCTAAGGAAGGAGCTAGTTTACAAATATAAATGACGGAAGAGGGCATTTAAGAAAGAGAAGATGTGACTTAGTTTCAAATGAATTGTACTGAGAGGGCCTGTGGTACTTAGCAGGTATCCAGATAGGTGCTTGGGAATGCATGTCTTGAGCTCAAGAAAACTCAAGGCTAAAGGTAGAGATTCGGTGATCAGCATAAAACTTCTAAAAAACACATCATGTTTCAGTTCCTGTAACCTTTTGAAAACATCTAAATTGGTTATGGGATCTTGAATGTACTTGTATATTCAAGGTCTTTGTGCCGTAACATACCTGGTGAGACCCTCTCTCCTCTCTCCTAAGCATGTTGCCTCTGTTTTACCTCACCTGACCTTGTTTTTCTCCCATAAGGAAGCAATCTCCTCTCCCCTCCAAAGCCTTTCTGGCTGGCAGAAGTTAATGTCAACTCCCTTGCAGCTTGCACCCTCTTCGTCTTTTATATGAAGGAGGAGATGGCATTAAACCATGTGTTCCAGCCAACAGTGTGTGCAAAGACCATGTGATGAGGAGCACAGCATGGCCAGTGTGGCTGGAGCACAAAGTGTGGGGGTGAGGCAGAGGCCACCCCTGCAGGCCTTACAGGCCCTGCCAAGCGCAGTGGGGAAAAAATGGAGGGTTTTAAATGGAGTGGTAGAGTGGGGGGCTGTAACAGGATCAGATTTCCAATTCTGAAACGCCCATTCTGGTCAGGACAGTGGAGAGCATGAGTTGGAGGGGGCCCAGAGTGGACACAGGAAGATTGGTTGGGAGGATATTGACACCTGCTGCTGAACACAGTCTGAGGCCTATTCATGCTGTTCTGTGTCCTTTTGTGAACATAGATGTGTACTGTATAGATGTGGGAGCTGGCTTGTTCTTTTGCTGTTTAATATGACTCAGCTCCTTTGTAAACAGTAAAGTTACTGAGGGTGGAGATTCAGCTTTGTATTTTTCCCTACGCTGTAATTCCTGAGTACATTGGATATTTAGACCATGACCACTGAAAATAGCTCTAGGTACCACCTTTAAAAAGCCCCCAAATCACACTTACTGACATTATGGTACTGATAATGGCTGTTATTTTATTCTGCTTTTGGCTTCTAGACATTTGGATGGAGTATTAGAAAATGCAGGGGAAAATCTGGATAGCTAACCCCTTAATGACTCTACGTGTGGACGTGGACCATTAGCACCAGCATCCCCTGGGAGCTTGCTAGAAATAAAACACCTAAGGCCCCACCCCAGACCCACTGAATCAGAACCTGCATTTTAACACAACCCCCAGGGGATTCCCCCTCATACTAAATTTTTAAAGCACCTAGGTATATTTATACCCCAGATGTGGCATTTCTCACACTCACCTGGTGTGGAAGTCTATGCCTATGGTTTCTCTCCCTGCCAGGCCAGGAATTTCTGGAAGGTTGGGGCTGGCTCTGGATCTCTCATAGCCTCGAGCACAGTAGCAAGAAGCAGAAGACCTGGGTTTCAGTCCTGGTTCTCCCACTGATGAGCTCTGTGCATTGTATCTTCTGTGAAAGGAGTTTCAATCCTTCCCGAGGACCCATCCCAAGTCCAACTGCTGAAAAGCTGAAGATGGTGGCAGATTTCTGTACACAGTTTATTGACAGACTTCATGTACAGGAGAAGGCACTTGACAGGTGGAAGGAGGAAGGCGATAGCCAATTCCAGAGTGAATGATATACCCAAGGCATATAGGGAACTTGACCTCACCTGACTCCCAGCAGCTGCCCTAAGGGTGAAGTAAGGCAGGTAGAAAACAGTGGCCTCTGCATAATCACCCTATGAGGTAGGCACTCAAACCACTCCCATATTTACTGGCAAGGAAACCACTTGGATAGGTTAAGTGACTTGTCCCAGGAGTTCACAGGCTCCCGTGCTTCAGCCATTTTAGGAAACACAGAGTCCAGAGGCTCAGTTGTCAGCCTGAAGCTGCCAGAAGGCCAGGGACAGTCAGAGACTGAGACCCAGGGCAGACCCACTGAGCTTTTCCAGACAGTTCCAGCTGCCTAAATTTCCTAGCAGCTTAAGAAGGAAGCCAGTGTCATCATGGGAGAAGCACAAGGCCTTGCAGACATCCACTGAAGCTCCGGCCCCAGATGCAGCTGCGAAGAATGCATTACCAGGACCCTGAGCAGGTTCCGAGAATCAGCACCTTCCAAAGGCCACACAACTCAGGGCACTACTGTCCTCTTTACTCAGAAAGCTTCAGCTCAAGACAATCTGTTCCCTGCCCAGAGGGACCAGTCTGGAGTACTCAAAGGTCCCCAAATCCCTGTAGAACAGGGAGTAGCAGAGCGTTTTGGATGAGATGAGGAGTTGGAAAGAACTCTTTCTACGTGGCATGGAAGTCGTATCTGCCGGAGCCAAACCGTGTGCCAGCTGTTCTGCACGTGTGATTCTGGGGTGCAGTGTGGTAAGATTTGTGTCAGCTTAGGATTTTTCAATTCGGAAAAGGCTGGGAGGTTTGGATGTCCAGGAAGGGACTCAAAGCAAAGGCCTGCTAGCCCACTGTCAAAGACATGACACCTCAGCTATGAGGCTCTGAAGTCTCTGAGTTTCTCCAAGGGGTTTGTTAACACAAACTCTTAGCATCCTACCCCAGTTAGGTTCCCCCTATTAGCTAGTTATTATTAATGACTGATTATTAATTTGTATAAGAAGTCTCCTTTTGATCCCTAATTCCCCATTCAGAGTTCAGCATTTTTCTTCACTTTAATTTTTATTTTTTCTCCAGTTATGATAGCTTAGTGTTTTCTCTTTGTTCTTCCTCATGTTGTTCACTGAAATCCTGGCTGGCAGTTCAATCAGCAGAACTACAAAACCAAAAAGGCAACACAGTTTTAGAGCTTTCCCTGCGTTACCCAAAGAGGTTAGGAGCAGGGGGAGGGGACATGAAAAGGTAGGTTCCGGAGCCACACAGACCAGACTCCAAACCCCAGCCCTGCCATTACTAGCTGGGTGACCTAGAACAAATCACTCACCTGTAAAAAGAGATCACAGTTCCAGTCAATGAGAGAAGGATACCAGGTAACAAATCAGTGGAAATTTAATGCCAGGCATGTGATGGACCCTCAATTCATGGTCAAAAATATCACCATGATTATTACTGATCACTTGGTTAGACTTTAGGCCTCCCACATGGCAATGGACACTACCTGTGTCAGAAGCCATGTAAGTGCAGTCTCTAGTGGGCCTTGCCTCTCTGACCAGTAGGAATCAGGGAGGAGGAGCTGGGTTTGGAACACACAGAATAGCCTTTCCCCAAGAGTAACAGTCACAAGAGCTACCATTTACTGAGCACTTACTGTGGGAGAGGCAGTATTGATATGCAGTAGCTCATTACATTGTCATGATAACCTTACAAAATAGACACTATAGCACCCCTATTTTCACAGGTAAAAAGCAACTCTGGTTAAGCAATTTGCCCAAACTCCCAAAAAACTAGTAGTTGACAAACTCAGAATAATAGAAATGGTGGTTTCTATGTGCTCAGGGCTTCTTTGTATGGTTGTACAGGTTGTTCACTACACAAGAAAGCCTGGGCGAAAGGACAAGGAAAAACAAATGCTGGCAAGGATGCAGAGAAAGGGGAAACCTCCTACACTGTTGGTGGGAATGTAAATTAGTTCAGCCATTGTGGAAAGCAATATGTGGTTCCTCAAAAAACTAAAAATATAAATACCATTTGACCCGGAATTTACCCGAAGAAAACAAGAACCCTGATTCAAAAAAACCCCTATGTTTATCGCAGCACTATTTACAATAGTCAAGATATGGAAGCGACCTAAGTGTCCATCAGTAGATGAATGGATAAAGAAGATGTGGGACCCTTAGACCAATGGAGTAGACTAGAGAGCCCAGATATAAACCCAAGCATATATGGTCAATTAATATATGATAAAGGAGCCATGGATATACAATGGGGAAATGACAGCCTCTTCAACAGTTGGTGTTGGCAAAACTGGACAGCTACATGCAAGAGAATGAAACTGGATTATTGTCTAACCCCATACACAAAAGTAAACTCAAAATGGATCAAAGACCTGGTTCTAAGTCATGAAATCATCTCTTAGAAGAAGACATAGGCAAAAATCTCCTGAATATAAACATGGGCAACTTTTTCCTGAACACATCTCCTTGGGCAAGAGAAACAAAAGCAAAAATGAACACATGGGACTACATCAAGCTAAAAAGCTTCTGTACAGCAAAGGACACCATCAGCAGAACAAAAAGGCATCCTACAGTATGGGAGAATATATTTGTAAATGAATGTCCGACAAGGGGTTAACATCCAAAATATATAAAGAACTCACATGCCTCAACACCCAAAAAACAAATAACCTGATTAAAAAATGGGTGGAGGATATGAACAGGCAAATCTCCAAAGAAGAAATTCAGATGGCCAACGGGCACATGAAAAGATGCTCCACATCACTAATCATCAGAGAAATGCAAATTAAAACCACAATGAGATATCACCTCACACCAGTAAGGATGGCCAACACTGAAAAGACTAGGAACAACAAATGCTGGCAAGAATGAGGAGAAAGAGAAACCCTCCTACACTGCTGATGGGAATGTAAACTAGTTCAACCATTGTGGAAAGCAATATGGAGGTTCCTCAAAAAACTAAAAATAGAAATACCATTTGACTCAGGAATTCCACTCCTAGGAATTTACCCAAAGAAAACAATTTATCAGATTTAAAAAGACATATGCACCCCTATGTTTATCGCAGCACTATTTACAATAGCCAATAAATGGAAGCAACCCAAGTGTCCATCAGTAGATGAATGGATAAGGAAGATGTAGTACATATACATAATGGAATACTATTCAGCCATTAAGAAAGAAACAAATCCTATCATTTGCAACAACATGGATGGAGCTGGAGGGTATAATGCTCAGTGAAATAAGTCAGGCAGAAAAAGACAAATACTAAATGATTTCCCTCATTTGTGGAGTATAACAATGAAGCAAAACTTAAGGAAAAAAACAGCAGCGGACTCACAGATTCCAAGAAGGGACTAGTGGTTACCAAAGAGGAGGGGTGGGGGAGGGCAGGTGGGGAGGGAGGGAGAAGGGGATTGAGGGGTATTATGATTAGTACACATGGTGTGGAGGGGATCATGGGGAAGACAGTGTAGGACAGAGAAGACGGTTAGTGACTCTGTGGCATCTTGTACACTGATGGACAGTGACTGCAATGGGGTATGGGGGGGACTTGATAATATGGGTGAATTTAGTAACCACATTGTTTTTCATGTGAAACCTTCATAAGAGTGTATATCAATGATACCTTAATAAAAAATAAAAAAAGAAGATGTGGTACATAGACACAATGGAATACTATTCCCCCTTAAGAAGAAAACAAATCCTACCATTACCAACAATATGATTAGAGCCAGAAGGAATTATGCTCAGTGAAATAAGCCAGGCGGAGAAAGACAAGTACCAAATGATTTCATTCATTTCTGGAGTATAACAACAAAGCAAAACGGAAGGAACAAAACAGCAGCACACTCAAAGACTCCAAAAGGGACTAGCGGTTACCAAACGGAAAGGGTTGGGGAGGGTGGGTGGGGAGAGAGGGAGAAGGGGATCAAGAGGCATTATAATTAACACACATAATATAGGTAGGTCACGAGGAAGGCAGTACAGCACAGAGAAGACGAGTAATGACTCTATAGTATCTTACTCCGCTGATGGACAGTGACTGCAGTGGGGAGGGTGCGGTAACTTGATAATATGGATGAATGTTGAAACCACAATGTTGCTCATGTGAAATCTTCATAAGATTATATATCAACGATATCTTAATACAAAAAAGGTAAGCCTGGGCACAGGGGCCAGCTGGGGCTGAAACTCAGCCCCTGCTTTCTTTGCTAAGTTCTGTACCCTTGTGCAAGGCTGTGTCTACCTGCAGGTAGGGACACCTTTTTCTAATTTAACAAAGGTACCATGTGAGCTATCAGAGGCCCTGTTAATGCTTTATGTGTATTACCTCCTCTAATCTTCAAAACAGCAGATGTGAACACCCCATTTTGTAGATGAAGAAATCCAGGTCTAGAGAGTTCAGATCACTTAGCAAAGTCATTTTGTTAAGTGATCAAGGTAGAATTAGAACCTGATGCCGAAGCCCATGCTCTACACCACTAGGCCAGTACACTGGCCCCATCCCTAAAGTGCTCAATAAGTGAATAAAGGGAAAATACGTGGTCATCTGACTTTTACCTTAAAAACATGGCAGTTCTAATGAGGCGCCAAGGCTACTGAGGCCCTTAGAAAGGTCGTAGAAAACTCAACCGGTTGGGAATTGGGAGCATTGTCTTCAGGCTCCCAGCTGGGTGACTTCACGCTCGCTAAGTGTTGCAGTAGCTCAATCTCCTTGTCTGAAGGTGAGAGTGATGTTACAAGGAACATTTCTGTAGATGTCTGCGAAGTGTGTGTGCGTACGTAATAATCTTCACGTCAATACTGGGAAAAAGGCGTTATCACCCTTTTGCTCAGGGAATTGAGTGACATGCTCAGGGTCACACAGCAGGTAGGGCAGAGAAGGGAACCTAAAACCAGGGCTCCCGACCCCTAGCCCCATGCCCAAGTCTTGGGCTCCTTTCTAAGTACCTTATACATTTTGGAGGACCTGCAGCCCTGGTGGCCCAGATGTCCCATAGGGCACATGCAGTCAGATGGTACTAGAAATCGACATTAATCACATGACTACACAGTCCTTTCAGAAGACAGGGTAGGAAGGAGCACTCTGGGAGGAGTCCTTGCTTGGCTCTCATGCCTTAAAACAAACCTCTCCCCTTGCAGGAGCTGGAGCAGCCTGGGTTAGAGTCCTGCGTAATGTAAGGGTTTACCAGAGCTGCCTTAGGAGGGGAGGATGACTTGGGAGCCTTTGGGGACAACCCCCCTCTAACAGGGCTCAGGCTTTCTCTCATGTTGTGGCCAGCTTCAAAGGAAATACCATCTGTGAAAGCACTCTGCAAAGAGGTGTGGTCCAAAGGCAGAGTGCTATTGTTTTTCTTCCCCTCCGTGGATCTCGGGAGGCTGATTCCATCTGCGCTCAGATGACAGACTTGCCCATCCTGTGATAACATGTGGGCTGCCCCTCCACCTGACTGGGTATCTTCCAAAATGAAAACATGCACAGGTTCTCCGGCACCCCACCTCCCCGACAACAACCCACCCTCTCTCTAGCTCTGCAGACCTGCTGTCTGCAGGCTGGTAAGCATCCCACACACAAGGCCCCTTCTTGGCTGTGGGTAACTACTCCTTATGTGGGGCAGCATCTGTGGATGCCAGGGGAGGGAGAAAGATGTAGACATACAGACCTTCCAGCGATTGCCACATTCATTGCATAAGACAAAGGTGGTCATGGGCTCATCAGCACTGCGTGTCTGCACCTGAGAGAAACAGGGGACCACTCATGAAGTGACTCTCCTGCTCTGGGACCTGCCTCAGCTCCCACTAACTAGGAGTAGGTCTGAATCCCGGAGCTTGGCACCGTTATTCCCACCCCACTTTGGCAATTCCCTCACCACTGAGAACTCTGCAGTGTATCCTTTCCTCTCCTCGCACATCCATCAGCTCATTTCCGTTATTTCTGGCTCAACCTGGCCTCTGCACGTTCTCCCTTGTGGTTAATGCCCCTGAACTGATCTCTCTTTTCTTGCCTCAAGACTCATCTCCAACAGGAAGTATTCCCTGACTCATCTCTGAACACACCGTATCGGATGTGATTCACTGAGCAGAACTTGGGTGTGCGGGATGCACCCTTGGAGATCACTGAGTTAATTCCTTAGTTTACAGATGGAAGAATTGAGGCCCAGAGAGGGAAAGGGATTGGAAGATCATTGGGATTAATTAACGGCCTGTTTTCTAGTTTCTCATCCCTTAACTGAACAAGTCAGGTGTGGGAGCCAAGTTTCGCACAGCAAATCCCTGGCATTTCCAGATTCCAATTGCTGTTCTAACTTTCTACAGCCAATCCGGGATGACCATGACATGCAGCAAGTTGTTACTTTGCTGACATTCAGCTATGAATGATGTCAGCTAGAGGTCTCTGGGGTGGGACGTAGTCCCCCGGCTATGAGTGAGCCCAGTAGTTGGCTAGTAGGACACAGCTTAGCACAGCTTTGACACTGGACAGCGATGCCACCTGAAGAAGACTAACAGTGGGGTTTCTTTGTGCAGATAAATCTTTGTTAAAGGGCAATTCACTTTCGTGGGAGGCCATGCACAGAAAGCACAGCACTCCACAAGAAACATGCTTGAAAGACAGCACTAGCTCACACAGACATCTCCAAATCCTGAATCAGAATTCTCCAAGGGACTCCTGAATGGCCAGGCTGGCTGTATTTCTGCTGTAACCACAGATCCCCATGGGCAAGGTGCTATCGATAAATCTTGCTTGCTGAGCAGGTAGAGGAATGAATAGAATGATCTAGAATGATTAGGTGCCAATTACAATCCAAGCATATTGGTGCCTCAGGGGCATACTACATGCAACCCAGAAATAGAAGGTGGTTGTCATGTTTTAAATCTTTCAGAGAAGGGGCCTCCACAGCTTTCCATGACTCCCCACGGTAGAGTAATAGTCTTCACCCTTAGGTCTCAGAGCTAAATCCCTTAGGCTTTACTGACAAGAGTTAGCTGTGTTGCAAGCAGTTCGGTCTGGATCTAGGATCTGCCTCTGAATCTGGGCTTATTACTATCTCTGGCACTGACCATGTTTGCAATCTTGAGGAAAGCTGCAAGGCTTGACTTCTGTCTGGGCCTCAGTTTCCCAGTGTGGAAAATGAGGGAGCCAAGATTTATATTGCTAAGTTCCCTTCCAACCATCTGTGACTGCAGAAGTTTTGTGCTCTGTGAGTCTGATTCCTCTTATTTAAGCTTCAGGGCAGGCCAGAACATTCCGGCCAAACCTTATAGACACAGATCTGGGTGGTTCTACATATAGGAGAACATTTTCTAGAAGCCACAGGTGCATCACGCTAATATACCAAGACTCGCCCTTCTCTCTGCAGCCTGGAATGTTAGCCTTTCCCCGAACCATGCACCCACCCTGGCTCTTCCTAAGCTCTCTAGTTCTCTACCTCTATGTCCCCTGCAGCCTCTTCTGCCACACCTCCACCCCCACCATACCTGGTTATAGGTACAGTTCTTCTTCTTGCATTTGCCGCATTGGAAGAGGTCAGTGGTGGTGCCACCTGTCTTGGCCATCTGGTGCTCACGGATAGCCTCCTGGGTCATGGCATTCCTCAGTTCCCTTAGTTCATCACTGGCCATTTCCTGGAGAGAGAGGATTCTGCCCTTCAGGGCCTGGGAGCCCCAGGGGCCCTGCCCCATACTCAGTTTCTAGAGAGCCTAAACAGAGGAGGGGGGGAACATGCTGGATTGAGCCCAAGGAGCTGGGGGGAGGCCTGGACTCTTGGCTCTGCCCCAGTTGGAAAAAGGACACAAAACAGAGTTTCCATTCCACCTTTGGGTGGAAGGGCAAACCTGGGGGCTCTGAGTGGGCAGCAGGGTGTGTTGTGTGCAGGAGAGCAGAAGCAGTTTCCACTCCAGGATCACCACTCTTCTGTACCTTTCCTCAGATCTGGTGCTTGCCCTGCCTGCCAGGCCCTCGGCTAACTGCCTGACCCTTCCTGAGGAGCTGAGTTGACCACTGACCACCTGATCTGGGATGTTCTCCATATCTTTCAAGTTTGGACTTCACCCAGTGCCTGTCCAACCTGTGATCACTGCCCAGTCCATTCTGCCTGTGGGACCCTTGCTCTCAACTACCCACGGCTCGTTGCTGCTACCCCCACCCAAGTGGAACCTGAAACTCCTGGATTCACACAACTAACTGATCACCTGGGAATGTATCACAGAACACCTTTTTCTTTAAGTGTCTACGGAACAGAGTCTCCAGTCTCCCATCAGCCCACTGAAGACATTCAGTGTTTGCATTGTCCAGCTCCCTTCTTTCTCCAGCCATCTTGCTGGCCATTTGACTCTGCTTAAATCTCTGCAGGAGGAGGGTGGAGATGGACACTTGGACACTCAAACCAGAGAGAGCTCCAGTTAAGGTTGGTTTGGGGGAAGGAAGACGGCTGAAGCTAAAGTTAAAATGAGGCCTTGGTACTGGCTAAGCATTTCCATTGCCGCTATCTATCCTGACTCCGTAAACCACAGAGAACAGAGTTGTCACAGAAGTCAAATGATATTAGTGTGTTGACTACTTCATTATAACCACTTGGGCCTCTTTATAAAATGCAGATTCTTATGAATCCGAAACTCTAAGGGCAGGCCCAGGAATATGTGGTTTTACTAGGGCCCCCAAGTTATTCTGGGGCCTACAAATGTTTAAGCCCTACTGTGTTAAATTCAAGGACTAGGTCCTAAACAAGGGCAGGGACATATAGGAAAGTCAACCCAGGGCCATATAAGCAAAAAGTAGCTGACTTTAATTTGGGGGGATATCCACAGCATAATGCATTTGTTTACTCAAAATGTATTGGATGTTGGTTTATTGAATGCCTTTAACTGCATTCATGTGCAGGTAAACCGGCTTTGGCTGTAGGGCATGGACAGTGTCCATGTTTCAAGTCACTAATGTGGTATAGCTGAATGCATTGGGAAGAGCTACACTTCATCCTCTCTTGAGCTGGTAGGAGCTGGTTCCAACCTGAGCACTGCCTCCAAACCCTCAGGGTTCAGGTATGAGGATGTGGTTCCTGTCCTGAGGCCATGCCAGTCGGGGACAGTAGTCAAGCATTTACACAAGATTGCAAGATAGCCTATGAGTTACCAAAGCTAAGCAATAAACAGCACAGGGAAAAGCCTGGAAAATGGTGGCTAACTGCCTGGGGGCAGTGGAGGCTCATTAAAGAAGCTAACACCTTAACCAGTCCTGAAAGATAAGCAGGAGTTCCCCAAACAGATGGCACATTCTAGAAGAAAACAGTAAACACAAAAAGATCAGATGTTTGGGGAAGGATGGTGAGGACTGTGGAAGACCTGGCTAGGGGACTGACTGCGGAAAGAGGGTCATGTGTGCCAGCTAAGAAATGGACAACAGAAAAAAATCTATCCATACACTCACCAATCCATTTACCTATCTCTGCCTACCTCATCTAGAAGAAGACAGAATCAAAGACAGATGGAGTAAATACGGTAATACGGAAAGTAAGGTAGAAAATGAAGGAAATAAGGGTAGGAGATGACATTGGTCCTCCTGTGACACTGTTAGAGGGGGGCCCCAGTGTGAATTCGGTAAATATTTGTGGAGCACTATGACATGCCAGGCACTGGTCTCAATGCTGAGTGAACAGTGAACAGACAAAATGCCTCTCCTTGTGGGGCTGACAGTAGGTCCACTCAACAGCTTGAATAGCTATGTCAGGATCAACTCCGTTGTTTGATTTGTCTAAGAGGGAAAAGAGAAGGAAGAATGAGGGCATCAGGGGAACAAAGAAAGAGACACAAAAGGGCGTTAGGGGGCTGCAGGATACACAGAGGGACGTCCATCCACAGGGGCATCCGCTGTCCCAGGCTCTTCCCCTGGTGGGAGCTCCCTGTCCTCTAAGCCACCACACAGCAGGTAGCCTGATGCCAAGCT
This sequence comes from Manis pentadactyla, assembly GCF_030020395.1. Lineage (NCBI taxonomy): Eukaryota > Metazoa > Chordata > Mammalia > Pholidota > Manidae > Manis > Manis pentadactyla. Next base: position 17,242,777 of record NC_080022.1, read on the forward strand.
GTTATTTTTCTTATCAGAGCAAAAATGTTCTTATATTTCTTATAGAAACTTCCTGCCTGGAGCAACAGATGGCCCCGGGGTGAAGGGCTTCTGGCAGCTGTTGCCTGGATTGCCAGCGGGGTGCTGCCTCCTTGGCGGCTGGCCCTGGCTCCCTGTGGAGGGCCGGGCAAGTTCCTGGCTTGCTCCCCTGGCCTGGTCAGTCTCTTCTTGGGCCTGGGTTGATCACCTGATTCTCTTCCCCTGTTCTAGTGAATAGTCCTTTGGGGCCAGACTTTACCTACGTGTCTGGCTTGGCCAGTTCCTTTGCTGGGGCTTCTGGGGTCTGTCTTTGTCCTAATCCCAAGGCCCAGCTCTGCTCCATCCCATCTTCTGGGAACTTGCTGGGTTTGGCTCAAACCTGTGTCTACATCTTGCTTTAGGTTCTCCTGGTTTTCCAGTATCTCTGGAATTGCCTGCAAGACAGTCTCCTGCCAGCATCCCCACAAGGCACACACACAAGGCGAAGCCAGAAGGAAACATGAGGCCAGGCTTCTGTAAAAGGCAGAGCTTCACTTTGTAAGGAAGAAGAATGCATTGTAAAGCCGAGCTGCAGTTCATGACCCTGGACATGTGCTGCTATTTGCCGGGAAAGATCGGTTATTTTAAATTAAGCAGAAAGACAACCTTGTTGCGCCAAGTTCCCCACTTTATCCTAAAGCCTGAGCTCGCTCCTGTTTTGGGCATTTGAGGAAAGCAGTGAACCCTCTCGTCAGAACGCTACATCACACACACACCAAACACACTCCACACATTACACACACACCCCAAACACACTCCACACATCACACACATACACCCCAAACACACTCCATACAGACACACCCAAAACACACTCCACACATCACACAGACACCAAACACACTCCACACATCACACAGACACCAAACACACTCCACACATCACACAGACACCAAACACAATCCACACATCACACACACACCAAACACAATCCACACATCACACACACACACCTCAAACACACTCCACACATCACACACAGACACCAAACACACACACCCCAAACACACTCCACACATCACACAGACACCAAACACACTCCACACATTACACACACACACCCCAAACACAATCCACACATCACACACACACCCCCCAAACACACTCCACACATCACACACACACACCCCAAACACACTCCACACATCACACAGGCACCAAACACAATCCACACATCACACAGACACCAAACACAATCCACACATCACACAGACACCAAACACAATCCACACATCACACACACACACCTCAAACACACTCCACACATCACACACATACACCCCAAACACACTCCATACAGACACACCCCAAACACACTCCACACATCACACAGACACCAAACACACTCCACACATTACACACACACACCCCAAACACAATCCACACATCACACACACACACCCCAAACACACTCCACACATCACACACACACACCCCAAACACACTCCACACATCACACAGGCACCAAACACAATCCACACATCACACAGACACCAAACACAATCCACACATCACGCACATACACCCCAAACACACTCCATACATCACACACAGACACCAAACACACACACCCCAAACACACTCCACACATCACACACACAGCCCAAACACACTCCATGCATCACACACAGACACCAGACACACACACCCCAAACACACTCCACACATCACACACACACACCCCAAACACACTCCACACATTACACACACACACACCCCAAACACACTCCACACATTACACACACACACCCCAAACACACTCCATACATCACACACAGACACCAAACACACACACCCCAAACACACTCCACACATCACATACATGGACACCAAACACACTCCACAAATCACACACACACACACCCCAAACACACTCCATACATCACACACAGACACCAAACACACACACGCCAAACACACTCCACACATCACACACACACCCCAAACACACTCCACACATTACACACACACACACACCCCAAACACACTCCATACATCAGACACCAAACACACACCCCAAACACACTCCACACATTACACACACACACACACACCAAACACTCCACACATCATACACACACATCCCAAGAACACTACACACGTCACACACACACACACCAAACACATTCCACACATCACACACACCCCAAACACACTCTACACATTACACACACACACCCCAAACACACTCCACACATCACACACACAGATACCCCAAACACACTCCACATCACACACACACCCCAAACACACTCCACACACACACACACCCCAAACACACTCCACACACACACACACCCCAAACACACTCCACACACACACACACACACCCCAAACACACTCCACACATCACACACAGACACCGAACACACACACACACCAGTCCACACATCACACACACACCAAACACACTCCACACAACACACACACACACACCAAACACCCTCCATACATCACACACACACACCCCAAACACACTCCACACATCACACACACACACCCCAAACACACTCCACACATCACACACAACACACTTCACACTCCACACACACCCCAAACACACTCCACACATCATACACACACCCCACACTCCACACATCACACACACATTCCCCAAACACACTAGACACATCACACACACACACACCCCAAACACACTCCACGCATAACACATACACCAAACACACTCCACACATACTGCAAACACATTCCACACATTCCACACACACACACCAAACACTCCACACATCACACATACACACCCCAAAAACACTACACACGTCACACACACACACACCAAACACATTCCACACATCACACACACACCCAAACACACTCTACACATTACACACACATCCCAAACACACTCCACACATCACACACAACACACTTCAAACACACTCCACACACACACCACAAACACACTCCACACATCAGACACACACACCACAAACACACTCCACACATCACACACACACAAACACAAACACAAACACACTCCACACATCACACACACACTCCCCAAACACACTAGACACATCACACACACACCCCAAACACACTCCACACATCACACACACACCAAACACACTCCACACATCAGATACACACAAACACACTCCACACATCACATACACACACACCAAACACTCCACACATCACACACACACACCCCAAAAACACTACACATCACACACACCCCCAAACACACTCTACACATTACACACACACACCCCAACCACACTCCACACATCACACACACAGATACCGCAAACACACTCCACATCACACATACCCCAAGCACACTCCACACATCATACACACACACACACCCCCAAACACACTCCATACATCACACACAGACACCAAACACACACACACACCACTCCACACATCACACACCCCAAACACACTCCACACATCACACACAGACACACACACCCCAAACACACTCCACACATCACACACACACAAACACAAACACAAATACACTCCACACATCACACACACACTCCCCAAACACACTAGACACATCACACACACACCCCAAACACACTCCACACATCACACACACACCAAACACACTCCACACATCACACACACACACCCGAAAAACACTACACATCACACACACACACACCAAACACATTACACACACACACACACACCAAACACACTCCACATATCATACAGACACACCCCAAACACACTCCACACATCACACACACAGATACCCCAAACACACTCCACATCACACACACACCCCAAACACACTCCACACACACACACACCCCAAACACATTCCACACACACACACACCCCAAACACACTCCACACACACACACACACCCCAAACACACTCCACACATCACACACAGACACCGAACACACACACACACCAGTCCACACATCACACACACACCAAACACACTCCACACAACACACACACACACACCAAACACCCTCCATACATCACACACACACACCCCAAACACACTCCACACATCACACACAACACATCATACACACACCCCACACTTCACACATCACACACACATTCCCCAAACACACTAGACACATCACACACACACACCCAAAACACACTCCACGCATAACACACACACCAAACACACTCCACACATCACACACAACACACCTCAAACACACTCCACACACATACTGCAAACACACTCCACACATCAGATACACAAACACACTCCACACATTACACACACACACACACACACCAAACACTCCACACGTCATACACACACACCCCAAAAACACTACACACGTCACACACACACCAAACACATTCCACACATCACACACACCCCAAACACACTCTACAGATTACACACACACACCCCCAACACACTCCACACATCATACACACACACCCCAAACACACTCCACACATCACACACACCCCAAACACACTCTACAGATTACACACACACACCCCAACCACACTCCACACATCACACACAGATACCCCAAACACACTCCATATCACACACAACACACTTCACACTCCACACACACACCACAAACACACTCCACACATCACACACAACACACCTCAAACACAATCCACACACACACTGCAAACACACTCTACACATCAGATACACACACACACCAAACACTCCACACATCATACACACACACACCCCAAAAACACTACACACGTCACACACACACACCCCAAACACATTCCACATATCACACACACCCCAAACACACTCTACACATTACAAACACACACCACACTCCACATATCATACACACACACCCCAAACACACTCCACACATCGCACACAGATACCCCAAATGCACTCCACATCACACACACACCCCAAACACACTCCACACATCATACACACACACACCAAGCACACTCCACACATCATGCACACACACACCCCAAACACACTCCATACATCACGCACAGACACCAAACACACACACACACCACTCCACACATCACACACACACACACCCCAAACACACTCCACACATCATACACACACACTCCAGACACACTCCACACATCACACACAACACACTTCAAACACACTCCACACACACACCCCAAACACACTCCACACATCAGACACACACACACACAAACACACTCCACACATCACATACAACACACCTCAAACACACTCCACACATCAGATACACACACACTCCACACATTACACACACACACACCAAACACATTCCACTTATCATACACACACACACCAAACACACCACACATCACATACACACACACAGCCCAAACACACTCCACACATCATACACACACACACACACCAAACACACTGCACATATCACACACACACCCCAAACACACTGCACACATCACACACACACTATGCATGCACAACACACATACCACAATCACACAGAGACACACCCTTGCCAACAGTTTCAGAGGGTTCCCAGAGGCCTGAGGCACACCCAGGCTCTAGGAGCCCAGTGCATTTTCCCTTGCCCTCTTCTGGGCCCCTTTGATTTACTAGTGCCTTAGCAGGGCAACCTCCACGTGCTTGCAGGGAAGCCCCTTCATTAGCTCAGAGTCCCACTCATCTGAGGGAGGGTGTGCAAAAGGTGTTTCTAAGTGGGCTCTGAATAAGCAGACCTGGGTTCAAATTCTCATCTGTTAATAGTTGTGTGTTGACCCGGTTTTCTCATCCATAAAATAGGAATAATATTTCCTCTTTCATAGCATGGTGCTGAGGGTTACACGAAATGGTCAGTGAATGAACCTTTCCTATACTAATTGTGGGGACAGCTTTATATGTTTTAACCTTCTAAACACTTCACATATATTAACTCATCCAATCCTTCACGAGATAGCTATTATTAGTATTCCTGTTGTACAGATGAGAAAACTGAAGCACAGAGAGGCCAAGTGGCTTGTCTGAGTTCACACGGCTAAGTGGCAGAGGCAGAACTCAAACTCACGTGGTTTGGCACAGCCCCTGGTCTTCCAACCACCGCACTATACTTCCTCAAACAGGCTTGCTCCCTTTCCCTTCCCTTGCTGACCCCTTCAAGGGAAGTCACTCCCTCCCTCCTGAAGTTCCATGGTGCCTCTGTCTCGGCACTTGCTGCCTCTGCGTTATGCACACTGGTAAATACGTCTGTCTGCCCGCCTTGGCCTGTGCTCCACGGAGACAGGGCCTCCTATTCTGGCTTGGGCCCAAAGCCGGGTAATGGGGATAGGCCTGAACGAGGGAGGCAGGTACGTAATAAAGCTGTGAAGTGTGGGTGGTCTGGGGCCAGACAGCTTGCCTCCCAGCTTCAACATTTTGTAGTTATACGCATGACTAAGTCAGTTAACTCCTTTGAGCCTCAGTATCCTCATCTTTAAAATGGGGATAATAGACATTTCTACCTAGGTTGGTAAGAAGACATAATTGGCCAATAGTCTAAAGTGCTTAACCCGTATTAGCTGTGCTCACTGCTCTGATGACCCAGAAGCCTGGAGGGAACTGGGAGTCTGAGACGGTCTGGCTGGAAAAGCCCCTGGCTTATCACCGCTGAGTCATAAGTCATTTCCTCTCAGACAAGGACGAAGCTGGAGGGGGTTAGGCTCCCACCCCACCAGGCAGAGGTCCCGGCACCCGCCTTCACCTCTGCTGTCATCTTGGCAATGAGCCCCGCGGAGATGGCCCCGCTGAGCACGTTCCTCCTCAGGCCGGGGTTCCTGGGGTCCTTGAGGTTGCTGATCCGGCTACGCACACGGTTCCGGTACTTCATGTCGGTGCTCTTGAGCTCCTGGTAGATATGTGACACAGTCAAGGGCCAGTCAGCCACTCACAGAGGGGCACAGGATGGGGAGCCTCTCCCAGAAGCTCAAGGAACCCCGGGGCCATCCCTTTCTCTCCATGGACTTGTACAGGGATCAGGCACCTTGATGGCATCTGACTCCTCAAGCGCAGAATTTTACTTGGGTACCTGGGGGCAGCCACGTATCAGGGGCAGGAAACAGCCTCCATGGTGAGATCAGGTCGTAGCCAGCACTGTGGTGTCAGGGACCCCAGGAAGGGGCGTCCTGGGTCTGAGCTTCTTGTGTGACCTCAGATGAGTCACATGACCTCTTTGTGCCTCTCTTTCCTTATTTATAAAATATAGGCCTGTTATGAGGATTTAGTGAGCCAAGCTGTGTGATGCACTAGTGTGGCATCTGGGACATATCAAGCACCCAATACACAGGGCATGTTAAGATGATGACAATGAGACAGATAACCTCAAGTTTGGAAGGGCCTCTGAGGTTACAAGTCCAGCTATCAGAGGAAAACATAAGATTAGGAGCCACATGTTTAAGGCTCTAGAAAGTAGTGCAATAAAAAAATTGTTGCATTTCTTTAATCTGGTATTCCCAACACACTAGAGCATACAACCCCCTTCCCCACCCCTCTTTACTCTAGCCAAACCTATTGCCAGCCCATGGAACCCACTTTGGGAATTGCTAATCAGAGATACTTTTCTCATTAATAGACAAGGAAGCTGAAGCTTGGAAAGGGTGCAGGTCCTTGCTCAAGGTCACAAGGCAAATTCCTGGCAGAGACAGGGCTGGAAGCCAGACCCACTCCTGACAGTAATGCTCCCTCCACTCACCCGGCAGGAAGTCGCCCCTGACCACCAACCACAGTGAGTTCTCTGTCCAGACACTGCATCCCAGACAGGTCTCCCACCCCCTCCTCCCTCCTTCTCCATCCTCTGGAGGAGCTCAGGGAACACAGCCCATTTTCTTGGTCTCCTAAGCCAAATAGAATCAGGAAGACAAAGCCTTTGCTGGGAAAAACTGTATACGAGAAAGAGATGGTGGGGAATGTGGGAAACAGCTGACTTGCTGGAACTGGTGGGAGGGAAGGTGGTATTATTTCTTTCTTTCTGTTATTATTGTTTTAATGTTGTTGGTACAATAAAAATGTGAAAAGAAAGAATATGTTACAATGCATTTGCAAGCCAAAAAATTTGTTTAAAAATCTGTTTGGGATTCCTGGAGGTGTGTGTCTTCTTGTCCTGTGGGGACAGCAGACCCGGCAATCCTTTCACCAGCCTCAACCTCGCTGTCTGCACTTTCTGAGGTCCCAGAGGAGGCCGAGATGGGGTGCAGGCACTGGGGTCACTGACCGCTCGGAGGAGCCCAGTGAGTCCCACACCTGCCGTGTTAGGCCAGGGCTGGTCCAAAGAAGACAGATCTTTTTTAGAACACAGAGCATTCAAGCCCCCAAACTTATCCTCCCCTCAACCGTCCACCATCTCAGAACAAAGAGTTAAAAGGCTGCTGCGGCCCTGAATTCCTGCCCTTCAGAAGAGGGATGTTCAGAGGAGGAAGAGAACAGGCCTTCTGAGGGGGAGTGCAATGATGTCCACCATCACCCCCTCTTGCTTGAAACTGGACTTGAAGGTGGAAAGGGAGATGTTTGGAGGGATGACTGTTGCAGAGAAAACAAGGATCAAGCTCCTGATCGTTCTGATACCTCGTGTCTGTGTTCCTGAATTAACTGGAATCATGAAAATCAAGAAGTGCTGGTTAAAAATTAAGTGATGGTGGAGGGAAACTTCGAGGAAATGAAGGTGGGCCTCAGGCAGGAGACAGCAGGTTGGCCCCTGCCCCTCCCCAACAGACCCCACTGGGCTCCCTGGGTAAAGCCCAGGAGGCCTCAGAGGGTCACTCCCGCCTCAGTGTGACTCTCAGACCTTCAGTCCGCTTGGAATTCTGTCCCCCTCCCTCTACACCTCTTTGACATGCATAGCATTGTCCCTCCAGGAAAAGATATTCCACACATTTATTCAGTGCACAGTAGGGAAATATATTTTGCCCCCAAAAGAAAAATATTTTGGAGGTAATGGGCCCCCTATCACATGGGTGGTCAAGCCCCCTTTCAGGCAGTGGGAGGATGGGATATATAGGAAGAGCTCAGGACATGGAATCCAAAGACCAAGGTTTTTAGTCCAGTTCTGACACCCAGCAGTTCCTAAGCCTCAGTTTCCTCATCTGTAAAATGGGAATAACTGCCCCTGCCCCACAGAGGTTGTTATGAGAATCAGCATAGGTAGAAAGTGTCAACTGCCTATCACAGTGCCTGCTCCATATCAGGGAGTCAAAAATGGAGCTGTTATTATCAGAGGCTGGAAAAGGGGGAAGGCTGAACATGAGAAATGCTGGACCTGCTGCGGACAGTCCAGACACCCACAGCCCTGACACAGCTCAAGGATATGATCTTCAATTTCTGATGCCATCTTGTCACAGTTGACTCCATAGTCCTTGTAGTCATCTAAAAGAGATCCAGGAAACACAAACATCAGCCAGACATGACCTTGGCCATGAAGCCTGCTTGTGCAAGGGACTACAGCATCCTGCAAAACCCCTGTGGTGCTGAGAAGCACGCATCTCATCTGACCTTGGGAGTCTTTCCCTTACCCACACCCCCCACCCGCCGCCTGCCCAGGCCCTCTCACCATCCGCCTTCAAGGCTGCTGAGAGCATCTCCACACACTTGTCCCGGACAGAGTCCCCTGTGAGATAGCAGGGCGCCAGGAGGCAGACAGATGGGGCAAAGGTGGGGGTGGAGGGACTGCTGGGTGTTTTGGGGCTCTCTGCTTTTGATCTGCTGCTGTTTGATCTGAGGATGACAATCAGTAATAGACATGTTGATATTAAGCAAACCAAGCAGTTATTGATTGCTATTCTAGTGTGTTCTTGGGTAATTGCCTTTAATCCTCATAGTAACCCTCTGATGTAGGTGGTATTTTGGGCACTTGGCATGGATCATCTCATTTAATCCTCAGAACAACCCTATGCAGTTGGTGCTATTCTTATCCCCATTTTAGTCTCACATTTGAAAGTGAATTTTAAAGATAGATGCATTAAATAATTTGACTGAGGTCAAACATCTGGAAACCGGCAGGACCAGAACCGACACCCAGGCCCTCAGCCGACCACAGGGCCCTGCCGGTTACAGAACGATGCAAGAGCACCAGTGAGCATATGACAACCCATCAGGCACCGTGCTAGCTGCTCTTTCTCTAAGCTTGCATTAAACCATTTTCTCACTCATTCAACAAAGGCTTACTAGGCACCCAGTCTCCAGGTCAGGCGCTAAGAGCAAGGGGGAAAGCAGACAAGTCAGAAAAGCTCCCTCCCTCAAGCAGCCTACAGTCTAGTGAAATGGAATTTCCCACCAGTTAAGAGGGCTGTTTTAACCACATGCCAGGCAGTTTAGGAGCATTTTCTAATTAAATCCTCCCAGCAGTCCTAGGAGGTACATACTGTTATCATCCTCATTTGCAGATAATATAAGAAAACAGAGTTACACTGCTAAGATCTGCCTAAAGCTACCACTGAGATTTGAACCCAGATCTGTCTGATTCCAACACTTATGCTCTTAGCTCCTATGATACCCTGCCTAAGAATAATCCCATTTTGGTTTGGGCTTAAAAAACTACAAATATATATACATATATGCAGATTGTTGGAAGGACAACCAGGTGTCTTTTCCTCCTCTAAGCCACGCTCGGGCTACTGTAACAAAATATCATAGATTGGGTGACTTAACAACAGAAATTTCTCACAGGTCAGGAGACCAGGAAGCCCACTGTCAGGTTGCTGGTCAGTTCGGTTTCTGGCGAGAGCTCCCTTCATGCCTTGCAGAGAGCCACCTCCCTGCTCTGTCCTCACGTGGCAGAGAGGGAGCAAGGGAGCTCTCAGTGGTCTCTGCCTCTAAGGACACTGATACTATCGAATCAGGGTTCCACCCTTAGAACCTCATTTAACCTAATTCCCTCCATAAAGGCTCTATTTCTAAATAGATTCACACTGGGGTTTGGGGTTTCAACATACAAATTTGGGGGCGGGTCACAAACACTCAGACTATAACGCTATGTTAACAGCAATTATCTCTTTGAGATGGGATTACAGAAGATTTTAATGTTCTTCACTTGCTTATACATATTTTCTAAATCTTCTCTGAAGAACATATCTACTTTGGTAATGAGAAACTCTTTCTTTGTTGTTGTTTTCATAACATTTGACAATCATGAATGGTCACTCTGTGCTGATGGCTCGGACAGGTTTCCTGCTTTCCTGTTCCCAAGGAGCTGCCAGCAGAAAGTGGAAGTGATCCAAGTATTGGGTTTCTATTGGTAGATGAATGGAAAAACAAAATGTGGTAAATAATACAACGAAATATTATTCAGCCCTGAAAAAGGAATGAACTCCTAAAATATGCTACAACATAGACAAACTTTGAAGACATTATGATAATGAAATTAGCCAGATACAAATGGACAAAGATTGTATAACTCCACTTACATGAAATACCTAGAGAATCAAATCATAGATGCAGAAAATAGAATGGTGGTTGCCCAGGGCTGGGGGAACTGGAGAGTTATTGTTAATGGGGACAGCGTTTCAGTTTGGGATGGATGGACAGCGTTTCAGTTCTGAAGATGGATGGTGAGATGGCTGTACAACAGCGTGAAAAATGTGTTAATACTATTGAAATGTACACTTAAAAATGGTTCAAATGGTAACTTTTACTTGTCTGGGAATTATTTAATCCTTCCTTCATATTTAAATGATAAAAATGGGTAATTTTTATGTTATATATATTTTGCTATAATGAAATCTACAGAGCAAGTTCAATGAATAAGAATAGCCACAAAACCCGAAATACGCGATAACTGATCTGTCTTTTATATTTGATACATCATAATACATTTGAAATGATAAATATCTTTTCTCTCATGCTGAAAAAGTTAAAATGGCAATAATTTCATTCTAAATATCACACTAAAAAAGGAGAAAAAAAGAAGAAGGAAGTGCTGATGCACGTGACCAAAATAACCAGGCTGAGGCTCCAACTTCAAGTGTTTTTGGTCCGTTCGGGTCCTCTTGAAGAGGGTGCTGGGCAGGCAATGTAACGAGAGGCATCCTCCAGCGTCCTGGTGGTGGCCCGAGCCCGGTTCGCAAGGCCAGCCCTCACCGCAGGGCTTAAGAAACACTCAGACAGGTCATCAATTTGGTTCAAGAAATTCAGCAAGGGATAGGGAGTAGGAGTTGGTCACCAGAGGAGTGGACAGGAAAATGCATTCTTGGCATAAAAGCACTGAAGTGTGGAAGTCCATGTTTTGCATGGGCAATACTGAGGGTCTCAGGGCAGCCACAGCATGAGGGTGAGGAAGCTGGAGGGAAAGTATATGGACAGATTCTGGGGCTTTTTAAGGATGGTAATAACAAAAGCCACCATTTGTTACCATGTACTGCCCCATTTTACAGATGAGAAGATGGGTAATAATTGTCCAGCTCGCTCCCTTATGCTGCTGTTTCTGCACTACTGAGAGTTTTCTGCACTAATCTTGCGGGGAAGGCCAGGTAGCCAAGATGTCTCCACCTTCATCTCTTGGCTCTTCCCAGTCTTCCCTTTTAGTAACCCATCAGGATCTGCCAGCAGCCCTCATGCCTCCTAGGAAAATCTGATTCATCAGAGTTGAAGAAATTAGGGTCCCCTCCTCCACTCCAGGGAGCCCTTGTATAAGGTCCCAAAGGGCTGCTTGGTTTCCTCACCCAGGGGGTCCTAGTCACATGATCACTGGGCTATTTCTTGGAGTTGTGCAGTGCACAGACTGGGCAGCTGCACCAGCTCTAGAGCTATGGATGCACTTGTTCCCTTCAGGAAGATGATGCTAGCCTTCCGAAAGTCTCCTCGGGCCTGAGAGTGGGGCTGACTGAGTAGGCCAGGTTTCCCAGAGTCAAAAATCTGGGGTTACGAGAGAATCCCATCCAACATCCCGCTGAGCACTCTTCCATGTAGATTCTGTCGTCAATCTCCTTATTCTCCCCACCCTTGCTGTTTGGCCTGAATTTCGGTCCCTTCTGTCACTACAGACACTCTCGCACCCCTGGGGCTTTTGTTTTCTCTGGAGCTTTGGGGTTCCTTGAAAGTGCTGCCACAGTAGTGGGGGGAGTAGGAGAGGGAAGGCTCTGCCTGCTCTTATTAAGGTTTACATTTTGATTCCCCCAAATTTTATCCAAAGGAATTCCCTAGCTTTTTTTTTCTTTTTAATGCAGTTTGAATCTCCCCATTCCAGACTGACTAATCCTGGATTCCACACAACCCTGCCTGACAATCGCGTGGCCTGGCAGGGGTGCACAGGGATGGGAAGCTCCTGGAGTCTGGTTTCAGCTAGAGGGAAAGGTGTGGGTGAGGTAAACCTGGGAAGGGTATAAACTCTAGAGTCTAGAGGCTGCCTGCAACCAAAACGAATCTCCCTGTACGCAACCCTAGTCCAGGCCACAGGCCTCTCATCTTCACAGCCACAGCATCCCTAAGGTTGGTCTCCCTCTACATTCTCTTGCCCGTTTTATAATCTATTTGTCACTTAGAAGCCTGGGGAATCCTTTCAAAAATTCACAATTGATCTCATCACTTCCCTGCTTCTGACCCTCTAATGGCTTCCAATTATTTTCAGCCTAAGGTCAAACTCCTCCCCATGGACTCCCAGCCCCTCCATATCTAGCCCCTGCCTCCCCTCTGGCCTAATCTCATGCCACGCTCCCCTCACAGTTCATTGAAACCCCCACACTGCCCTGCTTCTTTCTGTTCCTTAAACACACTTGTCACACCCACCACAGTGCCTTTGCACTGGCTGGTACCTCTTCTCAGAAGCCTCTTCCTCCTCCAGGTTTTCCTATGACTGGTCCCTTCCCATCCATTGAGCCTTGGCTCAAATATCACATTCTCAGGGAGTCCTTCCCTGACCACCCCAGACAAGGGACTGTCCCTGCCCTGTAACTCTAGCACATGACCTGATTACTTTCATTCATAGCACTTATCCAAGTCTATAATTAACTTGTTTATGTGTTTATAAACATTGTCTGCCTCCATCTCCAGATTACAGGTTCCAGAGTATAGGGACCCTATCGGCTGTCTTCCAGCACCTGTAACAGTGCTCCAGGTGGCACTTGGTGAATCTTTGTTGAATGATATAGGATAAGTTGAGGGAGTTGGCCACAAAGAGATGACAGGCACACCCAGGGGGTCTAGACAGAGCTGAATTGGGCAGGAGGCAGGTCCTCTTAGGAAGGCCAGTGGCCCCACTCCCTGGACTTGGGAGATCTATCTCTGAGCCAAGATCTGTCAGTTCCCACAGCCTGGGCCAACCCATCTCCTATAACTGTGATGGAGCCTCAGATTCTCCCTGGTGCCGCCCCTCACTGACCCGTGTGCCCCATCACTACATCCTCAATGTCTAGGACTCACCTGTAGGGAGCTGGCAGCAGGGAGCCTGTAGAATGCTGCTTGGAAGGAGGCATAATGACAAACAACAATCACGACAGTTTTCATTTGGGGAATGCCTACCCGGAGGTGTTATATTTATTAAGAACTCAGGTTCCAGAGCCAAATTCCTAGGTGCAAGCCCCGACACCACCACTTTGCAGCTATGGGGCCTTGGGTGAGTATCTTAACCTCTAGGTGTCTCAGTTTTCTCACAGGTAAACTGGGGATAACAATAGTATCCACTTTATAGAGTTGTTGAGAGGATTAAAGCACCTAAGAGAAATCTGGTAATGAAGTATTAGGCCATTTGCATGGATTACCACATTAAGTGTATTATTACTAAGAATTATGTATTTATTGAGCATTTATATGGGTTGGGAACAGGGCTGAGCATTTCATTATATCATTAATCCTCACAATGACCTTGAAAAAGGATCATGATTATCCCCATTTTACAGATCAATGGCTGAGGCTCACAGAGCTTAAATGACTTGCCAAGGTCATTCAACTAGCAAATGGCAGGGTCAGACCACAAACCTCAGTGTGCCTGCCTTTCAAATTCTTTTCAGCACATCTCACTGTGTCTCTGAAAAGCAGAGAGTTTTCCAGAGTCCCCGTCCCCGGGCTAAGCTAGGCTGCTTGCTGCATTATTTCCCCACCTTCTGTCAGGGCATTCCCAAACCCTGGTCCCTCCTCTTGGCTAGTTGCTAGCTGGCTGGCTGGAATTCGTGTCTGGGTGGCATTTCGGGCAGCCACGTTCATTTTGCTTTCAATGCACACAATTAGCAACTGCAACAAATTTCAGAGAGGACATCACTGGCAGAGGAGGGGTAAGGGGTTGGATTTATCAACAGCTTGCTTCTGCAACCCCGATGTGCCAGCGCCCGCACCAGCCAGGGGTCTGACATCGTCCAACCCTTTGAAAATACTCCCCTCGGCCGAGGTCAGAGCAGAGGCACCTGGAGGCCCGGCTTGCTGCTCCTAAGCGCCACCTGGAGGACAACTCAGTTACTGCATAGCCAAGCATGAGTGAGTGCTTGGTAAAAACAAGTCAACCAGTTCTGACAGCTGGGTCCTAAGGACAGCTGATAGAGTGTAACCTTCTCTCCTGTCACAGCAGTGCCCTTTGTGATCTGTTCCCTGTTGCTCCAGTTACAGTTCCCAGAGCAATGCTCACTGATACTACCACACAGTTGCATGTGCCATTCCCACTCCTGGGACGCCCTCTCTTGGCTTGTCTACCAGGCAAACTTCTATTCATTTTTCAGTTCTCAGCACAAATACTCTCTTCCATAAAGTCTCCTTTGACTTCGCACATTATCTTGAGACACTCTTCCTATGTTCCCACTGTGTGTTATACTTTCAAAAACTAAGTATTTTGGTGTTTGCCTCTACACTAGCTGTATGAAGCCAGAGATCACGAGTTTAAATCTTTGCTCACACTGAGAGATGGTTTCCTAACTGGTGGGCTACAAATGCGGGTTTTTTTGCCCTGTTGTGTCTTAGAAAAAACATGAGTACATTGCCAATGTTTAAAATTGGGAGTTTCACATGAAAATCTACATGTCCAGCTTTCTTTAACAAATTGGGAGACACGGCACTCTGGGTCTGCAATTCCATAAAGCAATAACCAGCTGGGACTGGGTCGTGGGTGCATCCTTTAGACAGGTGGCTTGCCATGTCTGCAGTGTGTACACATGCCCCTGACCCCTGGAGGATGTTGAATTTGCAAGGAGATGCTTAACAAATGTGATCCCTGAATGAGTGAATGAATGAATGCATGGATGGATGAATGGATGAATGGGTGAATGGGAGAGATAAAATAGAGAGGTAGAGAGCTCAGGAAACAGTCTGGATAGTAGATAAAGTGAATCTCCAAGACTTGCTTCGGTTCCTTTGGGTTCCCCACCCCCAATACTGAGCCAGCAGGAAATGGCACACGGCTGGAAGGACAAATGTATTCTGCTTGACTGACCTTCAGCGAAAGAATGTATTATGGGAGGGAGCCAGGAGACTTCCAGGCCAGAAGGCAAAGTCAGGAGAGGAGTATGAAGGTGTAAATCCTCACACAAATGTTGAATGTTTTTATTATAACATCAGACTCGGAACTAGATTAGTGGCCAGTGTTTCATCTGGGAATAGGACAATCTTTCATTATGCATGCATGTCCTTTCCAGGACACTTAGCACCTCTGGCCCCTGCCTGCTAAATGCCATAGTGCTCCTCCCCTCTCCCATTACAGGCTGCATGTTTGTGGTTCCCCAACCCCCGAATACACCTGTTGAAGCCCAACCCCCAGAAGCTCCAGCCCCTTTGGAGGTGAGGCCTTTGAAAGGTAATTAGGTTTAGATGAAGGCAGGGCCCCATGGTGGGAATATCATCCTTATAAGAAGTGCAAGAGAGACCAGAGTGCACTTGCACACACACACACACACACACACACACACACACACACACCCTCTCTGTTATGTGCAGACACAGGGAGACAGTGGCCATCTGTAGGCCAGGAAGAGGCCCTTCACCAGGAACTCAATTGGCTTGTACCTTATTTTGCACTTTCCAGCCTCCAGAACCATGAAAGATAAATGTTTATTGTTTAAGCCACCCAGTTAGTCCATATTTTGTTTATAACTGCCCAAACTGACTGAGATACCCCCAAATCATAGTGACAACCAAAAATGCTCTGTTGAGAACCACCGGTGTAGAACCAGGATGACACTGGAGTTTCCGCTCCTAGGCCTCACTCATGGCAGACTCTGCTAACTGACCCCAGACCTCTCCTCAGAGGGAGGATACAGGCTCAGACCCCCATCTAAGCAGCAGTCCAGAGAGTGTTCTCTCACCAGCTGGAGCTGGCACACTGCTGCCACGTTGGCACTGGGCAACTCAGCAGCCCTGTCACATCCCAGGTCTTTGTAAAGCCCTAACCAACTTATTTTTTGTGTGTGTTCTCTTCTTCCAGTGGTAGTCTTACAGTACAATAGGCCTGAAATAACTGTGTATCTACTACACAGACTCTCCTAGAAGCCAACACCCTTGCTGTCCCACCTGGTTGCCCCAGCATCCAGTATGGCCTCTGGATCCTGATCATTTGCCTTGATCCACTGCTAAGCCACTTTCTGGCTGTTTCTCCTGCTCTGACCACTGACCTCCCTCCTGGACCACAATTCACACTCACTTCTTTAACCACAATCTCTCCTAAGTTTGTGGCTTCAAATGCTAGGTACATGCGATTGATTCTGAAATTTATATTTCCAGCCCAGACTTCTTTCCTGAATTCCAGCCTGGTATAACTTAACTGCTTATTCAATCTCTCCACCTGAATGACTAGTACACTCGTCAAATCCAACATACCTAAACCTGCACTCTTGATCTCTTACCACAGCCTGACTTACACCCAGCCTTCCCCCCCCCAGTTAGAGGCCACTCCATCCTGGAGAGGCTCAAGAGAGAAGTCTTGGAGTCATCCTGACTTCTCATCCAGTCTGTCAGGAGATCCTGTCAGCTCTCCCTTCCAAGGGTACCTGAGTCCACACTTCTCCCCACCTCCACTGCTGCCACCCTGATCCAAGCCACCAACATATCTTGTCAACACTACTGAAACAGCCTCCCGGCTGGTCTCTCTGCTTCTGCCCTCGGCCCCAGCAATCCATTCTTGGCACAGCAACCAGAGGGATCCTGATAATGCCCACACCTAATGCCCTCCAGTGCCTCCAGTTCCAATATGCCCAACGCATCCCCCTCGCCCCCTTGCTGCAGCCCCACTGGCTGCCTCACCACCCTTGACCCTGCCAGGCACCCTCCCACCTCAGGATCCTTGGTTTAGAATGACTCCAATATCTGTATGGCTAATTCCCTCATCTCTTTCAAATTTTTGCCCAAAGAGGGCTCTCCTGACCCCCAGGGACCATCCTTCGCAGACCCCCCACTCAGCTCTGTGTTTTCCATAGCACCTGTCACCTTCTAAACCACTGCACAACTTACATGTCGTCTGTCTCCCGCTATTAGAATAACTGCAAGGATTTTTGCCTCTTCTGTTCACTGCGGTATCTTTGGTACTTAGAATGGTTCTTGGTACAAAGTAGGCCCTCAAAAAATATTTGATGCATATATGAGTTGATGATTTACACTATTCAGGATAAAGATCCTAACCAGTTTAGCCCAAACCTGAAGATTCCACTCCAAGTATAGGCTCTCAAGACCCCCTATCCTACTGGGTTCAACTTGACCTGAGAATGTTCCCCAGACAGCGATGGGGTGACAGGGACTGGTCAGCCACCCCAGTGAAGGAGGCATACCTGTGACTCAGTCTTACTGTGTGGGTCCTAGAGTTTGGAGACAACATAAGGTATGAATTTTCCTCCTCGTCCCTGCCTTGGGCTTCCTGCATGAAAGCAGAGAGAGGCACACGTGCTGGACAGGACCTCTGGAACGGGGAAGTCCAAGGCGTCCTTTACCTTTCCATCGATGGCCTTTTTGGAGAGGAGGTGGCTGAAGACTTGGAGTCCACAGAATCTCTCCTGAAAGAAGAGAAATTGGAGATGAGACTCCCTTGTAGGCTAGCAGCAGTACTGATCTAGAGAGATGAGGGACGAGGGAGAAAGCATCTGGGGCCCAGCCTGCTGGGCTGTGGATGATGGAGCTCACCTGGGCCACAGCTGCAACTCGGGGCGGTGCTGGCTCATCACCCCCACCTACCCTCCATCAGATGACGCAGTACATGGGAGGGAAACCTAAAATGTGCCAGACTTGTTACATGTGGCATGTCATGTGTTACTAACTATTCCTAACTAATTCTCAGCAGGCCCTTCTCCTCCCTGCTGTCAGGCAGGCCTTGGCTAGCTAGAGTCCGGGAAGATTGCCTGTTCTCAGGAGGCACCAGGAAAGATCAGCTTCCGCCTTCCCTGCAGGCACCCTAGGGGGAAAAGAGGAGAAGAACAAGGGCCTTGGAGATAGAAGAGCTATGTTAAAATGGCAAGTGAAAAAGCAGGGTGCAAAAGTAGATGTATACTGGGCCTGAAGTAATGCAAGAAAATCAATGCCTAGGAAGAAGAAATTGAAGATTGAAAGAAAGTACACCCAAATGCTAACCATGGCTGTTTTAGGGTAATGGGATTAGAGGTGAAATTTGTGTTCCCATTTTCTAAAACGCATGTAGCTACATTCTTTCCATTGACGTATATTGCATTTTCCATTTTTCATTGGTTTCATAAACCTAACTTGTTTGGAAATTGTAAACCATCCCCACTCCCCAGCTCTCCCCCTAGCTCTCCTTTTAATTCCACTGTATATAAGTATATATAATATTATATATATTGTCTGACCAGTTCCCCTTAAATTCAGGAAGAGCAGAGTTCGGCGGGGTTTGTTCACTGCGGTGCATGCTGTCTGTGCTGGGCCCGTGTTCCCTTGGGCACTCACCCTCCCAGGGCACCAAGACCCAAGGGCTTCCTCCTGCCAGCTCCCCGGGGCCTCTGCCTGAGGGAGTTCCCCATGCGGCCAGCACCAGCGGGCAGGTGGGCTCGGAGTTAATGACCCCAGGAGCAGCTCTCCACCAGACACCTGGGGATTGGTGGATAAATACCCCAGCTTCCTTGGCCCTCAAGTGGGTCAACCTGAGGTGTGTTCTCCACTGCTAGCAGGATTCCCCAGGGCGACAGGATTGAAGTCCTGGCCACTCACCCAGTAACCTGCCCACTAACACACCCTATGCTGGCTTCATTCCTTTCCTTTCTCACCCCCTCACTCATCCATCTGCATTTCCTGAAATCACTTTCCAAATAAACCCCTTGCCCTTGAAGCCATGTCTCGGAATCTGCCTCTGGGACACCCAATCCAATAAGTTCACTGACTTATCCCAAGCGAATAGAATAGTGCCTGGCATGCAGCAGGTGCTCTAGAAATATTTATTGCTGAATGTTGTAAAGTCAAAGAGTACAGGAATATGAAAACTAAAAGAAGTGGTAAAAGAAACCTCCCCAGAGGTAATGCTATTAAGTTTAATGTCTTTTCTTTTAGATCCATTTCTACATGCATACAAACATCTGTAACACTGATCATTCTAAAAAGGGAGGCGATGACACGAGTTGCCATCCCAGCCCTGCCCCTGCACAGGTCATCTTCTCTGAGCATCGGTCCCTCCTCACCTATCCAATGGGGAGAAGAGCACCTAACTCTCGGGGCTGGCTGGGAAGAAGACATTAGATCGATTATGTCCTTACAGTGGTTCCCAGCACAAAGAAGTACTCAGTGTGATGCTCCCTACTCCCAGGCACCTGATTTCTGGTTTTCCAGATAGTGCAGGGTTCCTGGATGGATTTCCAGCTCCCACCTCATCCTCCAGAGGGTCTGGGAGAGAGTGGGCGAGGCAGCTTCAGGGGCCAGCCCTAATTATCCTGTGGGCCAGACCACCCAGCTATGGACCCACACCCCAGCTTAAACACAGGGGGAAGCAGCAAGGGCGACCCTCCTTCACATGCCCCTCCGATTCTACACTGGGCCCTGCGAGTTCCTCTGGGGGGGTTCCTCCCTCCGTGCCCCATGGAGATGGACGGGTGCAGACCAGAGCAGAAAGCTGGAATTTTTGCAGCAGGAGAAAGGAGGGAAGACTTGCACCTCTGCCCCCAAGACTCACCATTTTCTAGCCCTTCCTCATTGCTGTTCTTTTTAGAACAAACAAGAAATATTCTGCAGCTATTGCAAATGATTGTTATGAAAACAATTCAGCAGCAAGAAAAAAATGCGTTGACTGCAACAGGGAGATAGATAACCAGGGAGATAATAGTTTGTACATTCTGCCTATAAGAATGGGAAAATTATGTAAGTTGATCAGGACTGAGAGGGAAGAAGAAAAAATAAAAGCTGTTCTATTCATTGCAAGTGGCACTCTGTGGACAATTATTTCTCGTTTTTATTTTAAATTTCACTAACCTGGTTATAGTGATTTTATAATGAGTGATGATAATGAATTATCAGTTAGAAAGATGAATATAAAGGAAGTTCACCAAACAAGCTGCATAGGACCCCTGCCAACTTGACTCTTACAGCAAGGTGGGGTGCCAACCTCTGCAGGCTCTGCCCAGCCACAGTGATGGCTTCATTTCATAGCTCCCCGACAGTGAGAAGTAAGCCAGCATTAACAATTCAGCCTCTGGGGAAAACGTTCAAGATGTTGTTAAATGTAAAATGCTGCTGACAAAGCAGTATGTATAGTATGCTTCTAATTTCATTAAGAAAAATATAAATGTACAAATGTATGTTCTTAAAAGATGAGAAAGGCATAGAGCAAAATATTAACTGGTTATTTCTGTTTTCTTCTTGTGTAATTTTCTAAATGTTTTACACTAAACATGACTTACTGTTGAAATAAATAAATACACGTATGTGAAAAGGTTACAAAATAGTGTATAGGGTATAATTCCATTTTGTTAATACAATAAGTATTTATGGGTGGTGATGACGCATAGGAAAAAGTCTAGAAGGATATAAAAATATTTATATGCACAATTATATGTATGTGATTTTATATATATAGATATATATGTATGTGTTTGTCTCTAGGGTAATGGATGACTTTTTTATTTTCTTATGTGTATTTTTAAAACTTTCTACAATGAACAAGTAGTTTCTTGTATAATAAAATTAATGTAATATATAATAGTTAAAGCAATAAATATAATTAAACTGTATTACAAATAAAACATTTTATTTTTAAGAAGAAAGAACTGAGATAATGATACCCATTTTCCAGGCCACAATACTGAGTCTCGGGGTGAAAATGATCCATTTCAGCCCAGACATTGACTTTCTGCTTTCCAACTGTCTCCCTTCCCATCCCGTTGTCCCTGTAGGCTTTTAAAAGAAATTCCTTCAACTCATCATTCAGTAGGATTTGGGACAAGGGCAAAAGGAAACACATGTGTTCAGGCTGTCATCACTACCAGACATCTACACTCCTTATTGCACAGATCAGCCCATATCTAATTTGCTCTCCTCTCTCAGCAGTCCAGTCTCTAGGCTTCCAACTTCATCTCACAAGAGCCCTCCCCATCCTGGTCCTTCATTTGTCAAGGTGCTCAGAAACAAACAGGTGCTTCGGATGTGGCCATCCCAGCCGGAGCACGAATGTCCACAGGGGACACACTGGCACAGTTGGGCCCAGAAATATGGTGTTAACTCTGCGCTGGGCATGGTGTAGAGGCTCAGGGGATCCCTGCCAACCAACCTGTTAACTCATTTGTGAAAACAAAACGCACTATGTGAAAAGTTAAATGCCAATTAGGATCTTCTCCAAGCAGGATATAATTGCAAAGTGAGGAGAACGAAAGGAACAAAACACAGAAAAGGTTATATAACCATTTGACAAATACTGCATTTTAGAAACCAGACTATAAGGGAATGGGGTAAATTGGTGAAGGGGATTAAGAGATAGAAGCTTCAGTTATAAAACAAATAAGTCATGGGGATGAAAGGTACAACAGGCAAATATAATAATATAACCTGGTAACCTAGTAATATAATAATACTATAATAATGTGGTATGGTGACAGATGATAACTACACTTTTCGTGGTAGCATTTTGTAGTGTATGTAAATCACTACGTTGTATACCTGAAACTGTTATAATATTATGTTAACAATACTTCAATTTAAAAAACAAAACAGACTACAAAATTGGTAATAACTATAGAAAACAAGCCAGAGAGAATACAAAGAAAAACCACATACTAAAATATAAAAAGTGATTGTCTTTGGGTGGTGGGAATGTGGGTGATTTTTTCCCCTACTTTTCTGTATTTCCCATTATTTTTACAACAGATTTTTATCACTCTCATTTGTTTATTTTTTAAAGTGTGATTATTTGTTCCAATTTCAAAAGCAACACAGAATCATTGTTAAAAAAAAAACCAACAATACAGATTTTAAAAATTTATTGTATAATATAGGATGTGAAGCTCTTCATTACAATCATACAGAATTATATATATATTAAGAGTTTCATTATTTTTTCCTATTTCAAAACTAGTACATATTTGTTATTAAAAAATTGGACAGAAATTTACAAAGGGAAGAAAAAAACTCTCGCAATCCTACCACCCAGAAGTAAATCACTATTACCATCCTGATGTATATACTTCTTGTCTTTTTTCCTATGCATACACATAAAATCCACTTTAACAAAAAGTGGAAACAGGATGGTACTATATATATTATACACAGCTTTTCCTAATACTTCATGAAAATTTTCTCATGTCATTAAACATTCCTCTATCTGGTAGCACCTCTCCTCTCCATGGGGGCCCTAATGACATGTGAACATAATAAATGGCCCTTTAATGTGTGGGACTACTCTGTGCACCAAAGGATATTAAGGATCCCTGCCTCACAACCAAAAATGGGAGGAGTGTGGCAGAGGAATATCTCCCTCTGTCAAGAATCATTGCTCTTACAGCATCATTTCCTAAAGTGTTTTCTGCAGAACACTTGACTTTCAGGATTATAATAAACATTCATTTAAAAAAAGGTCCAGAAGTTGAAAATGTTTCAGAAATGCCAGTAGAAAAATGTCACGCACAGAACATATAATCTTTATGCTTTAATTTGATTAATTCCTTAAAATAAATTCTTTATAGTAGATATACTGGGTCAAAAAGTATATACATTAAAAATGTTGATATATCACAGGTGGTATTACCTGCATTACCTGGTATTATGTGGCACCATCAGATAATACCAGTATTACCTAATACCACCCCCTTATCTATTAGATGAACAAATGAAGATGCCTCACCCAAGGAATTAAGTGATCTGGTAGTCATGCAGGGAACAGGGAGGACTTATTTATACATCCATGAAGGCTTTTGTCTGTCATTATGGATAAGGCACTTCGGGTCTGCTTGAAAGTCATGCGATTCTGGGGGTTGTTCCTGGGCTGGGCAAGGGGGAATGGGCACGGGCAGCTGCTCTGTTCCTCTCAACAGAGTCTAGGGATCTGACAAAGATTAGAATCCCTCTCCGGCACGTAACAGCTGCCTTTTCTTGGGAAGGTTCCTGTTCCCCAGCCTTCAGCTTCCTCATCGCTAAACAGGACTTTTGAATAAAGAGCTAACAGAACACTTTCTCTTCTCTATGTTCAAGTCCCTGGTCCCATTAACCTGGGATCCTGATAAAGGTGGAGTGTCGTTTGTGTTACTAGGCACCATTGCTCAAGGTGCAAATAAGCCCTGATTGGTAAATTATGTCTAGAGAGGAAGGGCTCTGAATGAACTATGAAAAAGTAGTGGAAAACCACAGCTCTCGGGCTGCCTCGAGGGCAGTGAATCCTCTAACTGGTCATTGCCCTTTCTGGGATCCTGGGAGCTTTTTCTCTGGGGCTACCATGAGATTTAGGACATGGGGCTCCTAAGTCAGGAGGTTCCCATCCGATGTGGTCTCTTTTCTCTGCACCTGGGCTGTCACCTGGTTGGGTCAGAGAATTCTCTGGCTCCTGCGTGGTCGGCCATGAGAATTCTTCCTGATGAGAAATGCCTAAGGTTGTCCCTGCATCCGTCTAGGAGAAGCCAGTGTCAGGCATGGCCTATTTGGGTCTATGAGTCTGTCTGGTTGAGCCAAAGCAGATGCCCAGAGAGCACTGGAGGAGATCTAACAGTAGCAGTAACCACCTTCCCAGGCCGTGAGGATTAAATGAAGTTACATAAACAGAGCTGCTGGCAGAAGGTATGACAAGCATCGGCCCCCTTCTCTCCATCCCAGAAAAAAATACCTGTCTTTTGGCTCTTCTTGTTTTTTCCTTGGTGGAGAAAGGCCTGCCTCTGGCTTCCAGTCGGAACAGTCAAGCCCTTTTTCCTTCTTTGCTTTTTCTCTTTCTTCTCCCTTTTCTCCTCTGGGGGGCCCAGGGGAGTCTGAAAACAAAAAGGTGGCATTGTTCCTCAGTTCAGCTCAGTCTCAGAACGCAGCACGACTTTGGAGAGGAAGGAGCAAAGGGGAGGGACAGGTACAGCTGTACACCCACCCAAAACACATGCACCCACACAGATACACATTTATACACAGATGACTATGCACCTATATGTGCACGTCCGTGCTTACACAGGGGGACAGAAAGACATCTGTACACATACTATGCACATATCATCATACAAATGTATACATATAGACATGTGCTATATATACCCACATGCACACAGAAATACATCCATACATAGGCTCACACATCTACAAATCTCACACTTGTGTAGACTAACACTGGCACTCCCCACCTGTCATTTATTAAGTCAGTCAACAAACATACACTGAGTGCCTGCTGTGAGGTAGGCATGCTCCCATACCAGGTGCTGGGAGAAAAACATGGCCCACGCCCACCTTGCCCCCACTCACCCAGCAGCCGTTTCCAGTTCTTGATGAGGACTTTGGCCAAGGACACCACTTCCTTGTCTGAGCAGTGCTTGCGGACCCCATTAACAGCAACTCCAATCCTGGTTGTCTGCAAAGGAGAGGGTTAGGGGCTGGTCTGGGAATGGTCACAGATTAATTGCCCTAATTGGCAAGACCTGCCCCACTTTAACCACCAGCCCCAGTCTCTCCAGAGCCCCAGGCCTGCTCTGTAGCTGAGGTGATAACCGTGATACTATAACTGAGGCCCTGACCTGCAGCGCCTGTGAGGCCCAGTGCAGCTGCATAACTGCAGCTTTGGGGAACCTGAGGAGGCAGGCAGGCTTGGCTGATGCTGAGAACTCCTCCCCATACCCACCGCCTGGTGTCTTTGAGCTCAAGTTTCAGCTTAAGACAGCGCTGGCTACTACACAGCTTGAGCTGTGCTACATTTCTCAGGGCCAAGAACGTCAGCTAAATTTGGGGGCTACATGGGCAACCCAGGGAGGATAAAAAAATGAGGGGGCTTTTCCCTGTCCCTGGATCACTGGCTTCTTGGATCCCATAGACTGAGGGCCTTGGGAACTGGGGTGTTCAAAGAAAGCAAATCAGCCTTTCTCCCAGAACCAGAGAACCCTTGTGCTTGGACGGTGCCCTGCTCCCATCTAAGGCTTCAGTCCCCAACCTCAGAGCACAAACATCCCCTCCGCCTGCCTCCCCTCCAAAATCCCTCCCGGACCCCATCCAGGGTCTTTGCCTTCCCCGGGTCTCTTCCCCCAGCCCCCACAGGCACTCCACCCCACCTGGAGTAGCTGGATGGACATCTGACAGCTGTTCAGCTTCTTCAGAAGGTCAAGGGCCCCTTCCTGTGGGAGGCCACAAGGTGAGGACTGGGTCAGGAGGTTCTGCCCCGGGGCCCCTCTGACCATTGTGCGCTCTTGGTGGGCAAGAGGGGGAAGGAGGCAAGGGAGGAGACTGTTCCAGCTACAGGACACGGGCAGACAAGTGGTCGAAGGACAGGCAGGGGACAAGGGGAGAGAGGGAAACGATTCTGCCCCAGACCAGCTCTGTAACTGCACCTCCCTCCACCCAGCTGCACTCAAGCACCTCTGAGCCCTGATCACTCACTCTGCCCGCGGCCACTGATTCTGCTGTTCCTTCTACTGGGCATGCTCCCTCCTTCCCCTTCTCTTCCTCTAACGGCTTCTTGCTACTGCTTTTGTGTCTGTGTCCTCCTCCCCTCACTTCCCAACTGTGAGTTTCTGCAGGGTGAGGATCATGGCTTTTTTTTTTTTTACGGCTTTACTGAGGTATAATTGATTTACAATAAACTGCACATATTGCAGGCTACAACTTGATGAGCTTTGACTATGTGTTCACCCATGAAACACCATCACAACCAAGATGAGAACATAGCCATCCTTCCCACAAGTCTCCTTGTGCCCCTTTATAATCCCTCCCTCCCTGCATCCCAAACCCCAGACCCAGTCCACCCTATTCTGCTTTTTAGTTGCTATAGACTAGCTTGCATTTTTAAGATTTTATATAAAGAGCACTGCGGTGGAACTTTTTTTGTCTGACTTCTTTTACTCAGTGTAATTATTCTGAGATGCCTCCATCCTACTGCATAGATCAACAGTTCCTTTTTATGACTGATGGCCGAGTTGTTTTCCCCTGCATGGATATACCACCGTTTGTGTCTCCATTCACCTGCTGATGGGCCTTTTGGGTAGTTTTCAATTCTGGGCCACTACAAATAAAGCTGCTAGGAGCATTCATAGGAAAGCCTTTGTGTAGACAAACAGCTTTACTCTCTTAGACTTCAGGGTTCAGCACACAGCTCAGTGCTTCCTGAGTGAATGAATAAAGCAGAAAGCCGAGGGTGGGAGGGAGGATGGGAGGGAAAGAAAGGAGACAGCTTTGCAAATCTGCTGGCTGCCAGGCCTGAACAACCCCTGACCCATTTCGGACTTTTTCTTCTTCCCACCCGCTTCCTAGAAGCCAGCCCGGCCTCCTATCCTGAGATCAGTTCCTCACGAGCACCAGCTGACTGTGTCCTGTGTGCCCCTTGCCTTGCGTGGTGCCAGCTCCCAACCCCAGGCCTGCCAGGCTTCCTGGACCACATCCCAAGGGCGACCCTCTGTCAGCCCACAGCCTGCTGTAGAATTTGAGTTCATGGTATGTTTTCAGAGATGTGACCTGTGGAACTGTGTGTATGTAAGCTTGTGGGCACACAACTCTGGGTATACCATTAATTAAACGCTTCCTCTGTGCTGGGCACTGTTCTAAGTATTTGACTAAGTGCATTATTTCATTTAATCTCTGAGGCAGATACTATTACTCTCCTCAGTTCTACAGAATTATGATCCCATTTTCACAGAAGAGGAAGCCAAGAAACAGAGAGGTTAGATAATTTGCCCAAAGTTACAAGACACTGTGCTGGCATTCAAGCTCAGCCTTTCGGGCTCCAAGTACTTCACAACTGTGTAGGTATGGACACAGGGCTATCTAGACATGTACAGTGTTGGATCAGCAACGTGGCGAAGTGCAATGGCACGTTGGTCCATGTTTAGCAGCCTGTTCTCAAGGGGAAAAAGCCCTGATCTGTAGTGTTAGCCCATTTCCGTGGTGTAGATACTCCCCCTGTGACCAATTTCAAGCTACCAACATGCCGTTACCGAACTGAAGGAGGCACTGGGAAGAGATGTGCAGGACCATACCATTATATAGGACTTCCACCATATTGATGGAGTAGAAACAACCTCCAGACCACAGATGAGAGCAAAATGTAGTAAAATAATTACAAAGTGATGCTTTTGGACTATTTATTACCTTCATTTTTAATATATTTAATTGTAAGCATATGACTTAATTTTTTAAATAATGGCTGTACTTAAAATTTCTTGGGAAATTCAACAATGAATGTTCAGCCTGTTCCAGGTCGCCACTGGGTGTGTCTCTGTTTATCAAACTGTATAACTGGATAATTTTGGAGAAGAACAGCCCCGAGCCCCAGTTGTAGCTAGGCTCACAAAGCCTTGTGCAAGTGTTGCCAGCTATGTGTCCGTGTATGTATACCCGGCTGGGAATGTAGATGCATAGCCAGCAGTACCTCTGCTCCAGGTGCAGAGCTGTGTGTATGTAGTTCAAAGCACAGTGCGTCTATTTGTGGTTGTGGGATATTGCCTGTGTTATAACTTCTCCGAATATGTATGGCTGTTCGCTAAGTTTGTAGCTTTGCATGTCTGGGCATAGCTGTGTTGTGTGCATGCAGGTGTGTACCTGTCTTTGTGCATCTTTCTGTCAATATGAATGGCAGTGTGTCTGCCATGTCAGTGTCAGGAGCCATGTGTTCCAAGGAGTTACATTTGTGATTGCTTGTTTAGCTATTGTGTGCAGCTGTGTGTGTGTGTGCAGCTATGTTTGTCGTGTGTAATTTTGTGTTTGTGTAGCTGTGACTGTTGGTGTCTGGCTGCATGTCTAATGCTGTTCCGGTTGGTTGTATGCTCACAGCATCTGACCAAAGCCCTAAGATGCTGGGACTTCAGTCATTGGCAATGAACCCTGAGCCTGAGCTGCAACGTGGAGGATCCGTCTCATTACAGGAAGTGAGTCCCTCTCCCTAACCACCACTGGGCGGGCCATTTTCACTCCCAGAGTGAGCCCCACCTTTCTCGGCCACAGGCCAGAGCTCTGTGCCCACCCAGACGCTGCCAAGAGCCGAGGTGCAGACGTGGCTGCAGACTGGCTCTTCACTGCACGGCCACTGTGCATCCCTCCTGGAGGGAGCTCTGGGTACTTCCACAGGAATCTATCCCTGAGGGACACAATTCCCTCTTTCCATTTCACAGAAGAGGAAATCGAGGCCCAGAGAGGGCAAGTAGAATGGTGGGCTGGGGGCCACAAAACGAGTGAGAGGGAGGCCAGGGCAGGTCCTTTGTCCTCGGCCAGAGCTCTAGAGCTCTACTCCCAACCAAGCTGCCTTTCCTCAGGCCTCCTAGCCTCCTCACTCCCCCCACTCACCCCTTCATCCAGAGGCCCAGTGGAATCTCCTGGCCCAAGCCTGGGGTCAACAAGGGGCAGGGCTGCGATGTGGGATTGGCCCAGAAGAGGTAGACTGGGCTCAGCCATCCCCAGTTGGGAAAGCTCCCAGTGACTTGAGGCTCAGATTCACAGATTTGGGAGGGTCCTGGGATGGGGGTGGGCAGTGGGTGGGAGTGTACGGGTAACAGGCTCCCAGTACTCTGCAGAAATCGGTGGTTGATCTGTGCAAAAGCGAGTGTCATTCTCTAACTCTTACCAAGCACCAGCCCCTGAGGTTTACATCTCTTCTACCCTCACCACTTCCAACAGAGACAAAACTCCAGTGACATTCCATCCCCGGGTGTGGGTAATCTCACCTCCTTATAGATGAAGAAACTGGTGGGCTCTAGCTCTTCTATTAGGACACCAACTCATTACTGCCCATGTCTACTCCAGACTATCTGACACTCCGCGGCTCCAGTGACCCTTCCCTCGTTCCTGCTCTGAACCCACCCTTAGGGGCCATCCCTTTCCCAGACTGCTAGGGTCTCAGAATGTGCTGGAGAGACAGGTCTTCCTCCAGCACGTGGCCTGGATGGCGGGAGGAGGAGGGCCCTGGGACAGGGTGGAGTTATCCTCCCTTCTTTCCCCTCTCCGGATATGCCCAGGCCCTCCTGGTCTCAAGGCCAAGTTTGTTCTGGCCAGGCAACCGGGCAGCAGCCGAGGTGAGGCAAAGATCACGGGGAAGATCAAACATTAACTTCAAGGCAGTCTGAGCTCTGGGCTCTTCGCATTGAGCGCTCAGATCCCCGCAGGTAGGCCGTCGGCCCTGATTCCCCCTCCGGGTGGCGCTCTCCGCCCCGCCCCGCCTAGGCCTCCAGCTCTCCCCTTCCCCCACCCCGCGGGCCCGGAGGGCGCTGCGGCTGCCCGGCACCTGTTCGGCCCCCGCCCGCCCGCCCGGGGCCGCACCCCGCCGCCAAGGGAAAGGAAAGTTGCAACAGAACAGCTTCTGGCGCCCCAAAGCTGTGGGGTCGCGGGACCTGGGGCCCTTCCCTCCTGTCCTCCAGATCCACTCCCGGGGTGTGGGGTAGACGCGGATCAGCACTCCTCATCAGGTCAGGCTTCTCTGCCCCTTCTCGCACCACCCAGGACTTTGGCATCGCCCCCCATAGTCCCCCTCCGGCCGCCTCTCCCCAGCTCCGCCGTCGTCGCCACTCCCCTGGCTTTGCACACGCCGTGTGTCCCGGGACTCCAGAAGTCCTTTCCCAGGTCCGGTCTCTTCACTCGCTTTTCCGGGCCCTGCACTAGCTGTCCCGGGGCCCCTGAACTCTATTTGTCCTGAGGGACGTGCACGAGCCTCATCTACTCCGGGCACGCATGATCCCGTCGAACCCCCAGCCGGCGCCCTGCGCCATGCACACGCCCACCCCGAGGTGCCCAGCAGCCCCCAAGGGGCAGCGAGCCCTGCACCAGCCGCGCCTCGCTCGGGTGCCTGAGTCCCGCACGCGCCTCCCGGGCGCCCAGCCAGCACGCGCCCCCGGGACTCCGGGCTCGCACGCGCCGCGCCTCCCGGGGGGGGCGGGGGTTATGGCCCAAACTCTGCAGCCTCACCGTGTTCTTCCTGGCCACCATCTTCTCAAGCTTTTTGGCGATCCTCAGCAGCTCCTCTTCCTGGCCCATGTTGGCCCGCGACGCCCGGCGGGGCGAGGGGCGCAGGGGCAGCAGCCCGGCCGCGGGGGCAGGAACGCAAAGGCGGAGGGCGCGCAAGCCGCGCGGGCCCCAAACCCACACGACACACCGCCTGGCGGGGCGGGGCTCTCCCCACACACCCCTCCGGCCCGCCCGCCTCCCAGCTGTGGGGGGAGGGGTGGCGTGCACTAAATATAGATTTCAAGGACTCGCCCGGGCAAAGATTGCCCGCGCCGCCGGTCGGGCCTCCAGAGAGGGACTGGGCCGCGAGAGAGGGCTCTTCACCTCGGGCCCTTCCTGGAGGGCCGGGGGCTGAACGGAGATTTGGAGAGGAGGACTCTCTGGCGAGGGGGGAGGCCGTCGTCCCGGGGCGAGGCCACCCTGTTGCGGCGAGGTGTGCGCCTGGAGATAACCCGGGAGCTCCGGGAAGGGCCTCTGCACTGTTTGCTGCGGCCCAGAGCGGGCGGACCTAGCCGTGCCTATGCCCAAGGGAAGGTAACTTGGTGTACTCGGATCACATTTTTGTATACGATCATTAAACCTTACTTTTCTCTACCCTGTGCTCATTCATTCGTGCACATCGCCTATGCACACACCTATATCCAGGCCCTTGTTGCCTTCTGTTCGTCACAGTGAGGTTCGACAGTTCTAACAAGCTTCCCGGGTGCTCCTGGTGGTGCCGTCCCAGGACTGCACTCTGAGCAGTAAGGGCTTGGGCGCTTAAGTGCGCCAAAATCTGAGAAATACTGACTGACCCAGGTGCATGCATGCTCTTTATTTACTCAGGGTCAGGCTACCGCCTCCCCCCAGGGGGATTGGGTCTGGAAGGGTCATCTTAGGTGAAGGAGAGGAAACAGGATTGTGTGCCCCCACAGCTATGCACACATTCCTGTTTCCATGGAAGGGCCTTCCAAGTGTCTCCAGCAGACCTAGGAAGGGTACTTACACAACTGAGCTGAATTGACAGAAAATGATCTTTCTTGGGGGAGAGTGCTTAGGGACCTGGCGGGGAGCATGAAAAGTGGTCCATGGTGTGTACAAGGTGAAATGCTTGGGGTATTCAGTGAAATCTGAAGACTTTGCTGAGAGAAACTTAGCAAATCCCATCACAGCCTAGGTCATGAAGATAGCAAGGTGTGAACTTATCTGGCTTCTGACAGCTACTGTGTGATCTGGGACCCAGGTAGGAAGGGCTGGGTTTTCCATTCATTCGATAACTATGCATTAAGAATCCAAGCATCAAACAAGGAACAGACACAGTCCCGCAAGCTTGAGATTTGGTTTATGGGCAAGAGAAATCCTAACCAAATTTGGATACAATCAATTCTGTATTATTACAGCTGGGGTGAAGGTCAGGCAGAAGGGGAGGATACCTTAAGGACACATCTGAGGGAAACTGCACTGGTTGGGGTATCATTTCCTGTGACGAAAGGACATTTAAAATTTGGGTGGAAGTGCAAAGTGGCAGTTGAGGTTAGGAGGGAGAAAGTGTTCACCTAAGAGAGGAAGAAACATTCATTCATTGAATATATACTTACTGAGCACCTACTATGTGCCAGGCAGTTCCAGCCCTGTGCATTCAAAGAGGAAAGTTGTGCTCCTGGAGTCCCTTATGTGCAAAGCTCAGGGATGTGACGGTGCTTAGTGTGTCAAGATTGGAAAAATTGGTGTGGCTGTAGCACAGAGATGGGCAGAAAGGCAGAGGTGCCTGAGATCTGATTCCAGAAAGCGTTGTAGATCACTTTTAGATTAGACTTTAACAGCTGGGGATTGAGGGAGGTCCCTTGGCCAACTCCCAAGTAACTGCAGACAGCTGTCCCTTCAACCAGAGGGGCTTGCTTGCCCTTAAAAAAAAAAGATTTGATTTCCTCAAATTTCTACTCACTTTCCACCCTGAGTTTTGTGACATCAAAAGAAGCAAAGACTCTTATATCATTAAGCTTGAAGGACCCTAGGAAAACAAGTCCAGCCCCTTCACTGTACAGATGGGAAGAGTGAGGCTCAGAGAGGGCTAGGGTTGCACTGCTCAACCGCATCACACTGTTGGTACCTGAAAGGGTATCTCGCCGCGACCCTCCTTACTCAGAATGACTCAGGAGACACGGGCCCACGCAAGAGATTTTATTATCTGAAGGAGAAAGTGGCTGCACCAGATGGGGGTGGGGAGAGAGGGAGAGAGAGAGCGAGCGAGCGAGCGAGCGAGCGAGAGAGAGAGAGAGAGGGAGGGAGAGAGCGCAGGGAGAGCAGGGGGACAGAGAGACAGAGACAGAGAGAGAGAGCAGCGGGACAGAGAGACAGAGACAGAAAGCAGCGAGATAGACACACAGAGACAGAGAGAGAGAGGGAGGGCAGCAGCGTGGTGCCTTTTATTGTGGCAGATCAGCTTGGCCTGTTGCTTTGGGGGAGGGTCGGGATGTTTAGAGAGAAGGCGGGGTAAGCCCCAGGCAAGCCCAGGCATAATTCTCATGGGCTTATGTGCTTGGGACCATGGGGCAAAAGGAGGATAAATTATATATTCTTACAGTACCCACCATGTCCCCCTTCTGCCTCCCCGGAAGCCACTGGCAGGCAGTTCCTGGACAGCGCTCCAACTGTTCCCACATCTGACTGAGGGCTTCAGGGCAGCCTGAAGTGTCTGGGAATTGACAGCCCCAGGAAGGACCCTCCTCAGCCCGCAAGAGCCCAGAGTTGGTGGTAAACACACCGATTTCTTTCCTCTCAGTGGGACAACCTGCAGGCGTGTTCTGATCAATATAGGCTCTCAAAAGTTCCCAGTGAGATAAGCCCTGGTTGCTCACAGTAGTAGACCCTCACATTTTATTGCTTTTTGACCTTCTATTTCACTTCCCTACCCCTCACTATGTTTCCTGGGATCACCTCACAAACAACTTGCCCCCAAACCCTTGTCTCAGGGGAAATGAAATTGCGATAAGTGGGTGTAGCAGAGCTCAGCTGCAGGTCTCCAGGTTCCTAGTCCAGTGGAATTTCCTCCACACCAGGGTTCCTCAGCCTTGGAACCATTAACATGTTGGACTGGGTAACTAACTCGCTGTGGGAGCCTGACCTGTGTACTCTAAGATATTTTGCAGCACCCCTGGCCTCTAGCCACTGGACACCAAGGGAAACGTCTTTGTTTTCCACGCCAAAATCACCCCTGGTTGCAAACCACTGCTCTACACCAGGATGTCGATCTTAACTGGCTTAGAGAAAGAACTCCAAGCCCTAAGATTCCCTCCCGTTCCCCACTGCCCTTCAGATCATATAAATGAAACCACTGGAATTTACTCAAAAAAATCTTTTATTAGAGATGACTTAAGTAACAAGTCTGAGATGAACAAACCAATCAACCTTGGGGAGTTCCAAAGACAACCGTGTTCCTGCGGATCACAGACCAGTCTGGTTTCCAGGGTGAATGGCCCAGCTCCCCAGCCAGACTGCTGTGTGGGCCATTGGCACCCTCTGGCCTCCCTTTTGGCCTGGCCTGTCCCTGCCAGGGCCAGCATGCAGTGACCGTTAGAGGTGTGAGAGGCTGGTGATGGGCGATAGTGTGTCTGTTTTCAAAGATGGGGCTGAAAGCCACGGAGGAATTTCTGACAGTGGGAAGCAGATCCCGCACGTCTGCCCTCCCACCTCTACCACTCTGCTTTCTCCTTTCATGGCCCTTTCCTCCCCTGAGGCTGGAAAGCTCCTGAGCTGACCAAGAGAAGGAGGAGAGTAGTGAAGATCCATCATCCCAGACCATTCCTTTCCTTCCTGCTCAATCAAGGAGAGTAGGCAAATGGGGGTGAGCCTTACTTTATTTCCTGGCTAGGAAATACATAAGAGGTTCCTGGGAAAACTGTGCTGTCCCTCAAAAGGAGTGATATTCAGAAGATTGATTTAATAGCTACATATAGCATGGGCATTGACCAGTCAGAATGGATGTGGGCTGTAGACAACTGCAGTTTCAAACAGGTGTAAACTAGCTGATTGTCAGTCTGCCCCTGAGCCCAGGACCATCCCCTGGAATCTAGCCCTGCCCATTCCCGAGCCCAGCTTCCTGGATTAGCTTCCCAGCAAGGGCCCATCTGCACACCCTTGCCTTATTCATGTGGCATCTGGACATTTTGCAGAACTCAATAGAGGAATACTAGACAAACGAATGACTGAGAAGACAGTCCCTAGTCTGGCGGAATCCCTGGGCCAGGCATGGAGGATGATGAAGGTGAGCTGGTCCTACCCCTGTAGACCCCAGACTGATGGAAGACACACAGCCCTTACTGAGGAGGGACTGAGGATTCTGCAGCTGAAACTAGCTCTGGAGTTTAGATCCAGGGTTCCCTGGTCTCTCGGAGGGAATGACGTAGAGGGAAAAGAACCACCATCGGCCCTTAGATGGAAGGGCCCAGTGTCCCTGGCAGGGGCAGGGTCAGGGGCCTGTGGTAGGAAGGGAGGCCAGCCTCAGAGGCACAGGAGAGCAAGACTTGAGAGAATGAACATCTCAGCTCCTCAGTCTTGTGGGCTCAAGTCCTAACTCTGAATGCTGGGGTCCTGCATGGGGACAGTTCAGACATGCAAGGCCCAGCAAGGAGCTAGTCTTTGCAAAACCTGCACAGAACTTGCTAGGAGAACTCCAATCCTTGAGCCCTGCCCTTCAGTGAAGCCAACCTGGGGAGGGGGAGAGAAGGATGAAAATTGACATTTTCCAAGCACCTATTATACACCAGCTGTTTATCTCACTCAGCTTCACAACTGACCTATTGTAGGTAGATGAAATTATCCTCATTTTAGACATTGAAATTGAGGCTTGAAGAAGTGAAGCCAGTTTTCCAAGGCCTCCATATTCTCAAGCCTGTACTCTTACTATCGCACGTCTCAACCACAGGCATCAACTAAATGCGGGGCGGTGGATACTTGGTTGTGGACACAGATTTGTGTCTGGTGCTGGACTTTGATGCACTGAGGGTGATGATTCCTCAGAGAAATCCAGCTGCTGCCCCTGCCATCCCCTACTCCCAACAGGGACAGCCAACGCCATCCCTGGGGAATCCCTAGGGGAACAGGAACAGAGGCGGCTTCCTTCTCGGCACACCTGGCCCTGTCCCATGCTTACTCCCAGCTTCCTCAACTAAATATGTGCGATTGTGTGAGACTTCGTGATTCAGCAGGAAGAAGCCCAATTAAGGGTGACAGCTCTTACCTTGTCCCTGTCACATCCCTCTATGCCTGGGAGCTGCCAGCCTCAGCGGATTCCAGGAGACTCCTGCACAAGGGGAGAGCCAGGCAGACCAAGGGCTGGTACACAGCCACCCGAATCCCGGCCCATCTGCAAGGAAGTGATTCTCTTCTCCGAGTGGCCGGCATGGCTGACTCAGCTTTGCTCACCCTCCCCCGGAGAGCAGCCAGAGCTTGGGTCTCATCCCCTCTGCCATTCCCTGAGTCCTGGGCTCTCCCCTGCGTCACCCATCCTGAGCTGGAGCGGGGAAGGAGAGGTTCAGGGGCTGCCTGAACTGTGGCCGCCTGGCTCCATATGTACACAATCCTGGCGAGAGGTCTCCTGCCCCAATACACCTACTCTTGAACACCTCTGCCTCCCCCGTACCCGCCACCACCCGCCACACTGCAGTCCCAGAGCTCCTACCGGCGTGTTCCTTCTGGGCGGAGGCTGCCTGGCTGGGGGACAGTCTTCCAGGCCCCGGCCTCCCCGCCTATAGGAGCGAGTGCTCTCAGAGCTGGAAGGCAGGGAAAGGCCGATGTGACCCTGGTGCCCGGAGGGCCCCTCAGAGTGGGGAAAAGGGCTGAGGGCTTCGGATGGATGGGTAGAGAGTCCATGACCGGCTGCAGAGGCCTGGAGCTGACCTCCAGAGGGCTCTGGAGATTTCCCCATGTCTATTCCCCAAGCCCCAAACTTAAAGAGTTTGCAAGGAAGGTTTAGGACTGGAGTCTGGGTTGGAGGTGGACTGAGAGCCTCTAGAACAAGCTATACAGGTGGGACAAAGCCTACTCTACGCCGACTTCAGCTCCTCCCTGGCTGCCCAGGCCAGACTCGGGAGCATGCACAAGAAGTGGGAGGAGGTCGGATCAGCCCCTACTGAATGTTTAGCGTGTTCTGTATCAGTCGTGCGCTCAGAGCTGGAAGGCATCCCAGTTTTCAGGTGGGCACCATTTAAAGGTGGGGAAATAAATGGATGCACAGACAGGTCAGGATACTTGCCCGGGTTGCACAGTGGGGCTCTCACCAACCTGAACCTGACCGGGGGATACATCTCCACAGGGGTGGTTCCAGATGTCAGGCCAGGTCGAGAGGGGCCTGGGGGCTCCCAGGAGCCCTCTTCAGAGCTGGTTGGGGTTTGGCTGGGACCCCCGGGTTCCATAGGACTTGTGAGGCTGGAGGAGGAGGAGGCTGGACTTCCCAGGCTCTCAGGGGCCCCAGGGGGCTCTGAGCTCAGGCTGGAGACTTCAGAATGATCTGGAATCCGAAGTGATAAAGCTTGTCTTTATCAAAGCAGTCTTTGCTCTCTAGGATCTCTCATGGCTCTCTCCCCGCCCCACTCACCCCTTCCTTTCCCAGAACAAGCCTGTTTGTTCATTTTAACAGTTCTTAAGAACAGCCAGCCACTAGCTGTGTTAGGTGCTGGAGATAACAGTCAATAGAACACAAGTGCCTGTTCTTTTGGGGATTTACCATCTATACCACGTTGTGCCTTATATTAGAAATGAATTGCATTCCAGTTTTTATTTCCCCCACTAGACTGTGTCTCAGTAGCTCCCGAAGTATTTGAGACACAGTGTATTATCAGTAAACGCTTCTTTCCCTTTGCATTTAAGTGAAGCATTGACAAATTTGAGTAAGACAGACCTGGGTTTGAGTCCTGGGGACTTATTAGCTGTGGGATCTTGGGCCTGTTACTTAACATCTCTGTTCCTTGGCCTGTAAGGGGAGAATGATCACCCCATCTGACAAATGATCGTGAGGATGGGATGGACTGACACATGCACTCTTAGCTCAGTGCCCCAGCACACAACAGGCCCTCAGTGAGTGGCACGGTGAACGTTGTTCTGGGCAGCCAACCATACCTGCACTGGCATGTCCTGCACGCCCCTGGACCACAGTCCGAGAAAGGTTTTTGACAGGCAAGGGTGGGGGACAATCCTCGCTTGGGCTCTGAGAGGCAGCCGGTGCCATGCTGGTGACGGTCTCATATGTCTTGTTGCTGATGTCTATCCTCCCACTGGCCCAGCGGGCCTGGGTTGGGGGCTTCAGAGGGCAGCGCTGCAGGGGCAAAAGTGTGGGAAGCAGGATAGCCTGGTTCCCCAGGCCTGCCCTTCCCGCCCCCCACAGATCAGGCTGGCTCTTTCCTAGACGCCCAAGAGACGGGGCTGGGACCCACCTTTTCCTCCTCGTCCTCCTCGCTGTCGGAGCCAGGTTCTGTGGAAATGCCCCAGGAGTAGTCCACGTGCAGAGGGAAGACGAGGGTCCCAGACTGGGCCTGCTCCAACTGCCAAAAACAAAGGCTTGGCAGTTCAGAGGGTCAGGGGCTCAGTGGAGGGAGAGAAAGGGCCAAGGGCTCCCCCTCCGTCCCTAGACCTCACCAGCTCCTCACACTCCTTGTGCTCTTTCTTCCTGGCTATGTCCAGAGCTGTCTCTCCTGCCTCGTTCACTGTGAGGGGTAAAGTTAGGAGTCATGAGCAGGGTCAAAGAGGCATTATAGCTTAGAGGTTAAGATGGGCCTCCGGTATCCAATTGTGTTGGCTCTGCTTCCTGGCTGTGTGACCTTGGGCAAGTTACCTAACCTCTCTTGGCCTTGATTTTCTTATCTATAAGATGAATATGATACTTGTAACTACCTGATGAAGTCGTCGTGAGGATGAAATGAGTAAATATGTGGAGAACA
Source organism: Manis pentadactyla (assembly GCF_030020395.1). Classification (NCBI taxonomy): domain Eukaryota; kingdom Metazoa; phylum Chordata; class Mammalia; order Pholidota; family Manidae; genus Manis; species Manis pentadactyla. The sequence goes on from NC_080022.1 coordinate 17,282,099, forward strand.
CTTGGCCCACTACCAGGCACATGTTAAATAGTAAACAGTGGCTATTATAATCACTATTACTCAGATTCAGCTAATATTTATTTAGTTAAGATACTTTTAGGAACACTATTTAATTCTACCCTCTTCGCAGGTCAGTGATATTATCCCCATTTTACAGATAAGGAAGCTGAGGTTCGAGAGGTAAATGGACAAACCGCAAGGTTACAGAGGTGGTCAGAGGCAAGCTAGGACTAGAACCCAAGTCTGTGTGCAAAGTCCATGCCTGTTACTAGAGCTCTCTGTTTGGAAAAGAGGCAGGACGTCCCCCCGAGGGGCAGTCAGGAACAGGAGTCTGAGGGAGGCGGTGCCGGGGCCCTACCTCTGCCAGTGGGTGCTCTCCCTCTCAGCAGCAGCTTGAGGCAGTCGGGCTGGTTGTAGAGGGCAGCACAGTGCACAGCGCTGTTCCCGTCGGCGGCTTTGGCATCCAGGTGACCGCTAGGTGGGGCGGGGCCGGGGGAGCGGTCAGGAGGAAGGAAGGGGAACAGACAGGGGAGGGGGCCAACGCCAGGGGAGAGGAGGCAGGAGACCAGAAGAGGAAGGGAAGTGGGGAGTGTGAGGAGGTGGGCAGACAGGCAGAAAGGTTCTCACCCATTTTGGATGATGAAATCCACCAGGGGCAGGGAGGCCTGGTTGGCGACTCTGACAGCCAAGTGCAGGGCGAGCTCTCCAGGCACCTGAATACAGGTCCACACCTCTGAGTTCCCCCAATTAATCTGCCCCAACCCAGTATTACCCTCTTAAACTTTTGCTGCCTCCTGACACCTCCAGATATGAAGCTGCCAGAACCCGAGGGAGGAGAGGGAGTGGATGGAACCTCCTGTCTGGGAGGGGGAAAGGCCATTCCTCACCTCTTCCTCCAGTGGTTCTGCCTCCTCTTGCCCCTAACAGAAGGTGTTCCCCAAATTTGGTCCTGGGCCCTGGGCTCCTTTCTCATCGCCCCTTGAGACCTCAGCTCACCTCACGCTTTCAGCCTTCACTCATGGGTGGGCTGTTCCAAATTCTTACCTCACCTGAGTGCTCTATCCTCACTGCTCACTGGATGCCCCAAGATATCAGGCAGAACAGCTCAAAGACATGATATCCAATTTTTGATGTCCAATCAATTAGCAGCTCCTATCGATTTAATCTTTCAAATGTCTCTAATATCTTTTCGCCCTGGCTCACATGTTTGTTACTGGAATCTCTAATGCAGTGGCCTTCCTGATCTAATCTGACCCACCCTTAGCATTTCCACAGCTATTCAACAACAGAAGAGATACTAACATTTACTGCACAAATTTTATGCACCTGGCCCTTTACGTACATGATATAATTCTCACTTCAACCCGGTGGGTGCTATCATTAACCTGTTGTACAGGTGAGAATATGAGACTCAGAGAAGCTAAGTAACTTGCTCTGGATCACACAACTAAGAAAAGACAGAGCCAGGACTCCAGCCCAGGTCTGCTTTTCCTGAAGTGCTCTCTCCCATTTACCCCTCTGATGGGAAGAGTCCGGGCAGACGTCAGAGATGGGGCAGAGGGGAGGAACAGCGGGTTCTAGAGAAGGGGGTGGTGGTCGAGTGTGAGAGCGCGGCTGGATTATAAGCGGCCCTTGGAGATGGTTCTCACCTGCCCCTCAGGCCCTGGCAGCGGCTGTCCAAAGTCATGCCCATTTGCGAAGGCCTCCAGCACTGACAGGAGGTCCCGGTTGCAAATGGCTGTCCAGAGCCTCTGCGGCTCGGGCGTAGACTGCCGGGCAAACCTGTGCTCCACATACTTGGCCACAATATAGTCTCTGCGGCTGCTCCTGTGAAAGACGACCACGGTTTCAGAGCAAGGGCCATTTCCACCCAGCTGACCCTTGGAACCATCCCACAGGTGACAGGGACCTCCTCTTCCCCAGAACCCTATCCTGGACTGTTCCAGAACTGAGGCTACCCTCTCTGCAGACTTCTGGCCTGAGATCCTCTGAGACCCTGGGAATTGGGAGAGTGGAACCCCCCCAGTCAGGATGTCCCTCCATCTGAGAATCCCCTTACATGTCACTCTCAGCTGAGGGTTTAGGGCCTCCGTGTGAGGGCAGCTGGGCCTCCATGACCTCATTAAAGCGCGAGTTTCCAATGTTTAAGGCCAGCTGTAGTGGCGAGAAAGCAGCGCGGGCGAGATCGCATGGTTAGGACAGCGCCCCCTGGAGGACCGCGCTTCCAGAGGCCCCGCCCCCCGCCCGCTTTCTGGCAAGTCAGGATCCTGCCCCTCCTCAGCCCGCGCTCAGATCAAAATACGCCCTCAACCCCGCCTCTGGCCCCGCCCCAACCTCACCAACAACTCGGAGGGGCAGAGCAGGTCCAAAGTGAGGGATTGCATGCGCGAGAAGCGCACACCCAGCTCGCGGTGGACGCCCGAGCACTGGATGCAGGTGAGCACGCCCAGGTTGGTGCTGAGCCACGTGGGTTCTGGAAAGTAGGGCAGCGGTGCCTGGAAGTGCGGCCCCTCCCCTCCCCTTCCACCTCCCTCCTCGCGGCTTCACGGCCAAACCTGCAGCCCTGCAGTCACAGCACTGGCCATTCCCGGGCCTGCTCTTCACTTCGGCAATGAGCAGCTTCGTGAGGTCCTGGGGCTCCCCGTCCAGCGCAGCGCCCCCCCAGGGCCCCGGGCCGCCGCTGGACTCCCCGAGGAAGGCACTGCTCAAAGCTTCATCCTTGCTGTTCTGCAGCACTGACACCCACCTGTGGAGTGTGCAGGGTGGCATGGGGTGACACCCGCAGTAGTGGGGTCCTCTGACAGGTCCAGAGGCTGGGCCTTGGGTAAGGCCACGTTATCCCCTCCCCCAGGCTGGCCGTGGGAGGGCACTCACGCCTCACACTCATGTTCGTCCTCTGCCTGGAAGTGGTATGTCCTGCTGTCTGCGGGGAGAAGAGCGGCTGTCTGGCTCACAGAAACCATGCTGGCCTTCCCTGGGCTCAGAGAGCCTTCACCCAAACCACTGGGTCCACTGGGGCTTTTGTCCCTGTGGGCCCAGGCTCTACCTAGTGGGGAATGGGGCGGGTAACGACAGCCACCAGCAGGAATCACCTCCAGAGTAGAATCCCAATAAGGCCCCTCTGCCTGAAGCCCTGGTTCCAGGGTCTGGGGAGGTTTCCCAGGGCACAGGAAGCCCCCAGCTCAAAGGCAGGATATCCTCTGAACTTACTGCAACACCCCACTTGGCCTCTCAGCCCTGTCTGTTCTCCCTGCTCCTTATCTCTCCCCCTTCCTCCAGCCTGTACCAGCTGCCAGAGGGTTGTGCCCAAAGTTCTGCTCCAATCATGTGCCTCCCCTGCTCCAGGACTCTCCATGGCTCCCTATTGCCAGGAAATAAGATCTAAACTTTTAAGAGGCATTCCCAGGCCACATCTCACACTGCTCCTGTGTGAACCCTGCCCTTTGGCCAAACTAGCCAGACCCACTCTCCTGCTTGCATGCCTTTCATCACGCCTCTCGTCTCCTGAAACATCCTCCCCTAAACACTGTGTTCTGTGTCCTTCAAGGCTAAATTCCAGTGCTCTTCTCCTCCTGGTTCCCCACAGCAGGGCAGGCTGTCCCTCTCTCCAATCTTTGGTGGTGCTAGATGTGCACCTCTCTTTTGGACACTCCCTGTCATCTTGCAGTCCTGGGTTCCCACATCACATCCGTGCCAGAGAGCTCGCAGAGGATGAGATCTAGGTGTTTCTCAGCCTGTGTTGGCCCCCATGTAAGGCCTGCAGCCAAAGGCTCCAAAGGATGAAAAGTGAAAATTTTACTTTAAGATAATAATTTCAAAAGCCAAATTACCCAAATCCTTTTTAATATGCTTTACAGAAATAATCATATTTAATGTGGGATGTGGGTGCTTTTTAATGTTTAATGTGACGTAGGGCGAAGCCTCTAGAAAGAGTGCCCAGGGCCTAAGCAGTCACGCCGGCAGCGGCAGCTCTTTGGTGAGCATGTGTGGACTTGGACGCAGGCCCCTGACTGCAGCCTCCCGGGAACTGGCAGGTCTCTCAGTGGGGCCCTGGGCAGCTGTGGGCGAGGGAGTAGGGACTACTCACGGGTGACCAGGTCGAAGCACTTTTTCTCCTCAGGGTTTGGCCTCACTTGGCACGTCAGCAGAGTCAGCTTGACTGGGGGCCTGTTTATCTGTGGGAAGTTGGGGGTGGAGGATGTATGTGCTACCCTGGGCCTCCCAAACTCCTAGGGCTCTGTTTCCCAATCTGTGAAATGGGTACTAATAATCCTGTTCCAGTTTACGCCTCCCCTCTCCTGGCATCTCAAGGGTGTGGACTGTGGGCCAAGAGTCGGTTGGGGACTCTGGGTCCCTTCCTTCCTCCCACAGGGATCTCCAGCAACCCGGATCCAGTTTGGGGGCCGGTCTTGAAGAAAGGACTTGACATTTGTCTGCTCAGAACACCAGGAGGGAGAATTCACTGTGTCCTGAGACAACCCCACCCCGCCAGGCTCACCATGCTGTGTGAAATGGTCAGGCAGCCATACTTGACTCCACACTTTCTTTTCTGCCAGACTCTTCGAATT